>NC_081411.1:629584905-629904905 GCF_030272615.1 Cryptomeria japonica | reverse complement strand
AGCAAACTAGTATAATAGAGGATGAGTTAGCAGCTCCACAACCTGAAACTCACCTATCATCGGTAGGTACTTCTTTGAAGAGTGACATGCCTACAACTTTCAAAAGAGTTGTAAGGAAAAGAGATCCCTCACCGACAACCACACCCTTACCTAGGAGGACAAGACAAAAACAACAAGCAGTGAGATCTCCGTTAAGAAAGGCTACACCAAAGAAGAAGAAATTGACACCCAAAAAGAAGAAGAGGAGAAACAAGGACTTGGCCCCTCTTGATATACTATTGATTGAAATTACAAAGGAAGGCAAATTGAAGAATATAGAGAAAATATATGACACTCTGACAACTGATGAAAAAGAACAAGAAGAAAACAGTGTTATATTACATATGGATATGTATAAGAAATTTTTGATGGAAGTAGTAAATGAAGTTCTAGATGAACTATTTAAGAAACTAGAAGCAAGAAGACAAGCAGTAATAGAACTAGACAAGAAAATAAAGATTGAAAAGCTACTTGTTGTATATTCGGTGAATTCACCCAAAGAAATTGATGACTTAATTGCTCAAGCCAACTAGTTAGTATTTTCTACTCCACACTGGCACATTGCTTTAATGGCTGGAAGAGTCAATGAGGTGACTAAGGAGACAAAAAATGCATGGGACATTTTCCTAGTGGAAAAAGAAAAACAAGAAGAATACATGAGCCACAAACCTATAAAGGTATATCAGAAAGGAAGAGACAAGGGTAAAGGTAAAGTTAGTGGACCACCTAGTATCAAGGTTAAAGACAACTTACCCCCACCTCCTTTGATTACTCCACCGGTAAAAACAACAGCTACAGAAGATCAACTAGCAATCGAGAGTATTGATGTAGAGGATGGCAATCCTAATCCTGAAGTCTTATATACTATGGATGTTGATACTCAAAAGATCAACATTGTGGTAGACAAAGATACAACTGATAAGACTGACATGGCTAGTGAGCCTTCGGTAGCTAAGAAAACTAATAACACATAGGAGAAACCGGTAGATGACAAAGAGAAAAAGGTAGAGACTCAGACTCAGACTGAGACAATGTAACAAACAAAGAAACAAACAGAGAAAAAGGCTCCTGAACAGGAACAACAACAGGAATAGGAACATAAGGAAACAGTGCCACTAGCAACTGGAGAAGTAGAAAAACCATTGCTTAGGGAAATGAAAACACAAACAAACCTACCAGAGGTCAATACAGGCTTGGTTACTTCCACTAGCGGTACTCAAAATCTAGGTTCATCATCAGGCTACAAATCAACTAATGTGACTGAGGTACTATTAGATTCAATTAAAAAGATAACAGACTACAACTCACAAGCTTATAAGCCAATAGATGATACCATACCAATTTTGAAGGTAATTTATCCTAACTGTAATATAGACATTAAAGATTCTTTAGGACAACTTGATACCTTGTGTAAATATATCACAGAAAACATTGAGAAAATAAAGGAAGAGACATTAAAGGATAAAGTAGAAATTGAAAAGCAGAAATTCTTTGATGAGCAAATAAAGAAGTGTAATAGATATTTTGACACACTTCTACCAGAATTGTGTAACTTACTGAAAGAGTACAAGACTTTGTACAAAGATAGCTGTAAGACAAACTTTTTGACTTTAGATATAGATAAAAAAATGAGCAAGGTACAGGATGAAATCAATAAACTTGCAGATATTTTTGTTAACTCACCTAATACACTATCTGTTTTTGAGGAGAAGATAACCAATTTTGAAGAAGAATTACTTAAATTGGAAAGAGAAAAAGAGAGAATAGTGAATAAGGAAAAACATCTAAGATTAAAACTGAGTCCAAGATTGGACTATCTAGCATCACTATGGAAGGAAGTATCTAAGGCACTAATACAGGGACATAAAACACTGGCAAAGCATTTGTAGCATCTCACCAGTACAGTTAAGAGAACAAAAACAATAATAAGAGATAGTAAAAAGTTTATGGAGAGTATAAACTTAATTTTGGCATATCTATTTCAAATTGTAACTACCTAGTTACAAGGTTGAAACTACAAACTTTACTGACATCTTGACAACCTTTGTCATTGATGCCAAAGGGGGAGTAGTGGGATGAGAAAATTCAACATCACAGGAATCATATGCTCAGGGGGAGCAGACACATTTTTGGTAACATTTTTGGACTTCACATTTTTGGATAATTTTTGGATACACTTTTGAAATTTCTCATGAGTGTTGCCATCAATGCCAAAGGGGGAGATTGTTGGTATATGCACACCCTAGTGAGACATTGTATGTGAATGAAGGTTTTTTCATTGATGGCAACCTTGCAATCCTATAGCCCCGGCAAGGCATTATACCGGCAAGGCATTACACTGACAAGTTAGTGCACTGACATCAGCAGATCACACTCTACACCGGCACTCAGGACACTGACACCGGCACAAAGAAAGGAAGTATACCGACACAGAGGCTGATAGTATTTTGTTATATTATATTTTTTTTATTATTGTAAAAACTTTGTAAGCCGACTTGGAAAATTGTAAAATGACTCCTATATATAAAAGAGATCATTGTAGACATTTTGTAGTAGTGTAGGTAGCGATAAGAAAAAAATTATTAGGCAAACCTATTATGTGAAATATAGGTTGAAGGGTTTATGTAAGAAGTAGAGCAACAACTGATATTGAATCAGGCATTATAGATGCTATTGTAAAGCGATACAAGATATTGGATTTGTATAATCCACATTGTAAGTCAGTGAGACTTCCCATTGAGCTGTGAGCTCTAAGCAGTTGGCCTTCCTGCATGTGCAAGCCTCTATTGTACGTAATATTCTCTTATTGGCCAATGAGTGAATATTGTGGGTCACAAATCCCACCGAGTTTTTTCCCACATTGGGTTTCCTCATTAAATCCTTGTGTTATGGTGTTCTTTTCATGTGGATGTTCTTAATTCTAGTTATTACATTATTTCTTGCATACTAGTACACTGTTATAATATGTTCTACATGTTTTAAGTTAAGAAATTCTAATTACCGGTTAGATACTGATTCACCCCCCCTCTTAGTATCTATGGGATTCCTAACAATCTAGAGAATTATGTTCATCATCGATGAAGGTTCACCCGACACATAACTATGAAACCAACATCCGTAGGGTTGTTGGTGAATCATTTATTATAGAAAATTAGGGTTTTATTTGTTGATAAAAGAGGGTAAGTGAATTCATTTTCACTGAACAAGCATTCAAACATTCAGATAAAAGTAAAGGTGAGGCAAGAGCAAGCAGAAGCATTATGAAAATCTTTCGAGCAATTATCAATCTTTCACTAGAATTTACTTTCAAGTATTTTTCCGACATGGCATCTGGATCTTCAGCTTCTATTTTTATTTCAAATCCCACCATTTTTGATGTCAAGGATAGGTTAAGGCCTATATTTAAGGAGGTTCCCAAAATTGCTAAAAAGGAAGACTCTACGAGAACATTTTCCAGGTTTCCTGATGGTGTAATGTATGTTGAAGGTGTGAGGGCATACATTCACTACACCCTTAAGGACTTGGGCACTTAAGACATCAAAAGCATGTATCAATCCATGATACTGGGAGACTCTGGAACCATCAAACTGAAATTCAAAGCAATTAAGGATCTACGATTAACCAGTATTATGTACATACCGAAAGGTAGGGATGAGATGATCAGATACGTTCTGAGTAGGGTTCACAATGAATTTATTTGTCTAGATAGGCATTACATGATCATGAAGGAGGCAATTCAAGCTATCATCAGCTTACCTAGGGTTAGACAAGAACCTGGCAAGAAAATTTCCAACACAAAGGTCAAAAAAATCACTGGTGCTACACCTAGCAACAGATCAATGAGGATAAGCACAATCAATGACACAGATATAAAGTTTACAAGCATGATCATATGTTACAAGGTAACTCAATCCAACCGATTGAATTTTTTTGGTTCATGAATTCACGTTGCATATTAGATGCTAATGAATAATGTGAAATATGATTTATGTCAGTGGATGAGGAGCGAATTTATGTTAAACCTTGGAAAGATCAAAGGAATCAAGAAAGGCACCTTTAGATATGGAAACTTGATTTTTTGTTTAATTCTTTACTTCCTAAATGAGCTACCTAATATAGCGAAGAAGCATTGGGCTCATGACATACTGGTAGGTATGTAGATCAAGGAAGCTATTAGCAGTCTTGGTACCGACAAAGATGAGAAACTTTGGGGGTATTTGAAGACTTCTCAAGAAAACATGAGGAAAAGGGAGAGAATTTCAAAGAACATTGTGGAGAAGTATTCCACTGATATCTATTTCATGGTAAAAACTAATGAAACTCTTATGGAAGCAGTTGAACCTAGGCAAATCGGGGTTACTGAGCTTCGATATGAGGTAGATGATATCCTTTTTGAACTCTATGCAAAGATGTTGTTAGATGCCCCATTAGATGATAAGACAAAACATTTTGGTATAGCAAGAGAGAAGGCTCTTGAAGTTAAAACCAATTTTAACATGAAGACGAGAAGAAAATAAAAAATATGTCTGGATATGTACAAGAAGTGAAGAAGTGAAAATCAAAACAGGCTGCTAAACTGGTAGAGGTTGGTACTATAGAAGTTAAGAAGCCACAAGTTCACATTTCCCCTATCACTTCAGACTTTGATCCTGAAAATAATGAACCACTAGCTTTCAGAAGGGTACAAAGGATGAATGTGGTAAAACCACCGGTAGAGTAGAAGAAGATAGAGCCTAAGAGGAGACTTTCTAGAAAGGCAACTAAGCCTACTGCACCTCCACCACTAGCAAGGAAGCCTATGCAGAAGAGGAAACTAGTCACACTAGCAACCACAAGAAAAAATTAGAAGGGTGATGATACGGGAACTGGTAAGACCACAATGACCTGTGCTAAGCTTATTGATGAAATTCAAAAAGATGGAATATTGAAAAATATATCTAAATATTATGAATATTTAGAAGAGAATGAGAAAAGTGAATTAGAAGAGGCTATTTTATTGTATATAGACGTCTATAAGAAATCCTTAATTGAAATTTTGAAGGAGATACCTTTATCCTTGTATAATAAACTTGAGGCTAGGAGACTTGACGTTGTCAAGAGAGATAGGGAAATTAAAGAAGTTTCACTTTTGGAATTGTGTGGTACTATAAATAATGAGGAAATGAAAAGATGTATTGACACTGCAAATATGACAATCTTCAGTAGTAAATCTTGATATATAAGCCTTATGATGGGGAGAGTAAATGAGGTGGTAAATAAGACAAGTAAGGGATGGACCAAATTCTTTCAGAGAAAACCCATATTTTCTCACATCTCAAGAAGAATTTGCGAGGGAAATGTCTTCCACCATTCCTAACAAATCAAAAGGGAAAGGTATTTTGGGCACTTCAACTCCAGTTTTGACACAACTAGCAATAACTATAGATACTCAAACAGAACCAACAACTAAGGAGAGTGTACAGTTTGTACCTGCACAAAACATTTTTGAGCAAGGCAATGTATAGGACACTGGAAATTCTATGGATAATACTCCATAGGTAGTAAACTGTTACTACTTACTAAGGATGCCATTAGTCTTATGTTCAAAGTTATTCTATATACTCTAGTCGGTTACCTCTACCAAAATATTCAGTCGGTATTCACAAAACAGTCGGTTATAGAAGAAAGTAGTCACAAAGCCTAGTATGCACTGAGCTGTCTACCGAGTATCATTCCATGTCTACCGAGCAACAAAGATGACACACCGAGTTGATATACACCAAGTGAAACATGTTACCAGATTCATTGAACCTGGACACACATATGAAAATGTGTTACAAGATCGAGGAACATAGAACCATTATCACATTGGAAATTTCACTTAAAGATTGTGTATGATTTTGAGGTCATCTAACCAATGAAATATTTTGCATGGTTATTCATTCAATAAAACATGTTTGTAAGATCGAAGCAATGAATGGATCACCGACATAAGAGATCTATTTATACAACATAGATTAAGATCAGATATACACATGTAGTATGATAGAAAGGAAGATATAGAAATATATGAAGCATGACATGTGAAAGCACTAAGTGTTATGACTATTACAGAGACACAGAGGTCACCAAGAAGGATTTTAGAGAACAGTCAAAGAATAGAGTAAGCAAAAGGGTTTACCGAGTTACTATATGGGTTATCGAGGTATGTTATAAGCAAGGTAATCTTATTTGAGCACATAGAATCTGCTATAACATTTCAGATGTAAAGTTGTAGATATTTGTAATTATTTTATTGTAATATTTTTAAACTATGAGAGAAACCTTTAATAGGGCAACAGACTCTAATCAAGTCTATAAATTGTAAAGCCTCTAACCAAGTGTAGCATTTAGATTAAGTGTTGTAAAATCCTTTAGCAAGGTAGATCTAACAGATCTTGATACTCCTAATAGGGTAAGCTATCAGAAATAGCTAAACATGTAGCTCTAACTGAGCACCCTTTATTATTGCAGTAGTGAAGTTGTGGGTGCCATCCCCACTGCAGTTTTTCTCTCTAACCAAGAGTTTTTGCATAAACAAAATATAAGTGTTATGGAGTGAATCATGTATGATTGTTATTTATTTGGTTTAGCATTATATTATGTTACTGCACTATTCAGTTTATGCTTAACAGTAAAGTTATTTTTGAAGAAAACTTTAGAAGTACTGATTCACCCCTCCCCTTTTAGTACATTAGCTTTCCATATTGGGACTAACAATTGGTATCAGAGCTTCAATCTTTGAAAAGGGTTTAACTACCTAAAGAGAAAGATCTTATCAATGGAAGGCTATAAAAAATCTCAAAGGATTGTGTATCTGCAAGAAGAATTGGATCATGCTAATCAAGTGATTGCAGACATGCAAAGACAAATGCAAAAATCATTGAAAGTGAGAAGAAGATTATTTGATGATTTGCAGGACTCTCAAGAGTTAGTGGAACAAATTGAGACATCATCTGAGAATAGTATGTCTGAAGAGACTGAAGAAATGATTGAAGTGTTGAGAGAAAAGAACAAAGCACTAACTGATCAACTAAAAGCAATGAAAAGGGAACATGAGCATTTCAACACACAAATGACTGAAAATCTTGATGCATTGAGGATAGTCGAGGATAAAGTAAGAGATCTAGAAAGAGAGAAACAACAACTTGAAGCCTTAGTATCTGAAAAGAATGATGAAATCATAAGATTGATTGGGATTCAACAAAATCTATTAGTTCAACTAGGTTATGCACATCATGAAGCAAATTTGAAAGATGATGAGAATCAAGCATTGAAACTTGAAGTATCAAGGTTGACCAATGAACTTGAAACAAAGAAGAAATCCAAAGAAACACTGAAGAAGAGTTATGAAGCATCAAAGATGTTGGATGAGCAACCGAATACAAGATGACGCAACAAAGATGTAGGACTCTGTTACAAAGGAAAAGACTCTACCAAGAAGGGAATTCATACTACCGAGAGAGGAGAATCATCAAAGCGAGATAGAATCAAGAAGAACATCAAAAGAAAGAATCCTATTTGCAACTACTATGAAAATCAAGCTCACACTACCAACATGTACCAAATCAAAAAAGGTAAGTAACCAAATGTCACTAAGTCCAATGGTTATTGTTACAATTGCATTAAATATGGTCACACATCTAATCAATGTAGGACAAAGTCTATTAATAATTATCAGAAGGCAAAATTAAAAGGGTTTTGTAAAAACTACAATAGATATGGACATAGTATCAAGAAGTGTTGGTATAAGAAAAAGAACTATATGTGGTATGCACACTGAGAAAACACTGGAAGCTACTGAACCCACAAAGATCTTAACTGACAATATGCTGCAGTACCATGGGATTACAATACAAGGATATGGTGTGAATGTTGTGGAAGATATGGACATATAAGTGCCAACTGCTTTATAAGGTTTGGAATGAACAACCGAAGATCATGGAGAAATCCTGGTATGGCATGTTTTCATTGTCACAAAGTTGGACACTTAGCTAGAGATTGCAGAGATCAACCTAGAGGAGAACTGAGGAAATAAAAGAAAAATTAAAGATGATTTGGAAAAAGAAGGAAATTGTGTCAAATGAAGAAAGCACCTTACCTACCGAGTTAGGTGCTCCTATTCCAAATTAATCGGTAAAGGTATGAACGGACTGCATTCTCTCAAAGTTAAATCTTAACAGTTCCTACTTTATTATGTACTTAATTCAAAATCTGCATAGTTAATCTGTAGTAGTAAGTTTGAAATTCTATCAAAGTCTTTTGGAGCACTATACAGGAAACCTGTCAAGTCAGTGAATACAGGAAGCCTATCAAGTTGGTAAATGAAGGAAGTTTGGTTACTCGGTTAAAGAGAAAAACAAAGGAAAGAAAGGTTAGTGGAACTGAGTGCATTTAATGTTTTTGACCTAACCTGCACGGAGCCCGATAAGGTATATTGTGTATTTAAAGCATTTACGCGGTCATTTTTCACTCACCAAGTTTTCAAGAGAGTAGAGCAAGTGATTCAAAGGCAATCAAACCTCCTACAAAGAAAAATTCAAAGTATTTACATTAATCTCAATGCACTATTAAGCTAGTTTACTGATCTTATCAAGTTGTTATTATCTGCTAAGTGTGAAGCATCTACCATTTGAAAATCCTCAAACCCTAAGGATCTTTGTTAGTTTTTATCTAAAATCTACAAATAGCACCTAAGATCCAAGATCCCATTGTTCTTAAGAATGTTGAAAAGCCCTCACTAAAATACTCTTTAACTCCCAAAATTGTATCTGAACCGGATGACAAAACCACATTCTCACTCATCCCATATAGAGTGTTATTAGTCAAGGATGTGAGATTCTTCACCAAATGTCATGTTGAAGAACTCGATCACATTGAAATCAAGGATACCTATGATGAATTGTGCACCAATGGTAAAATGGATAGCAAGTATGAGCACATTAAGATCAAGGGATTAACTAGAGCCCTAACCTATCCCTATGTGTTCAAACCCCAGTGGGTTAAGTTTGTTCTGAGCAGGGTTCACAATGATTTCATGTGGTTAGAAGAGCAACCATTTAAGATTACTAAGGAAATCATTCATTTGATCACCAGTTACCCTATTTATGATCATGCCCGAGCTCAGAAGATTATATCACAAAAGGAATTGATCACCTTAACCAAAGTAGAATCAGATTGCAGAGGACTAAAATTGAACAATGTCACTGATGCAGAACTAAAATTTGCCATTAGAGTAATAGGTTACTGTTTCTTCCAATCAGCAAGGGAAAATAGTGTACCCTGTGCAATAGTAGACTTAGCATATAAAATTGTGAAAAAGGGAATGAAAATTGATCTATGTGAGGTGTTGTTGAAAAACTTGTTTGAGAATTTGAACACCATCAAGAAGCTGAAAAAGAACAACTCGGCTAATACACTAAAGTTTAGATCACTGCTTCTATGCATGTTTTTCTATTTTGAAAAATTATTTCCAACAGTCGGTAAAGTTGTTTGGGAGCTACATCGACCAATCACCCATCAAATCAATGACTTCATCAAGAAGCTAGGTGATAATTTTAATGATATTATGGATGATTACTTTAGAAAGTTTTAGGAAAGGATGCATAACAGGCATAGAATTCCACCCAAGCTAGTGGAGAAATACAAAGATGACATATGTTTTGAAGTAGACACTGATTATTGTTATGTGAATGTTGTGGAACCAAGAGCTCAATCTTTGCCACCTTTGGGTTATGAGATTGATTTTGACATCACACAATAGAAAATAGATGTATTTCTTAGATTACCAAGTCATGCTACCGAGCTGACATATGGAACCTATGAAGAAGTGAAAGAAAAAGTAAAAATGAGCATTGTAGTACCCAAAGCTACAAGAAAGGCAACAAAGATGATTAAGACATTATCAGAGAAATTTGGAGAAGATTCTTCCTCCACACCTATCAAAGGCACTATAGCCATTATCGAAGAGGAATCAGAAGCCCAAGAGGCAGCTATAACACTGAGCACCAAATTGCCTAAAGGGAAAGTGTTGAAAAGAAAGAAACAGGATACATCAAAGACCTCACCGACTCCTCCAGCAAAGCGACCTAACACAAGAGCATCTGCAGCTTCACCGAGTAAGAAAACAAAGAGTGTATTGTTCCCAAGGTAACAAAAACTTACAAGAAATCTACTCGGAGACTCATTTTGGCAAAAGAGTCTAGTGACATCGAATCTGAGGATGCAAGCAAATTTCAGATTGTTAAGAGCAAGAAGGTAAATGTACATAGTGTTGAAAATTTTTGTGCTAATCTGAAACAATATGGTGGATTTGGATCCTGCAGATATGTTAAGTATGAAATCAAAAATGATGATGAAAAGAGACAAATTGAAGAAGCTGTCATTTGCACACTTCTAAAATTTCGATTGGTCCCATTAGAAGTCTCTAATTCTCTTCCAAAAGAATTATATTTGCATATTGATAATAGGTGGAAATATGCAATGGACTTGGAGAAACAGATTAGAGAAAGAAGTCTGGTACATCTCTTTCCTGACATGTCAGTAGTTGAAATAAAAGAACATCTGACAACCTACCACACAAAGTTCCTCATCAAACAAAAAGCCTTGAAACTGATGAATGGTCTGCATATTGAAGTGGAAAATGAGACAAAAGAAAAGTGGCAAGAAATCTTTAGAATCAAGGATGTCGGTGAGCAAGCTGAAGTTGAAATAGTTGATGTGACTGAGCAAGATCCTGATATCACCAAGCAAGACCCTGCTGACACCATTCAAATAGATAAAGATATCATGGATACAAAGGCACCAGAATAGGAAATGATAGAAGGAAATGCATATGCAAAACTTGTATCTAGTGAATTAGTTTTGGAACAAGTTCATCCTTATCCACTGGTCAATCAACCTATCTTAACCAAAGCCCCTCAGGATACGGATCAAGGAACCGAAGGTCACAAGTGTACAATAGGAGAAAGTACTACTCAAGAACAAACCTCTCAAACACCTTCTAGAACTAAAAATGTTGCAATTAAGACACCAAGTACTGAGACACCAAAGGACACTATAGAGGCTTTAAAAACCAACCAAAGTGTTGCGTCTACCAAGCAACCTACCAAGGGTCATCAAGCCTCACAAGCCATTGTCTTAGATCAATCGGTGAAAGGTAAAGAAAAGAAAATGAAAAAGCATAGTTTCAAGATAGATATATCAAAAACAATAGTGTTGCCAAATGTTGACATATCAAAATTATAAGGGCAAGCCCTTATTCAATTCGGTGAACTATGCAAAGCAAAGGCCAAACAGAAAAAACAAATGGCCATACAAAAGAAAAATAAAGTACTTCAGAAAGTGAAAGCACTCTTAATAGATATGCTACTTGAAGCTACAATAACCAAAGATGTAGCCATCCACATTCAACTGGATGAACTCCTAACCAAGATAGAGACATCTGGAGTAGATGCATCTGAATATTTGAGAAAGCTAAAAGATAAGGAGCTCACTGCAAAAATGATAGAAGAGGTACAAAAAGCTATAGCTATTGGAAAAGTTAAACTTGTCAAATTTATTGCTGAGTTGTCCCCTCAACTCAAGCACATTCTTTATTTATTTTAGAAACCCTATACATTTTCTTTATTCATTAAAGACATCAAAAATAAAATAGAAGCAATTGAGAAAGAGATCACTGATCTCTCAAATAAGTTGACCACAGAGCCCAATTCAGTTCAGAATTTCTATACAAAGTTACAACAGCTCATGGCTCAACAATTGGACCTAAGAAATGAAGAACACAAGATCAGGATGGACATAATGACACTTCAAACATTATTCCTTCCTCATCTTTCATCCGTTCAAGAATAGATCAACCGAGACACTTACCTATCTACTACACAAGAGGGAAGCACATTAGATGGCTTAATATCATTATTGGCTAATATTCAAGCACATAATTCTTTAATGGACAGTGTAAAGGATGCCCTCTCTATTGCTCTCACCGAAGCACAGACAAAGTACAAATCCATTTTTGACCAGTTGCCACCACCAAATGGTAACTAAATTTTGATGTTTGTCAAAAAGGGGGAGTGATATAGTATTCAAAGCACCAAAGTATAGTATCAAATAAAAGGAGTTTAGTATACAAGGGGAGTATACCAAGTAGAGTGAGCAGAGTATCCAAGTGCAGTGAATTGAGTAGTGAACAGAACAATAAGCAAATAATAAGAGTAGCACATAGAACATTGATCACCGAGCATGCAAAATTAGAGTGTTGTACAATATATTGATAAGGGGAGTGTATCTAAATATACTATTTCATTGACAAATGTATATATTGTCAGTTTAGTCAAATTTTGCAATTATATAGATTTTTGAGTTATAATTTTGAAACTAGTTTTTGTCAAACATCTCAACTAATGTCAAAAAGGGAGATTGTTACTACTTACTAAGGTTGCCATTAGTCTTATGTTCAAAGTTATTCTATATACTCTAGTCGGTTACCTCTACCAAAATATTCAGTTGGTATGCACAGAACAGTCGGTTATAGAAGAAAGTAGTCACACAACCCAGTATGCATCGAGCTGTCTACCGAGTATCATTCCATATCTACTGAGCAACAAAGATGACACACTGAGTTGATATACACCGAGTGAAACATGTTATGAGATTCATTGAACCTAGACACACATATGAAAATGTGTTACAAGATCAAGGAACATAGAACCGTTATCACATTGGAAATTGCACTTAAAGATTGTGTATGATTTTGAGGTCATCTAACCAATGAAATATTTTGCATGGTTATTCATTTGATAAAAAATGTTTGTAAGATCGAAGCAATGAATGGATCACTGACATAAGAGATTTATTTATACAACATGGTTTGAGATCAGATATACACATGTAGTATGACAGAAAGAAAGATATAGAAATATATGAAGCAAGACATGTCAAAGCACTAAGTGTTATGACTGTTACAGAGACACAAAGGTCACCGAGAAGGATTTTAGAGAATAGTCAAAGAGCATAGTAAATAGAAGGGTTTACCAAGTTACTATATGGGTTACCGAGGTATGCTATAAGGAAGGTAATCTTATTTGAGCACATAGAATCTGCTATAACATTTCAGATGTAAAGTTGTAGATATTTGTAATGATTTTATTGTAATATTTTGAAACTGTAAGAGAAATCTTTAACAAGGTAAAAGACTCTAATCAAGTCTATAAATTGTAAAGCCTCTAACCAGGTTCAACATTTAGATTAAGTATTGTAAAATCCTTTAGCAAGGTAGATCTAACAGATCTTGATACTCCTAATAGGGTAAGCTATCAGAAATAGCTAAACATGTAGCTCTAATCGAGCACCCTTTATTATTGTAGTAGTGAAGTTGTGGGTGCCTTCCCTAGCATAGTTTTTCTCTCTAACCAGGAGTTTCTGCGTAAACAAAATATAAGTGTTATGGAGTGAATCATGTATGATTATTATTTATTTGGTTTAGCATTATATTATGTTACTGTACTATTCAGTTTATGCTTAACAGTAAAGTTATTGTTGAAGAAAAGTTTTGAAGTACTGATTCACCCCTCCCCTCTTAGTACATTAGCTTTCCAAATTGGGCCTAATAGTAAACGCAACTACACCAAGTAGTGAACCCACCGGTGCAATAGAGGTTGAGATAGACAAGGTAAAAGCCACTGATTCCATACCAGCAGGTAAAACTAATTCCCCAGCAAAGGTTTTGGAAATTGACACTTCTCAGGTTGAGAAGAAATCTGTCTCTAAGTTGAGTCTAACTGAATTAATGATTATGGCTACTCAGAAATTACTAAAGGATGGTACTATAGATAAAGGATTAGATCAATTAGTCTCTATACTGCACAAATTATTACCTTACTATTAGATTGAAGATGGAGCAAGCCCTTCTGGTAAGCTCAAGACTCTAACCGAGCACATATCCAACAATTTTCAATCTTTGAGGCAAATAGCAAATCGACAGGCTTTGGACAATTTCACAGCAACAAAATAAACAACTTTTGATCAGCTTATAGAAACAAGGAAGAAGAAAATTGAGGACAAACTTATCCATATTGATGTTTGTTTAAAACAATGTACAAATATCTACAAAGTGTCTTTTAACATAGAAAGTCTTACAACTAATGTTGATAGCAGATTGAAAGAGGTATATGATAAGATGGCTAAAATTATTAACTCTTTTGATGGATTGACTACACTAACCACATCTGTTGATGGACATTGGAGAATTTTTTTTTTTTCTTTTGAGAAGGAGAGAGATAAAATCATGAGAAGAGAAAGAAATCTAAGAAGATTTGTAAGTCCTAGACTAGATTCATTGGGTGTTCACAAGAAAGAGTGCATGGATATGATAGCTAAATCCATACCGATAGATATCTAAGAGAAAGAAACACTTGCCCACTTACTAAGTGGACTTGCATCTATTTCTAACACCTTTAAATCCAATTGGGATACATATCTTCAGTTATTGCAAAAGGCATACCCGAAAATCCTAAAGATGACTGAGCTCCAGTGAAACTAACAATATTCTTTTATTTCTTTTATTCTTTTACCGGTATGTGGCATTAATGTCAAAGGGAGAGTATGTTCATATGTGAAAAATATCAGAGAATACATTTCAGATGGAGTATATAGCTCTGGAGGAGCATATCAGCAGGGAATCCATTTTTCACCAGAGTGTTGCCATCAATGCCAAAGGGAGAGATTGTTGGCAATTGACACTCATTGGATTCATTTTGTTGTCATTGATGGCAACAAGATATGATGGAAGTCATAAACTAGCACTAGGAAGCATATACTGACAGATACCAGCTTTGGAGCATTTAGGGCTACACCTACACCGACACCAGCATCAATACTTCTTTGGAAGCTAACATCAAGGAGGATTTACTTAAATCATTTTGTAATTATTATTGTCAAGGCCGACTTAAGGCATATCATTTATAATATGTATATAGGTCAGTCTGCTAGGTTATTTTTGTAAGAAAACTAAGGTATATGATGTGTGGATATAGGAGAATATTGCAAAACTGTATGATGCAAATTATATATATGGAGATCATTTTGTATGCGAATTCTATAGATAGCTTGGAAAGCATTCCTGGAGGAGAAGAGATACCAATAGGAGTTTAGATTTTATGAATCGGTATAGACCAGAACTAGAACTGGAACTCTATTTGGCATAGTAGATGTAGAAAGCTTGTAGTCAGTGAGGCTCTTTAGTGATGAGAAGTATTCTCTAGGCAGTGTGCCTTCCTACCAGTGCAAGCCCTTATTATATGTAATATCTTTTCATATGGCCAGTGAATTGATATTGTGGGTCACAAATCCCATTGTGGTTTTTCCTCATTGAGGTTTTCCACGTATAAATTATGTTTGTTATGGTGTTCATTTATGTAAATGGTTTATTTTCTTCTTGTTTTTAGTATTATGGATGACTTCATCATGTGTTGCATTGGTTTTGTCATTGATCTCAACACTTGTCTTCTTGGAGGTTTACATTATGTTCACCAATATGGTTAGTGGCTTATGCACAGTCACTGGTATGTGTTCACCAGCAGGTTATATTATTCACCGACAGTGATGATAACTTGGAGATATTTTGGTTATGTCGAAGACATGGATTTGAAGTTTGGATTTGGTGTTTTTCTTATTGGTCTAATCGGGTTGACATATTTGCCTTTACCAACAGATAGGTCTAGGTTATGGACCAGTACTCTAGATCAACATGACACATTATGGAGATTATTTATTGATTGGATATTGTGCTAAATGTATTGAGCTGACATGTTGTATCACATCAAGACTTATTTAAGTGTAATATCTTTAGTGAGCCAACCTATACATTTGGTCTTAGGTTTTGTATAAATGATTGTAAGATCTTATTGAAGACCGGGATATGGTTATGGTATGACTGTTTATTGAAGAGCGAAAATAAGGAAATCCTTGTACGAATTACGTAGACATTATTTGAAGTTTTAAGGAAGGTTATGAAGGTGTTTTTGGCATTCATGTTCATAGCTTAAACTAGTACTGAATCCAACATTGGAAATGCTATTTTGAACAATACATTATCATTGGATTTAACCATCCAATTGCGTAGTCAGTGTGACTCTTATTTTGTGATTGAGCAATGAGCTCTAGGTGGTTGGCCTTTCTGCATGTCCAAACCCCATTTGTATACACATACTATCTGCAGTAGAATCTATATACACCTAAAAATGGTCTAAAGATAATTAATTGAATAAGAAATTATTCATCTCGCCATTCATCTACCTATTAATAAATCTAAGGATTTATTTAATAGATTCATTTCAATACTCCCCTTTGATTAATTAATTCAAATTAATTAATTCCCTCCATAGAAATAATTTCTTCTAATCCTCTAATTAATTAAAACAAATCAATTATGAGTTGTTGAGATTAATTAGCCTTTTCTTATCAATTGAATTTCTAAATTCAAATTCTCCTAACTTTTTAACCATTCCTAAACCTAACCCATTCTACCTACCCACATGTTCCCTTTAATTCAACCTCTTCTAGAAGATTTGTGACACTTGTCACTAAGTGTTCCCTTTCATCCAACCTCTTCTAGAAGCCTCTTAACACTTGTCACCATAGAGATGAAAAATGTTCCCTTTAGTCCAACCTCTTTGCCAACCTCCTCCAATTTAACCATTGATATCTTCAAATCAATATTGACCATTGATTCTTGCCACCTCACCCCTAGCCTTGGGAAATCCTATAAATAGACCCCATTTTGGAGCACAAAGGGTCCCAATTCATATCATTTTTGTATCTTGATTGATTCATCTCATTTACATTAAAGCATTGTTACTATAGGCATCTAGCTTCTACTTTATCAATTCAAGCATTGTTATCATGTTCAATTTTAGCTTAATTGCATCTTCATTCTAGCCTATTTTCTAGAATAATCATAAAATAATGTAGCTTAATCATGCTATCATTGCTAGATCATGCATCTTCATCATTAAAACACTCATCTTCTTCAGGTACCAACTCATATGAACTACCTTTTAGTCTTGTATGAAACATCATCTTATGTCGTATGAACTCATTATCCCTATCGTACGAGGTCTAAATGCATGTCGTATGAATTTCTGACTAGTAAATCCTATGTCATATGAACTCATTTTCATGGTCGTACAAGAGTTAAATTCATGTCATATTAATTTCTAGTTGCTAAATTCTATGTCGTATGAGTCTTCTTTGACTTATGTTTTAAATTTAACTTTGTGTCATTTGAGCTCATAAATCATGTCGTATGAAATTCTGCTTCTGAGTTTTGAGAGCAGGTTATATTTTAGGTTTTCATGGTTTCACTTGGTCTTTTCTAATGCTAATATTGTTCTGTTTGTGAGATTTTTGGCAACCTAACTCTTTTCTATAGGATGATTGAAGAAGATACACTTGTCAAAGACATAATTCAAAAACCAATCAATGACTACTAATGGATCTATTTTGCAGGTTGCCTATGAATCCGACTAAACTTTGTGTATTCATTAAATTTTTCTAGGCACACTTCAATTTTTCTAAAGGAAATGAACTATCATGTATTTTGTGTCTTTGATGATAGGCAAGTATTCTCTCACCTTTCTTAGGTGATCAGAAATCTAGACTCATCTTTTTCTTTCATTAGTGCATATCTTTAGTAGGCCTACCCTCCCGAGGAGCTTAAAAACTCTTAAAGCCATTACAACTAGTGTAAGGGGAATGGCTAATGCTAAGTAATCCAACCCACTATAAAATAAATATTCTTTTGATGGAAATCAAGTCAATGATAGTGCTTGGGAATAGCTGTCCTCTGTACCTTCGGGTATATCAAACCTTGGTTTTCAAGGCTAGGAGACCTCTTAATTGAGTTTATACCCTGACGCGCCAAATGGATCCCTTACTAGTGCCGATTAAAATAGAAGCTACCTGATTCACCTCCAAAAGGGTGATAATATTTGTGCAAGAGAGATAGTCACTCTCCCAAGACACTTGCCATATCGTGCCCCCATTAGTGTTTGGAGTCGGATAATATGACGTTGAGAATTCATTGCATGAGACTCAGCAGCCATATTCTGATTAGCTATTAGGTGTGTACCTAAGCTTGCAAGGAAAGGTTTTCATTATTAGCCAATTTCCTTAGGGTCTAGCATGCTTTGATTCACTTATCACATCATGTGTTTGCTGTGTATTCATCCCTAAATTGAAAAATCAGACATCTAAAACTGGAAAAAACAAAAGCAAAACACCAAAGTTCACTAATCAAATTCGACAAAAACAAACATATTTTTCAATGTCATGTTCTCTGAAGTACAAGTCAGGTTCTCTATTGTATGAGGAAACTATTTTTCCGTATGGTTCATGAAGTTTTGTCATACGAGTCTCTACTTTTTGAAAGGAAATTTTTTATTTGTCATATGGTCTTGTATCTTTTGTCATACGAGTCTCTATTTTTATCAGTCGAGAGCTACCACTTTGCATGACTTTTTCAGATCTATCATTCTACTTGAACAATTTGGAGTATTCATAAACACTTGTTATCTGTTGTTTTGTACTTAAGTTGTCTTCTTCATTTGCTTGGTCGAGTTATCATCTATCAAAATCAGACTTTGAAATATAAACACCTTAAGATTTTCAAAGTGCTCACACTCAACAAGTTCAAGATCTAAACATCTCAAAGTGCATTATCACCCTCTTTGATAAACTGATCACTCAAACATAGTTTCTCATCAGGATCAATCATCCTTTATCATGAAACTGAAACATTTGGTCAGGACAATCTTGTCCCACATCATAGGATATACTGTTCCTACTAGACTTGGTTCTTATAAAATCACCATCATTGCACTCCTAAATTGAAGATCAAAAAAACTTACAAACCTTTAAACACTTGAATCATATTTTTCGTGTCATATCATTCTAGCGTATCTACCTTGATAATTGATCGCTTACCCAAAATAACTTTTGGACAATCAAATTATAGCACAATATCTAACACACATGTATGCCCATTCTAACTAGAGCTTAGAGATGAAAAATCACATAGACTGAAATTGAAACATTGGAAATGAATATAATCATGGAACATGAAGATGAAATACAAGCTGAAGGAGAAATAATAGAACAAAATATCAGAGACATCAAAAAGGATCCTCAATTTGATAAATTTATGCAAAAATTGTTGGAGGAGGAAAAAGAAAAATATTTCCTAATGTTAGCCAAATCAGGTGCTACACTTCCCCAAGATTTTGATGTAAAGAAATTGACACAACAAAAAAGTGATCCTCCTTCTAATAACGAACAATATGAGGATATCTTTGGTCCCAAACTGAATGACATGTCAATCCCTAATAACACTAGAACCAATGAAGAAACTTACATACCCAAAATAGATGAAGTAGAAATTCTGAATAACATTCAATCTAATGAGGATACAAGAAGGGGTAGGGATGAAACAAGAAGAGATCCAAATCCTCCTAGAATACAAAATCATGGTCATGCAAAAACAAATCATGTTGATAATCCTATCACAACTCTCACACAACAACTACAAGAAATGCAAACACAAATTCAATATATGCAAAGAGGAAATGATAGATGATAATCACTGCAAGAAATTTGTCCTTATCCATCGAATAAAACCTAAAAAATGATACCATTTCCTATAGGTTTTGAAACTCCTAGATACAAAAAATATGATGGAAGCACTGACCCTCAAGATCATATATGAGAATTTTGTACAATGAGTATGGGGTTTGTGATAGTTCTAATACTAATTGTTAAGTACAAATGCCAAGCTAACAAGATGAGAGGGGGGGTGAATCATACAAACTTAAACCTCCATGAAATCAATAGATTCAACCTCAGTAGCTTTAACAGATATATGTAACCAAAACTGTAAAACATGCAAACTCATAAACAGATGACATCACAACATATTCAACACCAGATTTAACATGGAAACCCAAATAGGGAAAAACCACTATCAGATTTTAGACCCACTAAGAAATATACTCTTCTAGAGTATGCTCGGTTAAAACCAAATCATGTTAAAGATTACAAAAACATTGCTAGATGTGACCCAGTTAAGGGATTTCCCTCAGATCTGTTAGGATCTTCACCTTGTTAGAAGTGACCTTATCAAAGGGTTTCAAACACTCAATCAGAATATCACCTTGCTAGAGGATTTACAAATAAGACTGTTAAGTCTACTCGATTAAGAGGTTTTCTGTCACTTACAAATAAACAATAGTAATGAGTATGTCTGCAACTTTGCATCTAAAATGCTAAAGTAGATTCTTATTTTCTCAATACAATCTAATCATAGGACTTATCTTGTCCCTCTGCTAGGCTCTATACTCTGTTATTCAAACAGGTCTTCAAGCTTCTATGCTCGGTAATCACTATGTAGCATCCCTGTGCTTACACTTGCCTACATACATTGTTTATCAATAGTTCCTTATTTATAAACAATTTGCTAACCACTTAATCTCCTTGATCACATTTCCCATGATCAATCTTAGCCATTAGATCTCCATACTTGACTAGGTTCAATGTATCCTTTGATCTAAAAACGTTTTACCTCACCTTGAAACTTGCATACATTTCTTTGAACTTGTGCTAGGGTATTGCGGTTCAATTTGACTTGTAGATCTTCTTGCCAATCTTCCATTGCCATAGATCCTTAACAAACTTCATACACGTATCAATCATTTATTCATATCCAACTCATCAGCTTCCTTCATTAAATAACACATGTATTCATCCAATGCATTCTATTATTACTTAGTTTCAACTCAGTAAATACTAAACTTCACTTGGTAGACATTCCACCTTCATTAACCGATAGTGATAACCTTAGGGTTTACCGACTAGGTTCCTTAGGGTTTACCGACTAGGTTCCTGGCTCGGTAACATAGTATAGTATTAACCTTACAAATAATAGCATATGTAGGATATCAAAACAATCTAAACATCATGATCTCATCATTGTCTAACTCGTTACTCATTGCCCATTGAATAACTTATTCCTCCCCTTATTCATCACATTCTTTCTGTGCATTTTACCGACATCTTAATTCTCTTCAAAACATACTTCTTAAGATATGGCAACATCATACTAAATCAGAAAATCAATTTCTTGACATCAATGACAAAATAATATTGTTTAAGATAGTAAACATCCTTAATCAGTTATATCAACAACCTTTTCAATATCCTTATTGAAATGCCAACAATCTCCCTTTGTCTGTTATAATGCCAACAATGTCCCCCTTTGGCATTGATGGCAAAACCAATTGATTTGACCTATTGATTCTTAAATGCTCTCCCCCTATCATCAGTCTTCTCCCCCATATATTAATCTTCTCCCCCTTTGACAACAATGCCAAAAGAAAATTAATACAAAATTTCTTCCTGTGTTAACTAATTCCTTTGCTCTTCAGTATCAACTCAGTCTCGGTTAGAGCATTGTCTACAATTCATGTTTCCTGTATTGTTTCCTACACACCTTTAGCAAACCTCCTAAAGTGTGTAAATCAACATCAACTCCTAAAAGGTATTCTTTAGAGTCATCGAACTGATGCTTTCACCAAACTTTGTCAGTGAGTAGAAGATAGGGGTAGGATCCCTAACTTGCTTCTGAGATACTCAAAAGTGTCCCTTGGTAGTGGCTATTTGTTCCTTTGTGCTAACATATTCCAACACCACTTTCCTTCTTGAGCTTCTTCTCTAAGATAATGATATTTGATAGAGATGTGCTTTGTCTTAGAGTGCATTACAAGATTCTTTGAAATGTTAATGGCACTAGTATTATCATAGAATATAGTTACTGGCTTGGTATCTTTCTCATTTATGCCTTCCAATAGTTGTTTGATACATGCTATATTGGCACAGTTCAATGCTACAGCAACATATTCAGCTTCTGTTGTTGACTGTGAAACACATCCTTGTTTCTTGCTAGGCCAATGTACTAGTCTTTCTCCTAAAAAGATAGCTCTTCTACTTGTGCTTTTCCTATCATCAATGTTGCCTACCCAATCAGCATTAGTATAAACTTTTAGATCAAAATCATTTCCTTTCTGATATACTAAGCCATAATCCTTAGTGCCTTTTAAGTATCTTAAAATTCTCTTAATTGTTGTCATGTGTGTTTCCTTGGGATCTATAGAAAATCTTTCAACTATACCTACTGAATGTTTGTATATTTGGCCTGCTGTGAACAACATATTGCAACTTTCCAATCATAGATCGGTAAAGTGTCTCATCAACAAATGCAGATTCATCATTCTTTGATAGTTTATAGTTGGTAGTCATAGGAGTACTTACTGGTTTTGAATCCTCCATTCCAAATTTTTTCAAGATTTCTTTTATGTACTTGGATTGAGTAATGAAAATCTCATCTTTCATTTGCAATATCTTTAGACCTATAAAATACTTTATTTCACCGATTAATGACATCTCAAATTCTTTGCTCATTTCATTTCCAAAATTTTTGCATAAGGAGTCATTACCACAAAAGATAATATCATCAACAAATATGGTTGAGATTAGTATTCCTTTGTCTTCATCAGTCTTCATGTACATATTATTGTTTTCACTAGTTCTTATAAAACCAGTCTAGATTAAATAAGAATGCAATCTCTCATATCATGCTCTAGGTGCTTGATTTAGACAATATAAAGCTTTGTTTAGTCTACATACCTGATCTATATTCTCTCCTTCAACAAATCCTTTAGGTTGTTCAATAAATATTTCTTCTTCTAATATACCATTCAGAAATGTAGATTTGACATCCATTTGATATACCTTGAAATTTTTGTAAGCAGCATATGCCAACAATGTTCTTACTCCTTCAAGTCTTGCCACATGTGCAAAAGTTTCACCATAATCAATTCCTTCTTCTTGAGCATATCCTTTGCAAACTAGTCTTGCTTTATTTCGAATGACCTCACCTTTTTCATTCAGTTTGTTTCTGAAAATCCACTTTGTATCGATTACATTTTTGTCCTCAGTCTTGGGACCAATATCCATGTGTCATTTTCCTTGATTTGATCAGTCTCTTCTATCATGGCATTTATCCAATCTTCACTATTAAATGCCTCTTTTACTATCCTCAGTTCAAATTCAGATATTAGACATGTGTTATGTCTTAGTTTGTTCCTTGTCATCACTAGATCATTCTTATCTCCTATAATCTAACTTGATGCATGATTCCTTCTGACATACTTGGCTAAGATAGGCTCAGTAGATTCTATATGATCTTCTTCATCACTCGGTAACTGAATATTCTCTTCATTTCCTTCAACAGTTTTCTCGGTAAGGCTTGTTGGTTGAACATAGATGAATTCATCATAATCTTCCGGTTCCTTGGAATTTCCTTCATCAATTTTCACATTTGCACTTTCTACTATTTTTTTAGATGATTTGATCAGACATTTAAATGCTTTGCTTCTAGAAGAATAACCTAGAAATGTTCCTTCTTCACTTTTTTGATCAAACTTTCCATTTCTATCATCTTTGTGAACATAACATCTACTTCCAAAGATTTTAAAATAACTTACATTAGGTTTCTTGTCATACCAAATTTCATATGGTGTCTTCAAAGTTCCTTTCTTCAGTTGTACTCAGTTCAGGGTGTAAACTGTTGTGCTTATTGCTTCTCTCCAAAATGTTTATGACACTTTCTTTTCAATCATCAGGGTTCTGGCACAATCCACAATAGATATGTTTCTTCTCTCAGCTATCTCATTTTGCAGTGGACTTCTTAGTGCAGAGACTTGTCTCTTTATACCATGATTATTGCAGAATAAGTTGAACTCATCAAAGGTGAACTCTCCTCCTCTATTAGATCTAAGAAATTTCAGTTGTCTTCCTGTTTCATTTTCAACTCTTGCCTTGTACCATTTAAACATTTGAAAAGCTTCTGATTTTTCTTTTAAAAATATTACTGACATCATCCTTGAATAATCATCCATAAATACTATGAAATAATTATCACCATAATAACTCTGAACTTTCATAGGACCACAAAGATCAGTATGCACAAGATCTAAAATTCCCTTAGAAGTGTAGGACTTACTTGTAAAGCTTGATCTTGTCATTTTACCCATCTGGCATCCTCGACACATAGCATTTTTAGGTTTCTCAAGACTTAGTAAACCTCTTACTCGGTGCTTCTTACTTATTTTGATCAGATTATCAAAATTTACATGACAAAACCTTTTATGCCATAACCAGGTATCATCTATCTTTGCATATAGACACTTATTCTGAGTTGAGTCAAGGTGAAATGTGTTACCTTTTGTTTGTGTCCCGGTAGCTGCTAACTTTCCATGCTTGTCATGAACTTTGACAATTCCTTTCTAAAACTCTATTTGGTATCCTATATTGTTTAGCTGTGCTACACTCAACAAATTATATTTCAAACCTTCAACCCAATAAACATCATTACATTTAGCATTGTCAAGAAGTGTTATGGATCCTTTACCTCTTACTAGACATGGTGCATCATTACCAAATCTTACATAACCTCCATCATAATATTCTAATATAACAAACTTGTGTTTATCACCTATCATGTGATGTGACCATCCACTATCTATGATCCAAGAATCATTTTTACTTATGTGAGATACAAGGGCTTTTTCTTCATACCTTTCTTCATCTAATCCATCTTTGATAGCCACATAAACAACTTCCTCTGTATTAGTTTCATCTGATTTATCATCATTAGATTCCTCATCAGCTCTTAGGCATATCTTTTTATCTCTTCTTCTGAAGTCTCGGTGTCCTCTATAATGATTATCTTTCTGTTTGTCATCTCGGTAATCTCTCTTTTCACTTGATTCTATATCAGGACAATTAGAGGCCATATGTCCTATCTTATCACAATTGAAACATTTCAAAGGTAGTTTTCCTTTATACTTACCTTTGCCTCTCAGTACCCTTCTGGCTAATAGTGCTTCAAACTCTTCTTTCTTCCTGATTTCCTCATATAGTTTGTGCACTTTTTTCATGTTCTTGCAAAATCTTTCACTAGCTCCACTATGATCCCCTTCAGTGTACTTACTCATTCTATCATTGTAGTCATTAGATTCACCAATATGAAAAGAACTGAAAGCAGATTCTACTTTATTTACCGAAGACCTACTGTTATCAAAATTACTTAACTCAAATGTATGTAGCTTACCGATAGTAGCATCTAAAGAAACTAACATATTGGGTACCGACCTTAATTTATTGATTGCAGAGACTCAAATTGCATAAGTTGGTAGAAGGGTTCTTAACAACTTACTTGTTATAACCTTTTCTTCAATAGTTCCACCTGCTCCTTTGATTTGATTGACAATCTCCTTTAACCTTGTACTATACTAGGTTATGTTCTCACCTTCATTCATTCTCATAGATTCAAGTTGTCCTCTTAGACTGTCCACTTTTGCTCTTTGAACATGTTCATTGCCACCATACACATATATGAGCTTATCCCACATTGCCTTGGCATCATTGCAACCTTCTAGATCATTAAACTCTAGGTTGGTCAATGCAGATGTTATTTCAATCATTGCTTGAATATGTTCTTGCTTTGCCTTTGTCTCTTCCATTGTCAATGGATAGGTGCTTGGTGTAATGAAATCATTCTCTAGATAACATACAACATATTCTCCAACTCTTGATAAGTACAACTTCATTCTTTTATGCCATGTAGAGAAACTACACTTGTTCAACTTCGGTGCATCCCTCTTATACATCTTTGGATCTTTGCCTCAAGTACCTTTAAAATTTTTTTCTAGAGTCCAAAGCTCTAATACCAATTGATAGTTCTAATAGTAATTGTTAAATACAGATGCCAAGCTAACAAGATGAGAGGGGGCATGAATCATACACACTTAAACTTCCATGAAATCAATAGATTCAACCTCAGTAGCTTTAACAGATATATGTAACCAAAACTGTAAAACATGCAAACTCATAAACAGATAACATCACAACACATTCAACACCAGATTTAACGTGGAAACCCAAATAGGGAAAACCCATTATGGGATTTCAAACCCACTAAGAAATATACTCTTCTAGAGTATGCTCAGTTAAAAGCAAATCCTATTAAAGATTACAAATACATTGCTAGATGTGACCCAGTTAAGGGATTTCCCTCAGATCTGTTAGGATCTTCACCTTGTTAGAAGTGACCTTGTCAAAGGGTTTCAAACACTCAATCAGAATGCCACCTTGCTAGAGGATTTAAAAATAAGACTATTAAGTCTACTCGGTTAAGAGGTTTTCTGTCACTTACAAATAAACAACAGTAATGAGTATGTCAGCAACTTTGCATCTAAAATGCTAAAGCAGATTCTTATTTTCTCAATACAATCTAATCATAGGATTTATCTTGTCCCTCTGCTAGGCTCTATACTCTGTTATTCAAACAGGTCTTCAAGCTTCTATGCTTGATAATCACTATGTAGCATCCCTATACTTACACTTGCTCACATATATTGTTGATCAACAGTTCCTTATTTATAAACAATTTGCTAATCGCTTAATCTCCTTGATCACATTTCCCATGATCAATCTTAGCCATCAGATCTCCATACCTGACTAGGTTTAATGTATCCTTCGATCTGAAAACATTTTACCTTGCCTTGGAACTTGCATACATTTCTTCAAACTTGTTTTAGGGTATTGCGGTTCAATCTAAGCTGTAGATCTTCCTGCCAATCTTCCATTGCCATAGATCCTTAACAAACTTCATACATGTTGTATCAATCATTTAATCATATCCAACGCATCATCTTCCTTCATTAAATAATGCATGTATTCATCCAATGCATCCTATTATTACTCGGTTGCAACTCAGTAAATACTAAACTTCACTCAGTAGACATTCTGCCTTCATTAACTGATAGCGATAACCTTAGGGTTTACTGACTAGGTTCCTTAGGGTTTACCGACTAGGTTCCTTGCTTGGTAACATAGTATAGTATTAACCTTACAACAATAGCATATGTAGGATATCAAAACAATCTAAACATCATGATCTCATCATTGTCTAACTCGGTATTCATTGCCTATTAAATAACTTATTCCTCGCCTTATCCATCACATTCTTTCTTTGTCTTTTACCGACATCTTAATTCTCTTCAAAACATACTTCTTGAGATATGGAAACATCATACTAAATCAGGAAATCAATTTCTTGACATCAATGACAAAATAATATTGTTTAATATAGTAAACATCCTTAATCAGTTATATCAACAACCTTTTCAATATCCTTATTGAAAAGCCAACAATCTCCCTTTGTCTATTATAATGCCAACAATCTCCCTTTGTCTGTTATAATGCCAATAGTTTGCACATGAGGATGCCTACTTGATGAGATTATTTCTGAAAAGCTTAACTGAACTAGCTATGGAATGGTTCTCCAAACTTCCACCTAGAATGAGATCATTTTCAGAGTTGGTGGATAAGTTTGTTTCACAATACTCTTACAACATACAACATGAAGAAACAATGCTAGACCTATTTAATTCCAAATAAAAGAGTGGAGAAACTTTCACAACATTTTTTACAATGATGGAGATGGTTAGCTTCACGGTATCCTTGTATCGTGCCAAAGTATGAAAAAATTGACATATTCATCAACAACTTAAATGATCAAATGAGTTATTACTTAAAAATTCAAGGAAATCAAAGTTTCAAAAAAATGGTTGATAATGGAATCAAAATGGAAGCCATGATAAAGAGGTGAATTGAAAATATACAAAGGAGGAGTCTATCCTCCTAACAACAACAATAACAACAATCACAATGACAAGCCAAAGTTTTGGAATAGAAATCAAAATGTTGTCAATGATGGAATAGTGGATAACAACAATGTGAAACAAAAACAACTAACTTTTAATTTATTCACTCACTTAGCAGCGACTCAACAAAACAACAATCACCAAAGAGCAACTATTAAAACTTTCTTTCGAAGATAATTTACAGACATTGGTGAATCCCTTGGGTCAACACTAAAAATGCTTATCGCAAACAAATTGATTTATTTACCAGAAGAAAGGAACTATGAACCTCAAATCAAACCACCTTGGTGGAATGATAATCAATATTGAGATTTTCATCGAAACAAGGGACATCTCACAGATAATTGTCAAAAGTTGAAACATGTCATACAAGATTTGATTGATAGTAGAGTAATAACTATGGATGGACATACAAAAAATTAATCTCATATAACTTTTAAGACTCTACTTCCAAACTATGAGAAAGTTGAATCATCAACAACAAACAATGGTAAGGGTAAAGCAAAGGTAAACTATGCTCATACATATGAAAATGTGGTGAATGTGATTGTAGTTAAAGAAAAACAAAATCAAGAACACACTCAGGCTATCACAAGAAGCAAAGCCAAAGTTGTTTTGGATGGACATACAACAAATGAATCTCATATAGCTTTTAAGACTCCACTTCCAAACTATGAGAAAGGTGAATTGTCAACAACAAACAATGGTAAGGGTAAAGAAAAGGTAAACTACACTCATACATATGACAATGTGGTATATGTGATTGTATTTAAAGAAAAACAAAATCAAGAACATGCTTAGGCTATCACAAGAAGCAAATCCAAAGTTGTTTTTTTGGGTCCTACAACAAACACATCATCTGCTACAACAAAATAATACAATCTAGTGGAACAATTACAAAAAATTACCCACACAAATATCAATCTTAGAAATTTTAAAGCTTTCACCTGCACATAAAGAATTTCTTGAATGAGCATTAGTAGAAACCACAGTATCCAAAGATCTTGATATCGACCAATTCCAAACCATGGTGGGACACCTCACAACCCCGCATTGCATATCATTCACTGAAGAAGACGACATGTCCTTGCAACACCCTCACAACTCTCCTTTGCATATTGAAGTTCTCATTCATAAAACGCGAGTTAAACGTGTTCTAATAGACGACACAACTGGCCTAAATATTTTCTCATTAAGTCTTGTTCATGCCTTAGAATATTCAAAAGATGCAGTTGATGTCCAGAAAAAGATCACCATAAAAGCCTATGATGAAGAAGAACATTCCTCTAAGGGAATTGTGATACTACTCATTAGAGTGTGACCCTTGTAGAAGGACACAACATGCCAAGTTCTAGACTTGGACTTATCATATAATGTACTCTTAGGAAAACCATGGATAAATGACTTGCAAGTTGTCCCATCAACATACCACCAGTGTGTAAAATTTCCCTACAAGGGACAAGAAATCACAATCTCTATAGATGCAAATCCATTCCAATACTATAACAATCTAAAAATGGCTCAAGAAGTAATTGTTCCACATAATAGGTAGGCAACAATGTCAAAAAAACAATCCAAAGAACAATCATTTGCATCTATTTTACCAAGCATGGAGAAAAAAATGTAGCTAAGAGACCGAGGGAATGGAGAATACTCAATATCACAACTACCACTTTCTCCTAAATCCTTGGGAAAACCATCAAACTCTAAAAAACAACCAATTGTGAAACATATACCAATATTTGATGGAGCATTGATTAATGTTGGAACCTTATCAGAGGATATGGAAGACAAAGATGTGCTACAATGGCTATGCAAAGATGAAGAAGTTTAACAAAAGGTCAACAATGTTAGAATACCTATAGAAAAATATGGAAAAGGATTCAACATTCTTCAAAGGATGGGATACATTAGAACAAGCCCTATAGGAAAAAAAAAAGGTATCTCACAACCTATTCAGCCTCATACTCAATAGACTATAGACAAAACAGGTTTAGGCTATGGACAAGTCACTCTATCGAAAGACACATCTTTTAGTCAACAACAAGAAGAATATGAAAACAGACAAGAACAACTGGCAATTGAAAGGGAAGAAAAATCTTCTAAGCAACAAGCACAAACAAACATGAAATGACAAAAGAAGCAAGCTCCAAATCAACAAGAAAAATAAACCAATAATATCTGTTGGCAATATTGCATTATAACAGACAATGAAAGATTGTTGGCATTTCCAAAAGGATACTAAGAAGGTTGTTGATGATTATGGATATAACTGATTAAGGATGTTTACTGTCTTGATATTATTATTTTGTCATTGATGTCAAGAAATTAATTTTCTAATTCAGTATGATTTAAAGATTATAAAGATGTTGGTAAAAGACACAGGAAAGGATATGATGAATAAGGGGATGAATAAGGTATTCAATGGGAAACTAGTACTGAGTCAGACAATGATGAGATAATGATGTTTTAGATTGTTTTAGCATCATACATATGTTGTAAAATGTAAAGGTTAATACTATACTATGTTATCAAGCAAAGAACCTAGTCGGTAAACCCTAAGGTTATCGCTATCGGTTAATGAAGGCGGAATGTCTAATGAGTGAAGTTTAGTATTCACCGAGTTGTAACTGAGTTGTAACCAAGCTATAACAGAATGCATTAAATGTTTACATGCAGTATTTAATGAAGGAAGCTAATGAGCTAGAACTGATTAAATGATTGGTGAGCGGTGAATGAATTTTGTTAACAAATCTAAGGCAAAGGAAAGTGTGCATGAAGATCTACAACTCAAATTGAACCACAATACCCTAGCACAAGTTCCAAGAAATATATACAAGTTCCTAGGCGGGATAAAACATTTTTAGATCGAAAGATGCATTGAACCTAGACAAGATTGAAGATCTGATGGCTATAATTGATCATGAGAAATGTGATCAAGGAGATTAAGCAGTTACCTAATTATTTATAAATATGAAACTATTGATAAACAATGTATGCGAGCAAACGTATGCACAGGGATGCTACATAGTGATTACCAAGCATAGAAGCTTGAAGACCTGTTAGAATAACAGAGTATAGAAGCCCAGCAGATAAACAAGATTAGTTCTATGTCTAGACTATATTGAATAAATAGGAATCTGCTTTAGCAATTTAGATGTGATGTTGCAGATAGATTTTTATTACTATTATTTTGTGAAAGTGACAGAAAATCTCTTAACCAAGTGGACTTGATATCTTATTTGTAAAATCCTCTAGCAAGGTGACATTCTGATTGAGTGTTTGAAATCCTTTAACAAGGTCACTTCTAACAAGGTGAAGATCCTAACAGATCTGAGGGAAATCCCTTAACCGGATCACATCTAGCAATGTGTTTGTAATCTTTAACAAGATTTTCTTTTAACCAAGCATACTCTAGAAGAGTATATTTCTTAGTGGGTCTGAAATACCATAGTGGTTTTTCCCTATTTGGGTTTCCACGTTAAAGCTGGTGTTATGAGGTTTATGATGTTTATATGCTTTTGAGTTTGCATGTTTGACAGTTTTGGTTTTATTACTGAAATATATGTTACTGAGGTTGAATATGATGTTTTTATGAAAGATTAAGTTTGTATGATTCACCCCCCCCCCTCTCATCTTGTTGGCTATTGGATCTATACTTATATTAAGTATCAAAACTATCAATTGGTATCAGAGCTTTGGACTCCAGAAGAAAAGTTTAAAGGCACTTGAGTTAAAGATCCAAGATGTATAAGAGGGATGCACCGAAGCTGAACAAGTCAAGTTTCTCTACATGGCAGAAAAGGATGAAGCTACATCTATGAGGAGTTGGAGAATATGTTGTATACTATCTGGAGAATGATTTTGTTACACTGAGCACCTATCCATTGACTATGGAAGAGATAAAGGCAAATCAAGAACATATTCAAGCAATGATTGAAATAACATTTGCATTGACCGATTCAGAGTTTAATGATCTAGAAGGCTGCAATGATGCAAAGGCAATGTGGGATAAGCTCATATACGTATATGGAGGAGATGAACATGTTCAAAGAGAAAAAGTAGATAGTCTAAGAGGACAACTTGAATCTATGAGGATGAATGAAGGTGAGAACATAACTCAGTACAATACAAGACTAAAGGAGATTGTCAATCAAATCAAAGGAGCAGGTGGAACTATTGAAGAAAAGGATATAACAAGTAAGTTGTTGAGAACCCTTCTACTAGCTTATGCATTCCGAGTCTCTGCAATCACCGAATTGAGATCTATACGTAATATGCCAGTTTCTTTAGATGCTACTATTGGTAAGCTACATCCATTTGAGTTAAGTAACTTTGATAATAATGGATCTTTGATAAATAAAGTTGAATGTGAATTTAGTTCTTTTCATCTTGATGAATCTAATGATTACAATGAAAGAAAGTATAAGTACTCTAAAGGAGATCATAGTGGAGCAAGTGAAAGATTTTGTAAGAACATGGAGGTAGTACACAAACTATATGAGCAAATCAAAAAGAAAGAAGAGTTTGAAGCACTATTAGCCAAAAGGTTACCAAGAGGCAAAGGTAAGTATAAAGGAAAACTTCCTTTGAAATGTTTCAATTGTGATAAGATAGGACATATGGCTTCTAACTATCCTAACAAAGATTCTACTGAAAAGAGAGATTACTGAGATGATAGACAGAAAGATAATCATTACAGAGGACACCAAGACTTCAGAAGAAGAGATAGAAAGACATGCTTAATAGCTAATGACGAATCGAGTGATGATAAATTAGATGATATTGATACAAAGGAAGTAGTTTATGTGGCTATCAAAGATGGATCAGATGAAGAAAGGTATGAAGAAAAAGCCCTAATATCTCACATAAACACTAATGATTCTTGGATTATAGATAGTGGATGCTCACATCATATGATAGGAGATAAACAAAAGTTTGTTATGTTAGAAGATTATGATGGAGGCTATGTTAGATTTGGTAATGATGCACCATGTCCGGTAAGAGGTAAAGGATCTATAACACTTCTTGATAATGCAAGATGCAATGGTGTTTATTGGGTTGAAGGTTTGAAATACAATTTTTTGAGTGTAGCACAACTAAACAACACAGGTTACTGAATAGAATTTCAGAAGGGAATTGTCAAAGTTCATGACAAGAATGGAAAGTTAGCTACTATCGGGACACAAACAAAAGATAACACATTTCACCTTGACTCAACTCAGAATAAGTGTTTGCATTCAAAGATAGATGATACCTGGTTATGGTATAAAAGGTTTTGTCATGTAAACTTTGATAATCTGATCAAAATAAGTAAGAAGCACCAAGTAAGAGGTCTACTGAGTCTTGAAAAACCTGAGAATGCTATGTGTCGAGGATGCTAGATGGGTAAAATGACAAGATCAAGCTTTACAAGTAAGTCTTACACTTCTAAGGGAATTTTAGATCTAGTGCACACTAATCTTTGTGGTCCTATGAAAGTTCAAAGTTATTATGGTGATAAATATTTCATATTATTTGTGGATGACTATTCAAGGATGATGTCAGTAATGTTTCGAAAAGAAAAATCAGAAGCTTTTCAAATGTTTAAATGGTACAAGGCAAGAGTTGAAAATGAAATAGGAAGGCAATTGAAATGTCTTAGATCAAATAGAGGAGGAGAGTTCACATCTGATGAGTTCAACTTATTCTGCAATGATCATGGTATTAAAAAACAAGTCTCTACACCGAGAACTCCACAACCGAATGGAATAGTTGAGAGAAGAAATAGATCTATTGTGGATTGTGCTAGAACACTGATGACTGAAAAGAAGGTGTCACAAACATTTTGGAGAGAAGCAATAAGCACAACTGTTTACACCTTGAACCGAGTTCAATTGAAGAAAGGTACTTTGAAGACACCATATGAAATCTGGTATGATAAGAAACCTATTGTAAGTTATTTTAAAATCTTTGGAAGTAGATGCTATGTTCATAAAGATGATAGAATTGGCAAGTTTGATCAGAAAAGTGAAGAAGGAACATTTCTAGGTTATTCATCTAGAAGCAAAGCATTTAAATGTCTGATCAAATCATCTAACAAAATAGTAGAAAGTGCAAATGTGAAAATTGATGAATTTGCAGAAAGAAATGATGAAGGAAATTCCAAGGAACCAGAAGACTATAATGAATTTGTCTATGTTCAACTGACAAGTCATACTAAGAATACTGTTGAAGAAAATGAAGAGAATATCCAGTTATCGAGTGATGAAGAAGATCATATAGAGCCTACTGAGCCTATATTAGCCAAGTATGTCAGAATACATCATGCACCAAGTCAGATTATAGGAGATAAAGATGATCCAGTGATGACAAGGATCAAACTGAGACAGAACATATGTTTGATATTTAAATTTGAACCAAGAATAGTGAAAGAGGCATTTAACAATGAAGATTGGATAAATGCTATCATAGAAGAGATTGATCAAATCAAGAAGAATGACACATGGACACTAATCCCAAGACTGAAGGACAAAAATGTAATCGATACAAAGTGGATTTTCAGAAACAAGCTAAATGAAAAAGGAGAGGTCATTCGAAACAAAGAAAGACTAGTTTGCAAAGGTTATGCTCAATAAGAAGGAATTGATTATGGTGAAACTTTTGCACCTATTGCTAGACTTGAAGGAGTAAGAACATTGTGGGCATATGCTGCTTTCAAAAACTTCAAGGTATATCAAATGGATGTCAAATCTACATTTCTGAATGGAATATTGGAAGAAGAAGTTTTTATTGAACAACCTGAAGGATTTGTTGAAGACAATAATAAGGATCAAGTATGTAAATTGAACAAAGCTTTATATGGTTTGAAACAAGCACCTAGAGCATGGTATGAAAGATTACACTCTTATTTGATTAAGATTGGTTTTATAAGGACAAGTGAGAACAACAACATATACATGAAGAATGATGAAAATGGAATATTGATCTCAGCCATATTTGTTGATGATATTATATTTTGTGGCAATGACTCTTTATGCAAGAACTTTGGAAATAAAATGAGCAAAGAATTTGAGTTGTCATTAATCGGTGAGAAAAAGTATTTTATAGGTTTACAGATACTACAAATGAAAAATGAGATTTTCATTACTCAATCCAAGTACATAAAGGAAATCTTGAAGAAATTTGGAATGGAGGATTCAAAACCAGTAAGTACTCCTATGACTACCAACTGTAAATTGTCAAAGAATGATGAATCTGCATCTGTTGATGAGACACTTTACCAATCCATGATTGGAAAACTACAATATGTTGTTCACAGTAGACTAGATATAGCACATGTAGTAGGTATAGTTGCAAGATTCTTTGTAGATCCTAAGGAAACACACATGACAACAATCAAAAGAATTTTTAGATACTTGAAAGGGACAGATGATTTTGGCTTAGTATATCAAAAAGGAAATTATTTTGATTTAAAAGTTTATACTAATGCTGATTGGGTAGGCAACATTGATGACAAAAAAAGCACAAGTTGAGGAGCTTTCTTTTTAGGAGAAAGACTAGTGAGTTGGCTTAGCAAGAAACAAGGATGTGTTTCATAGTCAACAACAAAAGCTGAATACGTTGTTGTAGCATTGAATTGTACCAACATTGCATGGATCAAACAACTATTGGAAGGTATAAATGAGAAAGTTACCAAGCCACTAACTATATTCTGTGACAATACTAGCGCCATTAATATTTCAAAGAATCCTGTTATGCACTCTAAGACAAAGCACATCTCTATCAGATATCATTATCTTAGAGAAGAAGCTCAAGAGAAGAAAGTGGTGTTGGAGCATGTTAGCACAAAGGAACAAATAGCAGATATCTTCACCAAGCCACTACCATAGGACACTTTTGAATATCTTAGAAGTAAGTTAGGGGTCCTACCCCTATCTTCTACTCACCGACCGAGTTCGGTGAAAGCATCAATTTGATGACTCTATTGAATATCTTTTGGGAGTTGATGTTGATTTATACACTTTAGGATGTTTTCTAAAGGTGTACAGGAATTATTACAGGGAATAGGAATTGAAGACAAATGCTCTGACTGAGACTCAGTTGATACACAACAACAGGATATCACTTTATACAGGAAGAAATTATGTTTTAGTTCTTTACTTTTTGGCATTGTTGTCAAAGGGAGAGAAGACCTACAAAGGGGAAGAAGACTAATATAGAGGAGGAAGACCTATCAGGGAAGAAGACTGAAGAAAATAGGAGAAGTCTAATGTATAGGGGAGAGCATTTCAACATTTCAGAATCATAGCAATCCAAATCTTTTAAGGTCAAATCAATTGGTTTTGCCATCAATGCCGAAGGGGGAGATTGTTGGCAATATTGAATTATAACAGACAATGAAAGATTGTCGGCATTTCAATAAGGATACTGAGAAGGTTGTTGATGATTATGGATATAACTGATTAAAGATGTTTACTGTCTTGATATTATTAATTTGTCATTGATGTCAAGAAATTGATTTTCTAATTCAGTATGATGTTGCCATATCTTGAGAAGTATGATTTAAAGATTATAAAGATGTGGGTAAAAGACACGGGAAAGGATATGATGAATAAGGGGATGAATATGGTATTCAATGGGCAACTAGTACTGAGTTAGACAATGATGAGATCATGATGTTTTAGATTCTTTTAACATCATACATATGTTGTAAAATGTAAAGGTTAATACTATACTATGTTCTCAAGCAAAGAACCTAGTCAGTAAACCCTAAGGAGCCTAGTCAGTAAACCCTAAGGTTATCGCTATCGGTTAATGAAGGCAGAATGTCTATCGAGTGAAGTTTAGTATTCACCAAGTTGTAACTGAGTTGCAACTAAGCTATAACAAAATGCATTAAATATTTACATGCGGTATTTAATGAAGGAAGCTGATGAGCTGGAACTAATTAAATGATTGGTGAGCCGTGAATGAAGTTTGTTAACAAATCTAAGGCAAAGGAAAGTCGACATGAAGATCTATTGCTTAGACTGAACCGCAATACCCTAGCACAAGTTCCAAGAAATATATGCAAGTTCCTAGATGGGGTAAAACATTTTCAGATCGAAAGATGCATTGAACCTGCACAAGATTGAAGATCTGATGGCTATGATTGATCATGGGAAATGTGATCAAGGAGATTAAGCAGTTACCTAATTGTTTATAAATAGGAAACTATTGATAAACAATGTATGTGGGCAAATGTATGCATAGGGATGCTACATAGTGATTACCAAGCACAAAAGATTGAAGACCTGTTAGAATAACAGAGTATAGAAGCCCAGCAGATAGACAAGATTAGTTCTATGTCTAGATTGTATTGAACAAATAGGAATCTGCTTTAGCATTTTAGATGTGAAGTTGCAGATAGATTTTTATTACTGTTATTTTGTGAAAATGACAGAAAATATCTTAACCGAGTGGACTTAACAGTCTTATTTGTAAAATCCTCTAGCAAGGTGACATTCTGACTGAGTGTTTGAAATCCTTTAACAAGGTCACTTCTAACAAGGTGAAGATCCTAACAAATCTGAGGGAAATCCCTTAACTAGGTCACATCTAGCAATGTGTTTGTAATCTTTAACAGGATTTTCTTTTAACTGAGCATACTCTAGAAGAGTATATTTCTTAGTGGGTCTGAAATCCCATAGTGGTTTTTCCCTATTTTGGTTTCCATGTTAAATCTGGTGTTATGAGGTTTATGATGTTTATATGCTTTTGAGTTTGCATGTTTGGCAGTTTTGGTTTTATTACTGAAATATATGTTACCGAGGTTGAATCTGATGTTTTTATGGAAGACTAAGTTTGTATGATTCACCCCCACCCTCTCATCTTGTTGGCTATTGGATCTATACTTATATTAAGTATCAAAACTATCAATATCTCAACCCTTGAAACCCTTGAAACATCCCAACCTGAAGATCCCCTACCTCTAATCTACCCTAAGCTTATTGATTTGGAAAATGAAGGACATACCACCATTAATACCTTTCCAAATGACCATGTCATATCTATATATCTTAATGCAATTGAACCCATAACAAATTTCACTAGGAATCTCAACAATGCATCTCCTAGTCAGGTGTGTGCCAAATCTCCTATTCGCAAAAGTGAAAATAAAGAAAATAAAATCAAGTCTAATGCTGAAAACCATTTCTTGGCAACATTAGACCAAAAAAAAGTAAAAACAAAGGACGCATCTAATGGTGAAAACCTCCTTGAGGCACCAAAAGATGGGGGATTTGAGACTTTACCTGAGTACTATCAAGAAAGGTCATCCATTTTGATCGAACCAATAGAGGCAGTTAACATTGGCACAAAAGAACAACCAAAGATTCTTCATCCAATAACATCTTTATTAGAGGTAGAAATGCAACAATATGTGGAATTATTCAAGTGATGACAAATAAAATTCACCTGGTCATATACAGATATGTAAGAGTTAGATCCAGAGCTTATTATGCATCACTTAAATGTTAATCTAGGAGCCAAACTAGTTAAACTAAAATTATGTAAGATGCATCTGCATATCACTCTTCTATTCAAGGCATAACTAAAGAAATTATTGGATGTCAGATTCATCAGATGTGTAGCATATCCTCAATGGGTATCCAACATCATTCCTATTTCAAAACCAAATAAAAGCATCAGAATATGCACAGACTTCAGAGATCTTAATAACACATGTCCAAAGGATGATTTTTCTTTGCCTAACATCGACATCATTGTAGATTTAACTACTGGACACTCCATGTTTTCTCTAATGGATGGTTTCTTTAGATACAATTAGATCAAAATAGCACCCAAAGATCAAGAAAAGATAGCTTTCACATGCCCATGGGGTACTATCTGCTGGAATGTCATGCCTTTTTGATTAAAGAATGTAGGTGCTACATATCAAAGAGCTATGACAACTATACATCATGACGTGATGCATACTATAGCGTCCTAAAATTGTGACACTTGCAATTTTGACTGCATTTCGGTCTTCACGATGGCGACGCAACACGGAACCTGAATGGAGACCCCGAAACTTGTCCAGGATATCAAAAACTATATTTTTCTAGCACCCTGGCCTGATCCTCCTTGCACCCTGCTGTCCCTGGAGGTGGGACCATGGCACCCAGCACCCTGGTCCTTCAGGACTAGGGCACCCAGCGCCCTGGTCCGCTAGGACCATGGTGCCCAGTGCCCTGGTCACTGGCCCTATTTTTGGCCCGGTCTCTTATGGGGCTTCGGGTCTTTATGTTTGCAAATTGGAAAATAACCTTTCCTGGTCGGCCTAAGGTTGGAAAAATCAGTCTATCAGCCCTAATTGACAAGTATATAAACTACATTTCCTCTCCCATTTGAGAAGGAAAAAAAGATACAAGGTGGAAGCGATACTCAAGTATTCAAACATTCAAGCACTCAAGCATTCAAGCATTCCTTCAAGCAATTGATCATTCTAAGTCTCCATTCAAGGCTAAGTGTGGCATTCAAGACAAGGATTCAACCATTGAAGAGGAGATCACATACTACTTACAACATACAACATACAACAACATCTACACCTTCGCATGTAAGAATACAAACATTCTTACAACAAGGTACTAGTACTTGTTTTACATTACAAACATTTACATTTACAACATTTCTCATTTCTTGGTTAATTCCAAAACTGGGGTTTGACCTAAGGGCAAACCCCTAATCCCTAACCCCCCAATCGTCTTCACTTTTCTATGTGTAGGTTGTAGGTACGCGGCTGAAATTGAAGATCTAGAATCCTTGTGCAGAGACAAACAGATCGCCCTTCGTTTCGCGGATTTTTCGGAGGACCGTGTGCATGTCGGGCGCCATCGTCCCATCAACTTTCACTCAAATTTGCAAGACAGCATCGTCTCGACATTTTACTACTAATTCCAGGTCCGCAGCTTCATCCTATATTCCTATCTCTGTTTATAAGTGAATCTTTCTCACTTTACATGCATTCCTAGTTCAATCTCTCTATCTACATTCTTTACAAAAGAGGGTAGCCTTGCTGTCTTAACCCTTGTAACTCATTTAGAATCCAATCTTGCATTATGTCAGATTGGATCTTGTGGGTTTCAACCCCTCTTTTGAATGTAAAGTCTCCCCCAAGTGAAAACCGCCAACCCTAGTGACCTCTCTTCTCTCTCCTTGGAGTTGGAGAGGGGAGAGAAACTAGGGTTCGATTTTTTCGCTTTACATTTTGGTGAACCCGACGTGAACATCCTTTCTGATTATTCATGGTTAGATCTAAAAATTGGATGCCTTGATTACATTTCCATGTTTGATCTTTTGCAAATTTTAGAGGTTAATTACATGAAAACCCTAAATTTTCTTTTTTGTAATTGAGCTTGTGAAATGTTTAATTATTAATGCTTGCTTCAGATCTACCCTTCTACTGCAAATTATCAAATCATATTTGTGCTTTAATTTTGAAAATTAAGTGGTTAAGTGTCAAAACCCTAATTTTTAAAACTCTCTTGATTCAACTTCTGTCCGACAATTTCACTGATCAAAACATCTCCAAATCAGCTGTAACTTTGGATTCCGCAACAAAATCACAATATCTTTCATCCCTGAAAATTTGGAAAAAAGTTGCGAGGACTGTGTGCACCCCGAGCACCATCGTCCCCAACATTTTTTTCGAAATTTCGGGAGCTAGATCTTACTATATTTTTATGCTAAAATCTAGAATTTTGGCTGATTTTATCAATTCTAACACTTTCAAAATTAAAGTCAAAGTTGGTCTAGGGATTGCTTGGATTAAGGCTTCTAATCATTCAAAAATTGTTGAAATTGAAATTTTGTGTCAAAATTGTGTTTCTTACTGTCCTAAATCTGAAAAGTGTGTTTGCATTCATTCAAAATTTCAGTGCTTTATTCAAATTCTTGCAATTTGTGAATTTTGAAATTAAGTGTTTAATTGCAACAACTTTGATTTCCGCTTTCAAAATTGAATTTTGCGTGAAATTGAGTCAACTTTTGAAATTCAAAACTTGCATTGCTCTTAGTATTCCCTCTAAAATCATAAAATTCAAAATTTCAGTTTCCCTCTCTTTTTCAAAATTCAAATTTTGCATTTTTCGACAATCTTGGTAGGGTTCAATTTTGAGATTGCAAATTTAATTTGGCCTATCTACAGATTGTAAAATCACTCAATTTTTTCAGATTAGCTTTAAAATCATCATAACTTTCATCTCTGAAAATTTTGAAGAAAGTTGTGAGGACCGTGTGCACTCCGAGCGCCACGGTCCCTGACATTTTTTCCAAAATTTTGGGAGATTGTTATGATTGCATTTAACAACCTAAATCTAGGAGATTGGCTGATTTTATTGAAATTTGCTACCTCTAAATTCAAAATCTTCTCTCCCTCTCTAGTGCATGAGTTTTACAACAATAAGCCCTACTTACACTATTCTCGTTAGACGAAGCCATAGAATTAAGTCTTTCCGAGGTTTAATTACCGAGGAGATGGAAAGTAATTTGAATAGCCTTTTTAACGAGGACACAGGTAATTCCTCTAATCCTCCTAATGATGAAGAAGCTCTCCATGAGGTTTCTGTAGAACAACTTTCGAAATTGGATAACCAATTTGATTATTTTCAGCAATGGATGTCTCATGAGTATCCCAATAGTCAAGCTCTTTCTTTAATTGAGGGTCTAAAATGTATGGTTCAAAGTGATAAGAATGGAATTGATATTTTGCGTGGTATTCCACACATCGTGGATTCAAATGTGATGCCTATGAAGAGTTGCGTTGAAACTTTAGGTTATACACAACCTCCCACTCAAGTTAATCATTCTATTCCGTTGACAACCTCTATTGCTAGCATACCTACCTTTACATCAAACATAATGACTACTTCAATACAAGACATTCCACCTATGATCACCAGTCATGGCGGCAATCCCTCTTCTTCAATCAACCCTCTTCCTTCATTCAATCCAACTTCTTCATTCATTCCTTCAATGAGTGTCCCTATTACATCTTCACAAATGAACATGACACAAGGGGGCAATTCATTCAACCATTCCATTCCTTCTTGTAGTGCTCCTCTTTTCCAATCATCTCCTATGACTAACTATCATAGTGTCCCACCACCTTACTCTCAATCAATACCTTCTTTCAATAACATAATACCTCCATCTAAATCTAACACGTCTAATATGAATTCTTCGACTGAAGCGACCATTAACAATCTTGCACAAACTGTCTCTTCTTTATAGCAACAAATTGCCTCTATGAATCAATCTAAGTTTAGTGTGCCCACATTTGATGTTGCGAGCCCACTTTCTCTTGACATTGTTCGAGCTATCCCTCCTAAACATGTTGAAATCTCGCATTTGGAGCTTTATAATGGTAAAGGTGATCCTCTAACACATGTTAAGACTTTTCAAACAATATGTACCGATTTTGCTTATGACCAAAGGTTGCTTGCAAAATTGTTTACTAGGACATTAAGAGATAAAGCCCTACAATGGTATTGCTCATTGCCCTCTTATTCTATTACTTCTTTCGAACAACTTGCAAATGCTTTTATTCAACAATTTCAAAACAATATAAGTCCTAAAGTTACTTTGATTGATTTAATGCATTGTAAACAAGGTGTTAAAGAAAAAGTGACTGATTTCATTGGTAGATATAAGCATTTGTATGCTCAAATTTCCTTTCCAGTGCTTGACAATGATATTCAAAGAATCTTCATTTCTAATTTGCAAAAAGATATTCGAGACAAACTTCTGTTTTCTGAGTTTACTTCTTTCCAACAGTTGTGTGCAACTCTTCACAATTATCAATTGACTGTGAGTCAAATGGAACAAGCAAATCCTATGGCTCCGAGTGATAAGGGTGATAGTAGTCAACAACCATTTGGGAAGTTTAAACCGAACAGAGAATCCATCAAATTCAATGAAAACATCATCAACAACAATGTGAATGCAGCATCAGGTGTGCCTTCTATTTCTAAGTTTTTTAAGAAAGAAAGAAAGTTTACTCCTTTGAATGAATCATTGCATAGTATTATGAATAAGTTATTGGAACAAAATGTGCTTACTCTCCCTCCTATAAGGCAAATAGATCCTACAAAGATTAATTCACCCTATTTTGATAACAAATCTTTTTGTCAATTTCATCGTCAACCTGGGCATGATACTGAAAAATATTTTGCTTTAAAAGGTAAAATTCAAGATTTGATTGATAATAATACTATCTCTGTTTCTGGAGTGAATGATAAAGGCGACACATCTGTAGCTCCTCCTAACCAAAATCTTCAGATTTTTACTGATCCATTACCTTCTCATACCTCTAATGTGATTGAGACTAATGATTCCTCTTTCTCATCTGATGGTCTTGTGTCTATGACTCCAAATGTGATTAACTTTGTAAAGCAGCAAGAAAACCCTAAAGAACCTTCCATCACATTTGATTCCAGTGAAACTATCAGGGCACCTGATGGTCCTTTATACATAGTTGCAAAAGTCAAGAATACACCTTGCCGTGGAGTGCTTATTGACCCTTCTTGCATGGTTAATGTTATTACTGAAGAATTTCTTTTTACTTTGCAATTGAATCAAGTGATCTATAACAAAACAGATGTGGTTGTGAAATTATTTGATGCATTTTCTTCTCCTACAATTGGTTCTATCACATTACCTATTGAAGTTCATAACAAGTCCCTTGATGTGAGCTTTGTTATTATTCCATCTTCCGAACAATTTCGTGTGAAGCTTGGCTATCCTTGGCTATCTTCCATGAAAGCTATTGCTTCTCCTATTCATAAATGTTTGAAATTTCCCCATAATGGTGAAGTTGTTCCTATCAATCATAGTCTCTTTAAACCAGCTGAAAGAACTTCTAGCATTCCTATTGATTATTTTTGGCCTAAACAATTCCAATCTCTTCCTCTGCGAAGTGATCATCTTTTCAAATCTTATCAAAAGTGGCAAACAGATATGATCCTATCTCTAAGCGAACCTAGAACACCCAAACTTGATGTTCCTATCATTCTTGAGAAGGAAGTTCTTCCTTTGAAAGATAAAACTAATGTCTTTCCTCAAGAAGATTCCCAACCCATTCCTATGGATGTGACTATGTCTATACCTAATAAACTTTCTAAAAGTAGACCTATACCTCCTCGTCATGATGGACTTGGTCTCCTTCCTAAACCAAATATTCCTCCTTTATATGGAGCAGTTCCTCCTCCTTCCTTTTATAGAGAGAAGAGACCTTCCTCTTCTCCTATTATCCAACCTAAGAGACCACAACCTAAACACCCAAGTGATAAGGATGAGAACATTCCTCCTGCTCAATCTTCTCCACTTCCTACTAAGACTAGATGAAATCATTCAGCACATGAACACCGACGAAAGCGTCATCTTAGAGCTCAAGCAGCTGCTTCTCAAACTTTGCAATCTCCAAAAACACCTTCAACAGGCATTATTCCATTTTCTCCAAAATCTCCTAAACATAAGATGCATGATGGTCTTGATCCTATGTGAGTTAAAGATCCTATTTTTATAAATCTTGATGATGATATAGATGAAAATGTTATTCATGATGAAAATGCTACTTCTCTTGCTTCTGCTAATGAATATGAACTTGTTGATGTTGATAACCATTTATCTAACGAATTTTCTAAAGCACTTATCCTAGCTCCTAGACAAGAACAACGTGGCTTGGAACATGAACATAGCCCTTGTTTGGATCTTGTGATAGCTCCATCTGTTGTGTTAATGTTCCTCCTCTAGCATGTTTCCTGCCTTCCCGAAACATTGATCAGCAAGATTGGGGGGTGGATGACGTGCTAGACTAGTTACATTAGCATAGTAGATTCTCTCCTCCTCTCTTTTGTTACTTCTTCTATGTGTTATTCTCATTCTTCTATTTGTTGTCCTTAGTGTTGTCTACTTGAGGATGATGCAAAGCATTGAGATCTCTTTTGGTCTCTCTCATGTTGACTCAAAAGACACATGTGTTCCCTTCTTCTAGGTGACCTTCCTTGATTGGGGAATGAAGAAAAATTATGCATACATACATATGATATACATGAATTATCATACAGCATACTGACCCCGAGAAAGCGAAGTCACCTCATGCTTTGTGTTTTGTGTCTATTATCCTTGGGTTTATCTCACACTTGGGGGCTAAATCTTTGTGATAACGTGCTCCTTTCTCTTCTCATTTCTTACATGTATCACTACCTTAAATTAATCACCCCCGTTGAGGCATGTGCAATCGCTTTAACGTAGGGGGGCATACACCCCGTCTATCCCTTCAAGATAGTTGAAAATTTCTTGGCGAACTTAGCCTTGCCTTGAAAATTTTTGATATTTCTCTTGCATGACTCATAGTGAGGGAACCTTACTACTGATAGTCATGGTTCTCCCTCGTGATCTTCCCTTTTACTTTGTCAAATGAAGTCGTAACATCCTTAGTCCACTGGGGGGCTTGGCGTATCTTGCCTCCTTGACGTGGTGAAAGTCTTTCAATGTTGTTTCCTTGTACATTATCGGAAGTATGAGCGTACACTTATACTCCCACTAAAGTGGGGGCTAAATGTAGCGTCCTAAAATTGCGACACTTGCAATTTTGACTGCATTTCGGTCTTCATGATGGCGACGCAACACGGAACCTGAATGGAGACCCCGAAACTTGTCCACGACATCAAAAACTATATTTTTCCAGCACCCTAGCCTGATCCTCCTTGCACCCCGCTGTCCTTGGAGGTGGGACCATGGCGCCCAGTGCCCTAGTCCCTAGCCCTATTTTGGGCCCGGTCTCTTATGGGGCTTCGGGTCTTTATGTTTGCAAATTGGAAAATAACCTTTCCTAGTCGGCCTAAGGTCAGAAAAATTAGTCTATCAGCCGTAATTGACAAGTATATAAACTACATTTCCTCTCCCATTTGAGAAGGAAAAAAAGATACAAGGCGGAAGCGATACTCAAGTATTCAAACATTCAAGCATTCAAGCATTCAAGCATTCCTTCAAGCAATTGATCATTCTAAGTCTCCATTCAAGGCTAAGTGTTGCCTTCAAGACAAGGATTCAACCATTGAAGAGGAGATCACATACTACTTACAACATACAACATACAACAACATCTACACCTTCGCATGTAAGAATACAAATATTCTTACAACAAGGTACTAGTACTTGTTTTAAATTACAAACATTTACATTTACAGCATTTCTCATTTCTTGGTTAATTCCAAAATTGGGGTTTGACCTAAGGGAAAACCCCTAATCCCTAACCCCCCAATCATCTTCGCTTTTCTGTGTGTAGGTTGCAGGTACGCGGCTGAAATTGAAGATCTAGAATCCTTGTGCAGAGACGAATAGATCCCCCTTCATTTCGTGGATTTTTCGGAGGACCGTGTGCACGCTGGGCACCATCGTCCCGTCAACTTTCGCTCAAATTTGCAGGACAACGCCGTCTTGACATTTTACTGCTAATTCTAGGTCCGCAGCTTCATCCTATATTCCTATCTCTGTTTATAAGCGAATCTTTCTCACTTTACATGCATTCCTAGTTCAATCTCTCTATCTACATTCTTTACAAAAGAGGGTAGCCTTGCTGTCTTAACCCTTGAAACTCATTTAGAATCCAATCTTGCACTGTGTGGGATTGGATCTTGTGGGTTTCAACCCCTCTTTTGAATGTAAAGTCTCCCCCAAGTGAAAACAGTCAATCCTAGTGACCTCCCTTCTCTCTCCTTGGAGTTGGAGAGGGGAGAGCAACTAGGGTTCGATTTTCCGCTTTACACATACATTCATCAAAGACTATGTGGATGACATATTGGCTAAATCATACAATAGAGAACATATGGAGATACTGGAAAAGATCTTTGATAGGTTAGAACAATACAAGCTGTGGCTAAACCCTAAGAAATGTGCCTTTGGTGTCACTTCAGGAAAGCTATTGGGATACATTGTTTCAGCAAGAGGAATCGAAGTAGATCTAGGTAAGGTAAAAGCAATCATGGAAATGGCATCTCCCAAGAATATCAGTCAACTAAGATCACTACAAGGAAGACTCCAGTCAATCACAAGATTTGTGGCTCAATTAGTAGATAAATGTCAACCATTTACACATCTATTTCACAAATATGTTAATTTGAAATGGGACCATCAATGTGAAGAAGCATTCAACAAGATCAAGGCATATCTCATGCAACCACATGTTCTAATGCCACCAATTCCAGGAAAGTCATTATTACTCTAAGTATCAACTACCAAAGTATCATTAGGATTTTTTCTCACACAATGAGACAATGAAGGAAAAGAATGAGCCATCTACTACATTAGTAGAATAGTAGTAGGCTACAAGATCAACTATTCACTAGTAGAAAAATCATGCTTGGCAGTAGTTTTTTCTTCTCAAAAATTACGACACTATCTACTATTTCACTCCATCAAGTTAATAGCTAAAATCAATCCTCTGAAGTATTTGCTCAACAAAGCCACATTGACAGGACGACTAGCAAAATGGATCATGATTCTAAGAGAGTTTGATATTGAATATGTTGACAAAAAAGCCATCAAGGGACAATTCATTGTAGACCAACTAGTAGAGACACCACTTCAAGATGATCATCCTTTACAGATTGAGTTTCTTGATGCTGATATCCTAATAGTCACAACAAAAACATGGCAATTATACTTTGATGGTTCATATACACAGCATGGATAAGGAGTAGGTATTCTATTTATCACACCACAAGGTCATACAATCCCAAAAGCATACAAATTAAGCTTTCCATGCACCAATAACACTGCAGAGTGTGAAGCTTTAGTTACAAGTATCAAAATGGCTATAGAATGAAATATTACACAACTTCAAGTCTTTGGAGACTCTCAGCTTGTCATTAATCAAATCAATGATGACTATCAAACAAAGGATGAAAAGCTAATGCCTTATAAAAAGATGGTTGATGATATCAAGAAACACTTTGTAGAAATAACTTTTGAATAGATCCCAAGAAATTACAACAAAGTAGCAGACACCATGGCTACACTTGTGTCTCTATTGCAGACACGAGAAAATCAACAACATTATGAATTCCTGATGGAAGAGTTGTTTTATCCTTCTCATAATTGTCCTAATTCCCAAATCATCTGTCAACTTATTAGACATGATTCCTCCAACTATGGCCAAACTTACACATAACTGAAAGACAATACCCTACCTCCTGACCTATCTAAAAATCAAAAAAGAAACTTTATCCGCCAATCCTCCCATTTTACTCTTGTCGTGGATACCCTGTTCAAACGAGGTGTAGATGATACTCTTTTAAGATGTCTTCAACAAGAAGAATTTGAGAAGGCCTTAGATGAAGTCTATAATGACATTTGTGGCACTCATTCAAGTGGTCTTACCCTTTCAAAAAAACTCATATGCTTGGGCTATTATTGGCCGACTATGGAACGAGATTCTTTTCAAATAGAAAGAACATGCAAACAATGTCAGATCCATGGGAATTTGATTCATGCACCAGCATAAGTACTTCATGCTTTAGCAACATATTGGCCTTTTTTTCAATGGGGTCTTGATCTAGTAGGAAAGATAAACCCTTCATCTAATGGTCACAAATTCATCCTGGTAGCTACAAAATATTTTACAAAATGGATTGAGGTTGTACCTCTCACAAATATCATAGGAAAGCAAATTGTTGCATTTATCTTGAATTACATCATCTATCGCTATTGAATACTAATGACCATTATCATGGATAATGGGCAACCATTCAAGAACTAGGATGTACAAGAGCTATGTGAGAAGCTCAAAATTCAGCATAGATTCTTGACACCTTATTATCCATAGGGAAATGGGCAGGCAGAAGCATCTAACAAAACTATTCTGAAAATCCTCAAAAAGATAGTGAGTGATGCTAGGAAATATTGGCATATTCAACTGAAGCCTTCTCTATGGGCCTATCATACCAGTATCTATACACCGATGGGTGCCACACTTTTCTCTCTTGTATATGAATCAGAAGCCATATTGCCAATCAAAGTAGAGATACCCTCTCTATGAGTATCCTTAAAAGGCCTTATTCTAGATGAAGAACAATGAGTATCTAGACTACAAGAGTTAGAACTGATCCATGAATGAAGACAAATGTCTTTGATCATTTAAAGGTATATCAGAAAAGAATGTGTCGGAGCTATAATCATAGGGTTAAACCATGAATCTTTCAAGTTGGAGAACTAGTACTAAAGGAAAATCCATGCAACCAAGTAGAGCGAGAAAAGAAAGGGAAATTTGAACCAAAGTGGTTAGGTCCATTTGTGGTCACAACAGTATTTGGGTCAGGGGCATATCAGCTATCAATATAGGATGACGATCAACTCGAGGAACCTATCAATAGCATGCATTTGAAAAAAATTATGTTCGAAAAAGCATAAAATCCAAAAAAAAAGTAAAAAAGAAGAAAATCCAAAAACAAGTGAAAAAAACAAAATCCAAAAAAAAAAAAAAAAAAAAAAAAGTGCAATAAAAACAGACAGTGGAAACCTGGCAAACAGGCGCTATCTTTCTGCTAGTTCTTCCATCTATTAGTTCATGCATTTTTCCGCTTGCATTCATTCATTTTCCATCAACGTTAATCATCATAAAGCCTTTGTACATATGCAAACATCCCAGGTGACTTCTTGCAGTGGTTTGGATCATTGGATAAATCATAACAACTTTGTTTCTAGGCTTGGGGCAAAATCCTACACCTAGCTGGGGGCAAACTATTGATCATTTTGAGCTAAATCAAACAAGTAGAACAATAGTTAGACAACTCTTATCAAGCAAAAACTGAGACACATCCAACATTGAACACGAGATCAAACTATCAATTATTAAGATATCACAAAGTTAGTATAAGCACATCACACACTTTTCAGTGGATGATATATTTTTGGATAATGATTTTAACATGATTGTTTAAATTTTCTATATTAATTTCCGCTATCATGATTTTTGAGTGACTCCAGGATGGCATTGACTAGAGGAACAAGGAAGGAACATGATATTTTTCTTTTCTACTGTCTGAAAATTAATCATTAATATGTTTAAATTCGTCTTCGAACATGATCATCGAAATATCATTGAAGACATTTCTGATTTGCATATTGAAATGATTAATATTGCCTATTTTACACAAACAACACTCAGGTCATCTCGATTTAATTATACCTCAATGCTTGTGTTAACTTGCTATATCAAAATCCAAGAAAATAGTGCTCAGGTCATCATGGTTTAATTATACCATCGATGTTTGCACTCGCTTCCCACATTTCAAAAGCTCAATGATGAAAAAAATGCAAAATAATCTAGTGACTGGTCTGGTCGTAGTTTTGCATTTCATTTGAATTTAGCTTGCATTTCATTCTTATATGGGATCCTACATGCTCCTTTTATCCAAGGTTAAATCTATCGCGGGAATCATCAAAATATCATCGCAAGTGTATACACAATCAGAATGATGACTCATCTCTCTCATGTATCGATCTATCCCAAAGCTTATGCTATATCTCTCAACAAAATCAACAATAAACATATCCAAAAATTTATGCAACTTGATATCAACAAACTATCAGTTCTTTATCTAATCAACCTTATCAAATCAAATAAATCAATCAAACCTAATCGATTCTATCATGTCTTATATAGGATGTATCCTTCCTGAAACCAGACAATCTGATTCTGATTCATGTCTTACACAAGATGTATCCTCCTTGAAACCAGACATTCTGATCATGTCTTCTACAAGATGAATCCTTCCTGAAACTAGATGCTCTGATCATCGTTGTTTATACAGGATGAATCCTTCCTCAAACCAGACTGAATTTTGATCTTATCAATCTAATCGATCAAGATTTATCAATCTTACCAATCTAAGCAATGAAGCTAATAGAAGAACTCGCATTTTCATCAAAATATAGTTGCAGAGATCAGATCAAATCTATTGAGATATCAATTTCGCAAATAGTCCAAAGATCAATTATCTCAATTGATCTCTCGAGGGGGCATCATTGTACCAGAATTTAGCAATTAAGAGTTGGGGCATCCTATCAAATTAATATCACCATCAAAATGAGATTATTCTTTGAATCAACACATCATCACACCTCACTTCAAAGAGGGGCAAAACATATACACCTAAAAATGGTCTGAAGATAATTAATTAAATAAGCAATTATTCATCTCCCCATTCATCTACCATTAATAAATCTAAGGATTCATTTAATAGGTTCATTTAATAATCCCTTTTTATTAATTAATTCAAATTAATTAAAACAAATCAATTATGAGTTGTTGAGATTAATTAGCCTTTTCTTATTAATTGAATTTCTAAATTCAAATTCTCCTAACTTTTTAACCATTCCTAAACTTAACCCATTCTACCTACCCACATGTTCCCTTTCATTCAACCTCTTCTAGAAGCTTTGTGCAACTTGTTACTAAGTGTTCCCTTTCATCCAACCTCTTCTAGAAGCCTCTTAACACTTGTCACCATAGAGATGACAGATGTTCCCTTTAGTCCAACCTCTTTTCCAACCTCCTCCAATTTAACCATTGATATCTTCAAATCAATCTTGACCATTGATTCCTACCACCTCACCCATAGCCTTGAGAAATCCTATAAATAGAACCTATTTTGGAGCACAAAGGGTCCCAATTCATATCATTTTTGGCATCCTGATTGATTCATCTCATTTGCATTCAAGCAATGTTACTATAGGCATCTATATTCTAGTTTATCAATTCAAGCATTGTTATCATGTTCAATTTTAGCTTAATTGCATCTTCATTCTAGCCTATTTTCTAAAATAATCATGAAATCATGTAGCTTAGTCATGCTATCATTGCTAGATCATGCATCTTCATCATTCAAATCCTCCATTAAGTGTAGTGAAGTCACTAGAATTTTCATAACCAGATCTGAGAGCAAAATTCATACTTGCATTTACTAGGAGGCAATAGATCGATTAGCTATGATTTTATCTTTCATTGATTAATTTACTAACCATAGATTGTAATGATTTATTGAGTGTTTTGTGTTGTAGGTGCATGTATAAAAGGTATAGACTTCACAGGCACGATAGTATCATCTGATTGTGGGTAAGGTTTCCCACCGTGGTTTTTCCCTTATTGGGTTTCCACATCAAATTCTCTATGTCATATGTTGTGGATTTTGTATCTCTATGTGTTTTATGCATTAAGTTAAACTAATATTGCTATAACTGTTAATCTATTTTACCGACACTTAAGTTTGGTATATCGGCATTAAGTTTAAGTTGGAATAATTTTCATTTGAATTACAATTTATTGACAACTAGTTCACAACTGATTCACCCCCCCCTCTCAGTTGTCCTTCCTAGGACCTAGCAATTGGTATTAGAGAGAAGTTCTCTTTTTGTAGAAGCCTAACAGCTTGAGGAGATCCTATGGCAACAAATATTTTTAGGAAGGACAATTTGAAACTTGATGGAACTAACTATGGCATATGGAAGATCAGAATGGAAACATATATGAACTGCATTGGAAAAGATATATTGGATGTTACTAAGAATGGCTATGTTGCTCCTATTTCGAATTAACCTCATCCACCAACATTGGCTAAGGACATGGAAAATTATTGCAAAGAAAGCGAAGCACTTCTGAGTGCATTATCAGATCAAAAAATTATGGGATTATCAGATCGATCTACTACTAAACCTATTTGGGATAAACTGGAAACATTGAATGAAGGAGATACCACTGTCAAGATTGCCAAATTGGAATGTTATCGATGTTGTTCACCAAAACTGATTAACCCAAGCTCACTTGCAAATCAATCTATGAGAAATCCAATCTCAATCAATGAAACACTTCAAGGCTTGGACAACATAACATAGGATCCTAATGATCCTCCTACACTTTAGGTTCTGCTAGACCTAGGGGGGGACACCCTTTGATGCATTGAATTAGACCCATTACACACAAGACAACATCAACAAAAGTAGATAGATCTTAAAAAGGCTCAAAAACAAGGAGGGTATTGTAGATGGGCTAGATCTAAACTTACAACTCAACAATGTTTGAATCATTAGATGGATGGACACAACCACTGAACAGAAAAAAAAAAAAGATATTCTGATTTGATTTTAAACTTCTTATGCAAATAACTTCTAATTGTAACATATCAGTGCCTTCATCTCAGAATAGAGTCAACACAAATAGACACAAATGAAATCAAAGTTGTAGATCAGATTCACTGAAAGATATCCCTATATTAATGCCTAGCATTAATACATTCTAGACTTCAAATCAAAAGATTATACAAATCCAAACATTAATTCAGAATTCACAATTTTTGCTCAATGAATTTAAATCCTTTATCTAAAGGATGCCTAGGAACATGAGTTACACTCTCCATTGGAGAAGATAGATTCAAAATCCCTTGAAGACTGAATTTATTGAAATTAAAAAAATGCTTGAAGATAATCCAATGTAAATGTATATATTCCTTACATATACATGGCTTGCAACTAAGAATTTACAACTAAATGTATCTATTCCATGACAGAAAGAATGAGAACATAAAAAATTACAACACATAAAATTAAAATGCACCAGACTGGAACCCCTCTTGGAAATCTCCCATGGAGAGTTTTTCAAAAATTTGAACCCCTACAATTGAAAATAATTAAGAATAAGAAGAGGAGGGAAAAAGATCAGGTTTGCATAACACACTACCAAGTGTCCCCTTTTTCTAACTAAATATTTTCCTTTCTCCATCACATGGAAACTTCTCTTAAAATATCTAATATCTGTTGAAAATAGTTGTAGATCTAAATTCATCATTCTGAGTGCTTTCCAACGGTATATAATACTTGCTATCTCGGGTAAAAAATACCCTCTGAGCAAATTAATTTTGAATGTGGAACCATCATTTAAATTTTTTGAATTTTCCACATAGTTTCAACTATATCATTAACTTTGATTTTTCACCTTTTTTAACTCCTGATGCCTTGCCATGTGGCAGCCTATGATTCTTTAGGAGGTTCCACTGAGCACCCCTTGGGATAACACCTCACCTTTCACCACTTGTCAGCCACTCAGATCACCACTGGACTGCCTGCTTGTTGCCTCGTGGACCGCCACTTGTTGGCCACATCACTGCCACCTCACTCAGACCCACTAGCTCACTTGCCACTGGATCTGCCACCTATACACCATGTCATCTTTCACCATTTCATGATGGCTAATGGGTGTGCATCTTCCCTTCTCGAGATCATGCGCACCGTCAGATCTCCTACAACCTGCACGATCTTTAACCCATTTGTTCTCTACAAAATTCACCTCGGGAACCATGCACATGTGGGTAGAGTCACTCTGGTCACCACTTGGCCTCCTTGGTTGCCTCAGGAAATGTGCCCACGTGCATGGGGTCCGCTTGGGCTCCCAACCAACACCTTGTGTCAAAAGCCTTTGAGCTTTGACATTATACTAGTGTGGAGCTTTGCTTTTAAATACATAAACTTTCCCATCCATAGCCAATGTGGGATAATGTGTTTTGCTTAAAATTGTATTTTTTGAAGGTTTTACCTGAGTTTTAATGGCTACCTCTTAATGTTTCATGTCAATGCATCCACAGAAGAACACTAGCAATACACCTACCAATTTATATTAAAATTTCCTTCTTTTTTACATACTACATGGGAAGAAGCTTGTCATTCAAACTAATAATGGCATTTTATATGTTTCAATGCTACCCTCTAAACACCCACCATGCAAAAGACTATACTGGTTTACACCAGCCAATTCCTAGTTTGTAGAGAGTTTTTGATGGCCGTCTTTTCAATTCCATGTTCCACACAAGGAGGAGGATGCTGGAGATCATGGAATTTGGTTATACACTAGCCAATGCACTTACATAAAGGTTTCTTTGGCTTTTACCAACAACTGCGCAGGGAGAAGATTAGCCTACACACCTACCAATGTCATTTACTAAGAAGATTTAACTTCAACCTTCCAAACAACATACCATGCAGATGATGATTTGGATTTGTTTGAAACTCATAAATTGCCTCCATTCAATGCAGAGAGTATATTGGCAAAGTCACGTGGAGTGTGGGATGCCCATATGCATTTCCTAAAAAAATTTCATGTTTTGCTTCTTCTCCAAATGCTGCACATGGGGGGTTTAACTGGTATTCACTTGCCCATATACATTTGCTTAGGAGTTTGAAGCCTCTGCCAAAGAGATGTAGAGAGGGAGAACTTTGATGCTTTAAACCTATCAATTGCCATTCAATTTAACCCTCCCCATTCTCCACATAGGGGCATCATTTGCTTGAGAGTTAAAATGGCATTGAGCCATGCCACGCTGCATAGGGAAAATTATGGCAAATGGAATGGAGATTTAGCCTTATGCCTGACATCATTACATTTGGTTGGGGTTTCTAATGCCCACGTGACATGCTAATTGCATTTACAATGAAAATTTGGTGCATTTCCTAAACTCCACTCAAAAGGTTAGACATTGGCCACTGGTCTATGGAGTATTTTGCAGTTTGTGATGACCTTGTTATAACTCCATCAGAAACGTTATCAGGAGACTCCTTTAAAATAAAGAATTTTCCTTTTAGTTTGCACTTCCCTTCAACACCAGTTGACTTACATTCACCAATGTCCCCATGTAATTCAGGTTCAACTATTGATTGCAAAATTTTGACGTCATTATTCATCTTTGTCATTCCTTCAGTCAGCTTCACCCATCTTATTAATGAATTGCAGTTGAGATGACATTGATATATATTACATTCAAAAAAAGAACATTTTGCCATAACATCATTGTATGGGCATGAGCCAGGTCAGGCCCAAAAGTGGGTCCTACTAAAAAATATTTCATTTTCATGCAACTGACCTTTGAAATGCCTCAAGAACCTTAAACATACCTCTGGAATCGATCAGCACCATTTTCGGATCATCAAACTGAGTTTTACAACTTTCAGGCGCTTGTGCCTCATTTTTCACATTTAATCACGAAGATGTAATTTTCAAACTAGTCAAAACACCTTTTTGGACCTTGCAAACTGATAGACGTGTACTCTGATATACAAACATGAACTCTGCCAAGCGGTTTCTTAAGATGAATCTCTAGTGAGGAAATATTAATGGTCAAAGATGACCAACTGGCTTTGTCAGCGCTGTGGACTGATAAAGTCAATGCACAGGCAACTCATGATGCCTTTCTTAAAAATATCAAACAATCTCCGTAGACCCTCAAACCTAAGGCATAGGTACCTTGAAGTACATGTCAAAACTTAGAATGCTCTGTTCGACCAAAAGGCTGACTGGGTGCAAATGGTGCGCTCATGAAAATAGCAACTTTAACTTATGTAGTAATGAAAGTACGGAACACTGAAAAAGATGGATCAACAAACCCTTTTGTTACTATTTACTAAGTTGTCATTAGTTTTATGTCTAAAGTCATTCTATATACTCTATTCGGTTATTACTACCAAAATATTTAGCTGGTAAGCACAGAGCAGTCAGTTACAAAAGTTACAGATCACAAAGTTTAGTATACACTAAGTTGTCTACCGAGTAATGTTCCATGACTACTGAGTAGAAAAGATGGTATACCGAGTTGATACACACTGAGTGAAATGTGTTACCAAATTCATTGAACCTAGACAGTTATGGGAAACATGTTACAAAGATCGAGGAACAAGAAACCGTTAACACATTGGAAATTGCACTTATAGATTTTATATGATTTTGAGGTCATCTATCCAATGAAATAATTTTGTATGGTTATTCATTTAATGAATCATGTTTGTAACATCGAAGCATGAACAAGATCACTGTCACAAGAGATCTATTTATACAACATGAATTGAGGATCAAAATATGTGTGTAAAGCAAGACATATGTGAAAAGCAAAATCATGGGAAAGCACAGAGTGTTATGACTGTTATGATTGACAGAGATACACAGAGGTCACCGAGAAGGATTTCAGAGAACAGTCAAGGAACAGAGTAAACAAAAAGGTTTACTGAGTTAATTTATGATTTACCGAGGTATGCTATAAGCAAGGTAATTTCATTTTGAGCACATAGAATCTGCTATAACATTTCAAATGTGAAGTTGCAGATATTTTGTAAGATTTTGATTGTAATATTTTGAGTTGTAAGAGAAACCTTTAACAAGGTAAAAGACTAACAAAGTCTATAAATTGTAAATCCTTTAACCAGGTGCAACATTTAGAATAAGTGTTGTAAAATCCTTTAGCAAGGTAGATCTAAAGATATTGATACTCCTAACAGGGTAAACTATCAAAAATAGCTAAACATGTAGCTCTAACCAAGCAACCTTTATTATTGTAGTAGTGAAGTTGTGGGTGCCATCCCCATCACAGTTTTTCTCTCTAACAAGGAGTTTCTGCATAACCAAAATATATGTGTTATGGAGTGAATCATGAATGATTGTTATTTATTTGTTTTAGCATTATATTATGTTACAACAGTTTTCAGTTTATGCTTAACAGTAAGGTTATTGTTGAAGAAAGGATTTGAAGTACTGATTCACCCCTCCCCTCTCAATACATTAGCTTTCCATATTGGGCCTAACACCTTTTGAAACCTGATCAAATTGATTGGCAGGAGATTGAAATTTGAAACATATCTTTTCTTTTATACCAACAATAGCCCAAAAAAAAAATTCTAACATGATACTCACTGAGGCAACTTTTACACTTATGCAAAACAGGCCTCCGACTACTAAACTGAGCAAATGGATTGCTAGAGACTTGAAATTTTACATATCGACTCACAATTATGCATGTGATTCAGTGCATTTTTAATTTCACCATGGCTATCAATAGGGAAAAATATATAAGCACTCAGAGTAGGATACTTGGTAAAATTTGCATTTGCACCTAAAATGCACTTTCAACTCACCTCTTGAAATGGGTACCTGATAAATTGATCCAAACTGAAAACTGAAAGTTGCACAACACTTCATTAGCTAAATGAAAGGTGTAGGATATATTTCCCAAGCCTTACCCTTTGAAAATCAATTGGCTCCATTTTACCCTCTCTCTAACTAGGCCATTAAAACTGACTCATTTTATGATCATTTGGAAATGCAGAGCAAAATTTTGAAATGGGCCTCTCAAATTCACTCAAATTTAATGAGTCCCAATAGTGGCTCTAACTGGGGGATGGTTGATTGCAAGATCAACACAAGAATTCAGAATCTATGGTTAAGCAGACCACCCAAAAACGGAATACATCTCTTCTCTTCTCAAAAGCAAAGGGCCCCTTATTCTACCCAAACAACAGGGTACTTTATTCAAAACCACACAACTGAAGCAAAGCAACTGTACAAAATATACAAAAATACTTATAACTGATTATAAACTACTCCAAACAATTTTAGCATTTACCTCTGTCAAAAATCTGATTCTTATCACTTGATGTCATGATCCAAACAAAGGCACCTTTCAACAACAACTGAGCATAATCCTTATATCAACCTCTTTCACCTCATTAACACAACAGCTGGTGTGCACACCTTTTGCCTGATTTTGAACTTTGTAATCACACACTACTTCAACAAAAGTAAAATCATGAGAGAAAACACTATAGAGGCCTTCCCACAAGCTGCCATACATTTCACTATCCCAATAAACTCTATCATTTGCAAGGGCATCATCATGTTGAATTTCAAAAATAAAACATTCATTCTCACCACTGTAGTTCTCATCAATGCATGCCTTATTATCATTTAAATTTGTAGAATGAGGGACATTACTAACCAACTGATACGAACAAGGAACATAAATATTTTGATCCAGATGTGATACTTAACTATGTTGATCACACTCTATACTATCCTTGTTCATCAAACTGAACACATCTACTGCTAGGTCCCGGAGACAACTGAGAGGGGGGGATGAATCAGTTGTCAAATAAATTCAAACCAAAACAACTTAACCAGAGATTCCCTTTTTGTTTCAAAAAGATGTGGATATCCCACCCCAATCTTGTAAATTCCATTGTTGAATGGTGGAATCTTGATGTTAATGGAACAACCATGTATAAAGTTGCCAAAAAACTTAAATATGTCAAAACCAATATTAAGACTTGGAACAAGAAGGTCTTTGGTGATATTTTTGATTCAAAGAAAAAATTAGAGGAACTGGACCAGATACAAATTTCCATCCAAAAAGATGGCTAAAAAAAGTATTCCAAAGCCATGGAAGATAAGGTCCTTGACAACATTCATAGCATTATTTCTAGGGAAGAAATATATTGGAGACAAAGATCCAGGGCTATACGGCTGAAGGCAGGGGACAAAAACACTAAGTTTTTCCACATAACTTCCCTAAAACACAAGGCAACAAATAGAATCACAAAACTAACTATTGAGAACAACACTCTACTTAATAAGGATGACATCAAGGATGAAGCTATTAGATTCTTCAAGCAGCTTCTATCTAGTAATGAGGACCTTCATCAGACTCATCAACTCAATCTGGTTAATAATATTCCTAAAATCATAAACCCTATTCAGAATAAGACCCTTGCTGCCATCCCGTCTACTGAAGAAATCAAAAAAGTTGTCTTCTCTTTTCAAGGGGATAAAGCTCCGGGCCCTGATGGATTCCCTATGTTCTTCTTTCAAGAATTCTGGAATATTGTGGGGAAGGATACGGTTAATGCGGTGAAAGAATTTTTTGGATCCAGAAGAATCCTTAAGGAATTGAATTCCACTTTTATTGCCTTAATCCCCAAAGTTGCTAGGGCAGATTCTATGGGAAAATTTAGGCCAATTAGCTTATGCAACTCTTTCTATAAAATAATATCCAAAGTCTTGACTACTAGAATTTTGGCGGTGCTTCCCTTCATCATATCTGAAGAGCAAAAAGGCTTTGTTCCTGGTAGACAGATTCTTGACTCAATCATTCTTTTTCATGAGAACATTCACTCCCTCAGTGCTGCAAAGAAAGAAGGTTTCTTGATAAAGCTGGATTTGGCAAAGGCTTATGATAGATTTGAATGGGATGTTCTATTTAAAATCATGGGGGCTTTTGGTTTTGATGATAAGATTATCAAAATAATCAAAGAACTAATCACTACTCCTATGTTCTCTATTTTGGTTAATGGTTCTCCAACAATTTTTTTAAAAAGTTCTAGAGGGCTAAGACAAGGAGACCCCATATCTCCTATCCTTTTTACCATTCTGGCTGAAAGTATGAGTAGAATGATTCATAAGTTGAAACAAAGCAAAGCTATCAAAGGTCTTCAACCTTCCTCTACCAATGTGTTTTGCACTCATCAACAGTTCGTTAATGACACTATCATCATGGGATATTCTTTAGTCAAGGAGGCTGAAGCCTTCAAAATAGCTCTCAACTCCTATGCTTTGGCAACTAGTCAGCAAGTTAATTGGGACAAATCAGCTATGTACTTTCTCAATACTCTAGTCATAAGACAACAAAAAATTGCCAATATTATTGGATGCAAAGTGGAATCACTGCCTTCCACCTACCTAGGCCTTCCTTTAGGGTTGGCACCCCCAAATTCCTTCTGGAATATGATAATTGATAAAATTAATAAGAGACTTGCAGGATGGAAAGGCTCAATGTTATCTCAGGCTGGGAAAATGTAGCTCCTCCAAGCTACCCTTCAAAATCTCCCTGTTTATGCCCTCAGTCTGTTTGGTATTCTGGCTAAAATTGCAGAAACTATGGAAAGAATTTAGAAGAGATTCTTATGGTCAAGAGTGGAAGAAAAGAAGAGAATACCTCTGATTGCCTGGGACAAGGTGTGTAGACCAAAGAACAAAGGAGGGTTGGGGATTAAAATTATAAAAACTTTTAACAAAGCTCTTCATGCCAAGCAGTTATGGAGAGCCTATGACACTAAGAAAGACTGGAACCAAATTTAGTTTGACAAATACATTAAGAATCAAACTATCCAAGGAATCCTTAATTCTGAGGATATCCCAGCTGGATCCTTCATCTGGAATAGTGTAACCAAATCCATAGAAGTTGCAAAAGCTAGAGCTGGATGGGTCCTTGGAAAAGGTGACAGAATAAGGTTTTGGGAAGACCCCTGGATGAAGAATGAAGCCCTATTTGATCAAAAAAATAGTCAAGCTATTGAATAATGTAAAAGGAGGTTTGGGCTGATGGTTTGTGACTATTGGAAGGAGAATAAGTGGGTTAAACTTGAGGACATCCATCCCGGTTTTTCCTCTATCTAGAAAGAGTTGTTGTCCTTTTCCCCTAACAAAAACTATGATGATGTTTTCCTTTGGAAAAGTGATCCTAAAGGTGAATTCATAGTTGCTTCTGCCTATAAAAACACTTTCTCTCAAATCAACAATCCCATCTGGAGCAAAGTCTGGAACAACATCTTGATCCCTAAAGTCAACATTTCCTTTTGGCTTGCTTCTCATAATAATACCCATACTATTGATAATTTAATCTGAAGGGGCTTTAAATTCCCTAATAGATGTGAGCTCTATCAGAAGGAGGGGGAATCAGTTGATCACCTATTTTTTCATTGTTCCTTCACAAGTGAAATCTGGTGTAAAATGTGGGAAAAATGGAAAATTAACTGGGTCATGAACAAAAGCATTAAGGATATCATATGGCAATGGAATTATCCTACCAAATGTCAAATAATTAAGAACCTATGGTCTTTGACACTCCCCATTATATGCTAGGGAATTTGGAAAGAAAGGAATAACAGGATATTTAGGGAAGATGAGTGTAATACTCAGGTAGTCTTTGATAAAATATGCAGGGCTATAAAGGAGAACATCAACATCCCTCACAAGAATAATCAACAATGGGCTATTATTGATATGAATGATATGGAAAAAGACATTCTTACTGAATGGAACCTAATTTATAAGGTCTATAGATCAGACAACAACAAGAAGAGAGATAACATTGTTTGGAGGTTTCCTGATTATGATTGGATAAAGGTTAATTTTGATGGGGCAGCCAAACGGAACCTGGAAAGGCTGGTGGAGGTGGAGTTATCAGAAATGCTCAAGGAAGTTGTATTGCTACTTTTGCTTCCCCTTTTGTAACCCAAAACAACCATGTGGCTGAAGCTATGGCCATGCTTAAGAGCCTCCAGTTAGCCCAGGAATTCAAATTTAAAAAAATTTGGCTCGAAGGGGATTCTTTAAATATTATACAAGCTCTCAAAGGTAATAGTTCAATTTCCTGGAATATTGCCAATATTATTAAAAGTGCTAAAGCTATCTTTAATAACTATATTAGCATTATTATAACCCAAACATTTAGAGAGGGTAACAAGGTAGCGGATATCCTTGCCAATGAAGGGGTTAAATTGGAGAAGGGCGTCAAATATATAGGGGAAAATCACATCAAGTGGGAGATTAAGGAACAATTATATTTTGATCACCTTAATGGATCAAGCTAATATCATGATTGATTTCTAGGGTACGAGTACCAATGATAGATTTTGGGGGCGGATGAACTGCCAGATGATGAGTGTTTCTTGGCATCATAACCAAGATCATATGTGTGTGAAAGGCAATTGTAATAATATCTGGGTTCATATGAACATGAGTGGCAATCTCAAAATTGTGAAAGACTCTTTACAAGGGGAAACCAAAAATTCAGAGTTTTACCCATGGGCCGAGAGTTGTAATAGAGGATATTGTTACCTGGAAAGTAGAACGGGAGGCAACCTTAATAGGAATGAACCTTCAGGTTGTGAGCACCGGAAGAGAAAAAGAAAGGTGTAGAGAAGGCTCCATAGACACGATTTCACTTATTATATGGAGAAGCTCCATGGTAGTAGAAACTCTGTGTCTCACGGGTTCTCTAAAAGTTGGAGCAATAACAAGGCTACCTTGTTTGAGGAAATTTGGCAAATCGATGAAAGTTTGATCTCGGAGGTCATAGGACTAAAGATGGAGGGGACAAATTTCTATAGGGATAGAAAGTACACCGCTGAGGCCTTCAAAAATTTCCCTAAGATGGAGGACGAGAAGGGCAACCTGGCGAAGAAGGACAACATATCATACTTCACCCCCCAATAGGTAAAACCTTTCTGGCAAAAAGTTCTTAGGGCTTTAATGGAATATTTAACTATGGATGGCAAGTTTACAAAAATTTACAATTATCATTTCACCATCTTGAACCACTTCCGCCATGGGGCTAAAATATCTTTGCCCTTCTATTTAGCCTCTTCTCTAAATGAGAGCCTAGCCGACCATATTAAAAAACCTAGCTCCTACCCTCTAGCGCACCAGGGACTCATTCTGTTGATTTATGAATATATGAAGGATAAGACTAGGGCTACCAAGGATGACCCTTTAATCATCAATGCTCAGATTTTTGAGAAATGCATAGACTCTGATTCAATTGGGGAGACCAGCACCCCTACCCATAAATAAGGAAGGTTGAAATTGTGCAGGAAGAAAAGGATGTGCTTTGTGATGAAGAAGAGGGAAAGAATAGGGAAAATATTACTAAAATGGAGATTAACAAGGAGGAGAATTATGAGGAAGGAGAGGAAGGGCGCAATTCTGAGAATTGTCAACCTAACCCTGAAGGCTCGGAAACTAAGAAAGAGGCTCTGAAGCCTAAGGAAGGTGAAAACCCTATTGTGGAGGAGACAAAATAGAGAAAGGATTTTGCGGACACTATTCTGGATACCGCCCACAATTGCACCCTTGAATTCTTCAATTTTTAGAAGTGGGTGGTGGAAAACATTACCAGCATGCAGGGTAAACAAAGAGAGCTGGAAGTTAAGATCAACAAGATGATCAACATGTCTAACTCTGGGAAGCAGCACAAGGAAACAGAGAATAGTGAAGTGGAGGAGGAAATGGAAATGGAAGACTGGCTAGAGAAAGATTTGATAAAAGGTGACCTGAAACATCTGGAGGACATCATCAAAATAATGAAGGAACTGGTGGAAGAGGATAAGGACAATGTCAATGCCCGGATGGCTAGAAATGAGAAAGCCTTGAAAAGTCTTATGGACCATAGCCTCTAGGTTCTTAAAGTCTCCTCCCAGAACATGAATGTGTTGGTGAATCATTTGGAAAAGAAAAACCAAGAGAAGAACCTGGTAGTTATTGAAGATGCTCCTACTTCCAGCCTAAGCCACCAGACCCCTAGGCGCAGAACCAGGCAGACTACGGCAGAGAAGGATATGAAGATGAAAGAAAGCCAGATTGCTCAGGAAAATAATGACTTGAGGGAAGCGGCCAAGGCAATGATGCTTTTGGTGCAAGATAAAAAATAAACCATGAAAAATTTCTAAATTTATGTTTATGCTGGGCTTGGGGCCAATTTCTTGCTGGCCTCTTACTGTCCTTTTCTCTATTGCTTGTCTTTTTGCTGGTTTTTTGCAACCGTTGTGTTTTGTTTCTTTCCTAAATATCTTTCATATGTAACTAGGTTTTGGGTCCCTTAAAACTTGTTTTTAATTAATCAAAAACTTATTGCTAAACATCGGTAAACTAATATTTTATACCAGTGGTAAGTTTTATTAGATAATTGTAGTACCGGTAAAGATTAATGCATGAAACAAAAAGACAAAGTCATCCACAACACATAACACCAATATTTGTATGTGGAAACCCTATAAGGGGAGAAACCATGGTGGGAAACCTTACCTATAATCAGATGATACTATTGCAGATAGTATGTGTATACAAATGGGGTCTGTACATGCAGAAAGGCCAAGCACCTAGAGCTCACTACTCAAACACAAAATAGGAGTCACACTTAATACAATTGGATGGTTAAATCCAATAAGGATGTACTGCACAAAATAGCATCTTCATATGTTTGATTCAGTACTAGTGTAGTTCTGATATGCTTTCACAAAAAACTTACTTCACGTTTAAATGATGTCTGCATGTATATCTTTGCTTATTCTCGCATATACCTTCACACAATTCTTCTTTGCATTTGACATTCGATCTTACAAATAAGATCTTTCATTTATATCATTACCTGGGACCAATTTTAGTAGGTTGGCTCTAAAGGATATTACAATAAAATCAATTTACAAATAAAATAATATCCAATGCAATAACTAATACAACATGTCAGCTTGATGCATTTCCAACAATAATAAATCATCTCCATAGTGTGCCATGCTGATCTGGAAAAGATAATACTGTCAGTGTATAACCTGGACCTATTTGCAGGTAACAACAAATATGTAAATACGAATATGCCAATAAACAAATCTCCAAGACAAAGTGTCCAAATGATGTCTTCAACATAACCAAGTGTTTTCCATGCCATTCCAAGTGCCGGTGATAATTATATCCTGCCAGTTTACCAGATACCGGTGACTGTGCATGAGTCATTTGCTTGTTGGTGAATGTTGTTGATTCTCCAAAGTGCCAGAGTTGATAAGGTTTAATAGGTGTTGACATCAATGAAAAAACCATACCAAAATACCAACAATCTCCCCCTTTGGCATTGATGGCAACACAATATGGGAAAACCCTCAAAGTGCCAAAACAAAAATGTCAAATACCAAAATACCAACAATTACCAAAATATAAGTAATCTCTCCCCCTGAGAGTGACATGTGTTTCCTTGTGTTTTTCCATAACAATCTCTCCCCCTTTGACATCAAATGCCAAAGTTACTACAAAACCAAGTTCATATACAAAAATACCAACCAATATAGTATACCAACTATTGCCCCTGAGAAGTAGCTTCCCCATCAAAGCCGGAGTAAAAGATTTCTCTGTTAATTCTATTGGTTGATGAAAAACATCAACTCTCTAAGTATCTATCGATGGGGGTATCACCCCAAGCTGATCTCTAAGATATTCAAAAGTCTCCTTAGGTAGAGGTTTAGTGAAAATATCTGCAATCTGTTCTTTAGTATTCACATAAACCAGTTTTATTTCTTTTGCCTCAACATTTTCCCTTAGAAAATTCAGTTTGATGGAAACATGTTTGGTTTTAGAATGTAGTATCAGATTCTTAGATATATCAATTGCTGTAGTGTTATCACAATAGATAGTTAAAGGTTCTTTGCATTTTACCTTTATGTCTTTCAACATTTGCTTAAGCCATCGTACCTGTGTACAGTTAGTTGTTGCTGCAACATATTCTGATTTTGCTGTTGATCAGGATGTACAACTTTGTTTCTTACTCAACCAAGAAACTAGTCTACTTCCAAGAAAAAATTCTCTGCCAGTGGTGCTTTTCCTATCATCCACATCTCCTGCCCAATTTGCATCTGTGTATGCACATAATTCAAAGATTTCATCTCTAGGATACCATAATCCAAGATTTGTAGTGCCTTGTAAGTACCGGAAAACCCTTTTTACTGCTGATTCATGATTTTCTCTAGGATTACTCTGAAATATTGAAACAATACATACTGCATTCATGATATCAGGTCTGGTTTGTGTCAAATACAGTAAACCTCCTATCATAGATTTGTACCTAGTTGGATTAACAGGTGTAGATTCATCCCTTAGTGATAGTTTGTCACTTGTAGTCATAGGTGTGCTTATCGGTTTAGAGTTCTCCATCCCAAATTTCTTTAGTAACTCCTTCAAGTACTTGGATTGACTCAAGAATATACCTTTGTCAGTCTGTGAAATCTACAATCCTAAAAAGAATTTTATTTCTCCAATCATAGACATTTCAAATTCTTGTTGCATTTCAATAGAAAAATCTTTACATAATCCATCTTCTCCTCCAAAGATTATATCATCAACAAAAGCTTCTATAGCCAAGATGTCATCATTAGTCACTTTATAATATAAGTTGTTGTCAGCATTACCTTTAGAAAAACCAATCTTCAAAATATACTTATCTAATCTTGCATACGAAGCTTTTGGGGCTTGCTTCAATCCATGCAAAGTTTTCGTTAACCTGCAAACCATATCTTTGTTATCTGTCAAGGAAAATCCATCAGGTTGTTCAATGTAAACTTCTTCCTCAAGATCTCCATTTAGAAATGCACCTTTAATATCCATTTGATATAGTTTGTAGTTCTTATGTGCTACAAAAGCTAGGAATAATCTGACTGCCTCAATTCTGGCTACCGGTGCAAAGGTCTCATTATAATCAATTCCTTCTTTCTGAGAATATCCCTTACACACTAGTCTTGCTTTATTTTTGATAACCTTACCATCTTCATTAAGTTTATTTTTGAATACCCATTTGGTTCCAATTACATTTTTATCTTTAGGCCGGGGAACTAATGTCCAAGTGTTATTCTTCTCAATTTGTTCTAATTCTTCTTCCATAGCTTTAGTCCAATATTTATCTTCACATGGCTCATTAACTGATGATGGTTCAATTTGAGAAATAAGACATACCTCTTCATTTTTGAATATTCCTCTTGTCATAACTCCTTTATACTTGTTTCCAATTATCTGATCTTTAGAATGATTTAGTCTTACATACCGGGGTGTCTTGGTTTGATGTTGTTCCTCAGTCATAGTGGAACTTTCAGATGATACCGGTGTAATTGGATCTTCATTCTATTCTAGTGGGTTCAATGTAGGTTCATTTGTTAGAATTTATGTTGCTGGTTCAAAGTCTGTATACCTTGAAGTTCCTCTGAGTTGTTCATCAATCTTCACATTTGTAATCTCAACAATTTTCTGTAATCTTTTGTTAAAACATCTATACGCTTTACTCTTAGATGAATAACCAAGAAATATTCCTTCATCACTTCTAGGATCAAATTTCCCAATATACTCATCTCTTCTAATATAGCATTTGCTTCCGAATATTCTGAAATATTTAAGAGTAGGAGTAATACCAAACCATAGTTCATGAGGGGCCTTACCAGTTTCACCTTTGATGTGAACTTTGTTGAATGTATAGACCATTATACTTACTACCTCTCTCCAATATACATGTGGTAGGTTTGCTTCTGATAACATACTTCCAACTGCATCCAAGATAGTTCTATTTTTTCTTTCAACAACTCCATTTTGTTGTGGTGTCTGAGGTGCTGATAGCAGTCTTCTGATTCTATTCACTTCACAGAATGCATTAAATTCCATAGATGTAAATTCTCCTCCTTGATCAGATCTTAGACATTTGATTTTCTTACCAGTTTCATATTCTACCATTTCTTTGAATAGTTTGAACTTCCCAAGTGCTTCTAATTTTTCTCTAAGAAAAGTAATCCAACACATTCTAGAATAGTCATCAATGATTAGCATGAAATATCTATCACCTTGTAAGCTTTTAGTTCTAGTTGGACCACATAAATCAGTGTGAATTAAGTCAAGAGCATTATTGGATTTTTTTGGAATACTTTTAAAAGTATCTCTAACTTGTTTTCCAAATTGACATTCCTTACATACTGTATTGTGAGGTTTTTTACATTTTTAGGTAAATCTCTAACTGCCTTATTAGTACTAATTTTTACCATTCAATCAAAGTTTACATGACAAAGTCTCTTATGCCATAGCTAACTTTCATCAATATGTGCAATCAAGCATGTATTTTCACTATTATTCAAATGAAAGATATTACCTCTAGTTTCATTACCAGTTGCAATTTCTAAACCTATTCTATTCATGATTTTGCATTTTCCATTTTTGAATTGTAACTGAAATCCTTTCTCAACTAATTGACCAACACTCAAAAGATTATGCTTTAAACCTTCAACATAGTAATCATTGTCAGTATTATGCTTTCCATCAAGAGATATTGTACCTTTACCTTTGATCAAACAAGCTTTATCATCTCCAAATCTCACTAAGCCTCCATTATATTCTTGAAAATTCAAAAATTTACTTTTATCTCCTGTCATATGATGTAAGCATCCTTAATCAATGATCCATTCATCGTTTACTTCAATTTTAGCTGCCAAGGCCTGCTCTACTGATTGGAATGTAGGTGTTGGTTGATCTTTTGTTATAGCAACAAAAACCCATCCATTGTCTGTTGGATCCTCATCAGAATCATCAATCACTCCTTCATTAGCAAGATAACAAGATTTGTCTTTATTCTTCTTAAATTTGTATCTTTGATATTCAGGGTTAGGCTTGTATGTTCTTATATCTTCTTCTCTTATTCTAGCATGTCTACTAGGGCATCTTGAAGCCATATGACCAATGTTATTACAATTAAAACATTTAAAGGGTGATTTACCTTCATACTTAATTCCAACTAGACCTTTAGGCATTATCCTTGCAAATAGTGCTTCAAGTTCTTCAAGTTCTTCATTTTCTTTCCTGCTTTCTTCAAGTTCTCTTGCATAAAAGGCTTTCCAATCAGATTTGTCAAATGACGATGCAGATGATGTTGATGTTTTAAAGGCTAAATCTATCTTTATAGTAGCAACATAACCAAATTCCTCAATTTCAAAGGCTAAAAGTTTTCCAATCAATGTATCTCTAGTTGCTGATGTATTAGGCATTGTTATTAACTCATTTATAGTAGTAACCTTCATTTTATATCTTCACTTAAGGTTCCTCCACAACATTTAATACCCAAAACAATTTCATTAACTCTTTCTATAAAACTAGAAATCCTTTCATCTTCTTCCATTTTCAGATTTTTATACCTGACCCGGAAGTGCAATTTTGACTGTGGAATCTCCTTCATCCAGTGTTTCCAAATGATCCCTAATAGCTTTAGCAGTTGATCTATTTGATAATCCCACGACTTGCTGATCTATTAATGTGCTCAAAAGTGCTTCTCTTGCTTTGCAATCATTTTCTTCATCTTTTCCCAAGGTGGGTGGATTAGGCTGACAGGGAGTAGGAGCAGTATAGCCATTCTTTGTAACTTCCTAGATGTCCTTTCCAATGCAATTTAGATGTGTCTCAATTTTGATCTTCCATATGCCATAGTTGGTTCCATCAAGTTTAGGATTGTCCTTCTTGAAATAGTTAGTAGACATTGGATCTCCTCAAGATGTTAAACTTATGCAAAAGAGGACTAATCTCTGATACCAATTGTTAGGTCCTGGAGATAACTGAGAGTGGGGGGGTGAATCAGTTGTCAAACAAATTCAAACCAAAATAACTTAACCAACTTATCGCTAAATACCGGTAAACCAATCTTTTATACCAGTGGACAATTTTATTAGATAATTGTAGTACCGGTAAATATTAATGTATGAAACAAAAAAATAAAGTCATCCACAACACATAACACCAATATTTGTACATGGAAACCTTGTAAGGGGAAAAACCATAGTGGGAAACCTTACCCACAATCAAATGATACTACTATAGATAGTATGTGTATAAAAATGGGGTCTGCACATGCAGAAAGGCCAAGCGCCTAGAGCTCACTACTTAAACACAAAATAGGAGTCACACTAACTACAATTGGATGGTTAAATCCAATAAGGATGTACTGCACAAAATACCATCTTCATATGTTGGATTCAGCACCAGTGTAGTTCTGATATGCTTTCACAAAAACCTTACTTCACCTTCAAATGATGTCTGTGTGTATAGCTCTACTTATTCTCGCATATAACTTCACACAATTCTTCTTCACATTCCACATCCGATCTTACAAATAAGATCTTTCATTTATATCATAACCTAGGACCAATTTTAGTAGGTCAGCTCTAAAAGATATTACAATAAAATCAATTTACAAATAAAACAATATTTGATGCAATAATTGATACAACATGCCAGCTTGATGCATTTACAACAATAATAAATCTTCTCCATAGCATGCCATGCTGATCTGGAAAAGATAATCCTACCAGTGTATAACCTGGACCTGTTTGTCGGTAACAACAAATATGCAAATACAAATATGCCAATAAACAAATCTCCAAGAAAAAGTGTCCAAATGATGTCTCTGACATAACCAAGTGTTTTCCATGCCATTCCAAGTGTCGGTGATCATTATATCCTGTCGGTGTACTAGATACCAGTGACTGTGCATGAGTCATTTGCTTGTTGGTGAATGTTGTTGATTCTCCAAAGTGCCAGAGTTGATAAGGTTTAGTAGGTGTTGACATCAATGACAAAACCATACCAAAATACCAACATCTGCATCCTCAATATCCCATTCATGGAAAAGAATGCATACCTCTGGCTGAAGCAAATCCTTAGCTAAGTCTTTCTCATTTAGACTTACATCCACATGAAAAACTTCCATTTGTGGTTTGAAGTAATCATCACACAACCCATGCTTCTTACCTTCATCATTAAGTAATTTTTTTACAACACATACTACTGTTGTTTGGAACTACATCAGCATAACAAACTTGTTCAAAACAAGGGGAAACTTCATCATTTTCATGAATGAGGTCAACACTATGAACATTTATATCGAAGGCAAAGAAATCCATATCCGGTTCAAGCATAACATCAATATTCACATCCTCTTCATGGTATTTCAAACTTTGAAAACATTCAAATATAGGCTCATCTAAATCTGAAAATAAAACATTATCTGCACTTTTACATATGTTTTTATCTTCAAAAATACTTTAATTTTCATATTCATGACTGAGGTATATAACTTGGTCTCTTCTTATATCATCTTCACAAGATAAATAATAAGAACTATCATAAGAATCCTCAGCTACATAATTGACATTCATTTGCTGATCATAAGAAGATGAAAAACTTGTATCAAGAGCACTCTTGTTCTGAAATTGATCTTTATTGTTCATTTGTATACCTTCAAGGCGTTGAAAAATTGAACTCAATGTCCTCATAATCAGCAATACCACTCCATTCTTAAACACATTCATCACTGGGTATACTTGTATTGAAAACACCATTAATATCCACTATTTCATTTTCAGCTTTATCAGACTTAATCAAAATCTGATTTACCTCATATTGCACATCCTCACTTACACAATCAGCAATATTTGGTGATCCCTCGGTATTTGGTACTTCAACATCAAATACATCAGTGGCATGTAAAGATCGATGGTCATCATCCTCATTAATTTCATTATTAGTAACCTTAGGCGATGCATGATTAACTTCATAATTTGCAGCCACATAGTTAGCATAACTAGCATACAAATCAAATGGTGCATATCCTTTGTATAAATCTATCTTTGTATTAGCATTGTCACAAAAATTCCCACTGATCATTCCATCATTACTATGAGAGACAACCGACATTGATAGCAGAGATTCTTGACTCTCATTTAAATTTGAATCACATATATCAACAAAACCATTTGGAACAGCAGGGCTTGACATAATTTTACAAGGAATGTTTTGCTCGGCTTCACATTTACTTTCACCATTGAATGTGTTTTGACAAGAAACAATAGAAAACACAAATCTCATTGAGATACCAAATTTCAAGTTATTTTCAATGTCCCTATCTCTGTTAAAAGCTTCATACAAAGTTTTGGGTTCTTTGTTTCTTAATAAGAAACCCATCTTCTTGCCAAAAGAACCCATATAAATATCCGAACATACTTTATCATAGAACTTATACTTGCTGGAAATTTTAGACAATGTTTGTGAAAATCTGATATTAAATGCTGGTACCAATTCATCTTCGCTAATTTGTATGTATGTGAATTCTCTCACCATATCATAATCACTCACCTTTTCAGCAAATTGGTCTATGAAATATGAAATTAATTCTTCCCATGAGGAAATATAATTTGCTGACATGAAAGAGAACCAATCCCTTGCATCCTCTTTCAATGACTGGACAAATAATTTCATACACACATTTTCTTGACAAACTTCAAACTCTCCCATCAAATCTGAAAATCTTTTCAAATGTAAATGTGCTGATTATGATTTCTTCCCACTAAATATTGGCAAATGCTTTCTAATTTCCATGGGTATGGGACTTGGGTAACCCAGAATACCTTCAAAGCTTAGAGCAGCATAATGGTTCATGATGAAACTTCTCCTATTATACGGTTGCTCTAGTTTACTAGACATGGTCATATGTGAATAAGATTGGGGTTGAAATAATTGACTGCACATTGTGACTTCTCAAACTTCATACACAACCCCACCAAAATTAAACAACTTATAAATATTTCAAGCTATAAATTTATCTTCTTCACTTTTTGACAGAAAACTCATGGATACTTGCATATCATAGGAAAACATATAAGATTTTGAAACTTAACAACACTTTGAATATGCAAATATTTTTGATCTTCTTCCCTTTCAACAAAGTTTTAAACACTAGATAGGGAAACTATTTTTCTCTTTTGAGATACCCCAAAATATGTTTAATGTATTGAAATATCTGACTGTACCTAGATAATTTGCAGCCATAAACTCTTGTAGATCTGAAGGTTAACTTCAACTTTCAGCATGATCTTTTACCTCAGAATCGCTACCTCTTGCATAGAGGAACAATTTTGAAAAGCAGAATGCCATTCAACACATATTTAATTCTCTATTTTCTCCTTCAATCTCGCTGCAACCAATTCACTTCCAGGCCACAAACATATAAATTTAGGAAAATCAACACCAAATCTATATGTATCTTTATACTGCACTTTCTTATCAAGCTTTTATGGTGAAGAATTGGTGTAAATCTGCATTAGTAGTGATAGCTCATATCTCTGCACTATATATAGAGCAATAAAACCTTATGCAATACTAATTGCATAGACATTCAACACTGGTATGTGTAGATAGGAAATTTTGGAAATCATCAAAGCAAATCAATATTAATCTAGCTCAATCATGAAAGCTCAAATGCAATGATCAATCCTAAAAACACTCAATAAAGGCATGAAAACAAGACATCAATTCAAACGCAAACCATTGCAAACATGGATGTCTCCTTCATGTGGCTCCATTGTCCTTCTTTCTCCTTCAAATAGCTTTGTTTGTGGATCTCACCTACTAGTGCATAAGCATGATGTAAAAGCAAGTAGACAAGACGAGATGACAGCATAAGGGTACTAGAAGCGTGATTGATTCGACCAGGTAGCAAGGGCTTTGATTGAAGAAATTCATCCAATTTATAGACAAATTGGAGAAAAGATCAGATTAGCATGAAAGTGATTCAAATGGAAATTCAAATCAAGAATAGCAAAATTATGACAAGTGTATGACAAATTGCTATGCAAGGATTTATGTCAATTTATGACAATTTATGACAAATTGCTATGCAAGGATTTATGACAAGATTTTGAAATAGAAATAGACAAATTAGAAAATTAGGTTAGAAATGATGACTTGGAATTAAGAAATTGATGCAAATTAGGTAAATTAATTAATAATTTCTCATTCATTAATTAATTTAAAAAAATAGGAGGAATTAATTAGCCAATTAAATAAACATTTAATTGTGACAAGAAGACTTAGGATAGATAAATAAATTATTTATCCTAAAGAGAAAATGGAGAGAAAATGACAAACAAGGTTAAATGAATAAATCATGAAACTCTAGAAGATAATTTAGGAATGCAAGGACGACAATTAGGTCTTGATGTAAGATTGATTCGATGTCGATTCGACCATGATTTTGACCTGATAAAAGACCAATGCTGATAAGTGATTTGAATGATAAATGTGCCAATTGATGAAGAACAATGACTAATTGATCCAAATTGACATGATTGAGAAGGACGACGATCGATGTCGAATCAATCGCAAGATGACAAGAAAACCCTATTTCGAAAGTGATAAAAATGAGGAATGCAGAAGAAGGACTCGATGCTCGCAAATGATAAAGACCAAGTGCACAACATAGAAGAAATGTTAATGCAACACAAGAACCCTAAAATAAGGCAATGCGTCAATGTTAAAGTATGACTCCGCAAGCGTTGACCATTTTTAGACGTCTACATTTTGCCCCTCTTTGAGACAATGTGATTTTAAGCATTGTTTTAAAGAACAATAATGAAAATGCCCCAGACAATAATAATGACATATGCATGCCCCCTCGAGGAATTACCCAGAAAAATTCAGAAAAGAGGCCAGTTGATCGATAAGAATGACAAAAGATGATAGGTTCGAACGGATTGCCAAGACTGACGGAAGAAATGTTAGTAAGAAGAAATTAGATAGAGGACAATTGGAGATGAAAGAAAACTTGCTTTCACATATGCACATAAGTAAGTGAGAACCTTTATTTATTGTAGCAAAGCGGATGCAGAGCATCATGGCATTGAAGGCCAGAGCTGAAACGCAACCCCTTTTGCAAAAGACAGACACATCACACACAAGGAATGAGTGAAGCATCCTAGGGTGCATACATCAAGGGTCGAGGTATGTGCGGCGTTCACAAAGCAAACATACTTATCACAGACACCCAATGATATAGTTGCCCCAGTTTGTGACAAACATTCCACAAACAAAAATCACAACAAAAAAGAAAGGGACCATGAACCATCCCGATCACTCTAAATCACTCAGTGACATCATCGAGCAACATAGGAACATGATCAAAGATAAATTAGTAAATGACAAGACTTGCTAATTCCAACAAGTCAAACAAACATCTTGATCTTCATTGTCAAAAGTTGAAAGTGCTGATAGGACGATCATGCTATCTGGTTTTAGAGAATGCGGTACCCCATCTAAGATAGGACACAGTCTGGTTTCGAGTATACCACACCCTGTATAAGACCCATGATAGTGTGCCAAGGACGAGTGATATTGATGTTGATGTTCAATTGATAAGACAATGTTGATTAGTTTGAATGTCTGGTTTGATCAAAAAAATTCATCTGTTAATGCATGATTTCATTAAAGCACAGTGTGTGATTGCGTGTCGTTGGAGGTATGCTCAGTGATCTGTCTATGCACAAAGGGATCATTTATTGCAAAATGCTTGTTTTTGCGAGTTTTATAATGTTTTTGTTCATTTTTCAGGACTTTATTTGACTTTTTAGGGATTTTTTCAGGACATTTTTTTATTTTTATGATTTTGCCTCCAGTGTCTAGCAAGGCAAGGAATATGATAGGTGAATAAATAGGCTTGCTGAAATGATGGTGGATAGAGGGAAGACAAAGGCCTTTTATCATGGAGAGAATATGGATGCAATTTTCAAGGGCTATTGCGTGATGGGACAAGAGACTAGATATGACAATGTAAAGCAGTGACATGGCATGAGGGACATGTCAAGAGGTTTTTGAAAAACATGTTTAAATTTTGCATCCTTATGTCAGATCAAGATCAAGGAATGAAAAAGAGTGTATGGATAGTGATAAGATATGGATAGGATAAACAAGACCAAGAATGGATAAGGGACATGGACTGAAGGTCAGGATAGGATACGGGATAGTGGCAGAAAGTTGCAATAAGATAGGGAATATGGATGAAAGGTTGTAATAAGCAAATGGATAAATGACCAAAAGCTATGATAGACTAAAAGCTACAAACAAGATGCATGATGCTCATGAAGATCCTTAGCCTTGTCAAGATCAAAGGTGGAAAGAGGAAATGGACATGAGGGACAATAGGATAATGAAGGAGTATGACATGGTATGATAGAATAATGAAGGGCAATAGGATATGAAGGAGTATGACATGGGTTCGATAGGATAATGGAACAATGAAGGACTAAAGGATATGATAGGATAAAACCTGCCCCCAAGTGTGGTGTGCAAGAAGTTCATAAATTACTCATGATGCCTGTTTGCCAGGTTTTCATTACGGTACTTGCCCAAGGCGCCTGTCTGCCAGGTTTTCACCAGTGGACGAATTATTTTTTCTTTACTTTTTTTTCTTTTTTGTCTTTTTTTTTTTTTTCAATTTTTCACTTTTTTTTTGTATTTTGACTTTTTCAATAGAAGATGGACATATGATAGGGGATGGAAGAAGGACTCAGGCATCTTTTTGTTTTGTTTGGATAGTAACCTTGAAAAAAAAAATGGACCATGACCTTTAAAAGCATGCTCAAAGACGTTGGTAGGATAAGGACATGGAAAAAGAGATGAAATTAAGGCAAGGATTTATGCAAAGGATTGGACCAGAGGGATCGAAGGATGGAAAATATGCATTGGATAATAGATAGGGTATGGGAAAAATTGGGCTTCAGTGGACGGAAATGTTGGCAAGATCAACATTGGCACACACCTTGAGGGGTGATGGACTGATGGAGGACAAATGTATTTTGGATATGGAGAGTTTGATGAAGGAAAGGCTATGGATTTTGGGACATAAGGGCCCAAAATGGATGAAGAAGGTGATGGAGGAACAAATTTGAGAGGGTTGGATGGAGGAATAGCAACTTTGGATGCCAAGTTGGATGTTTCTTTAGGCTTTCGTGCTTCAAGGAGCCGCTTAGGGATCCACATGGTTTTTGATTTTTCATGCTTTTGTGGTTCCTTGGAGCGCATTGCTTGCACAAGGGATTTAGGAACCCATATATATTTTAACTTTTGTTTTTGAGCAATGGGCCTTTGTGACCTTTTGGATATTTCTTTTTCTTTATAGATCATATTGTTCTTTGTTTTGACATGTTGATTATATTGGACATGTTGATCCTTGAATACATGTGGATTTCTAGACTTATGATGTTTACACTTGGCATCGAAATTGCTTGGAGGGGGAAAGGAATGCATGGATGGATAGGAATGAAGTGGACTTCTTTTGGATTGATGAAATTTACTCAAGGATGTGTGCCTTTTCTGACCTTGTATAGAGGATGAAGGGATATAAGGACCTAAGATGGATGGAAAGTATGATGGGGAAGGTGTATGTTTTGATTTTGATGGAGGGATACCAGCGTCTTGAGAGTGAGTTGTGTAGACATAACCCTTAAGATCTTCTTTAACATGAAGGGATTCTTGCTTATGGAGATCTACTCCTTTGCCTTTATGAATATATTGACTGTAGGATACTCTTTTCTTTGGGAAGAAGATGCAAGTCCATTATGAGGTGGATATGATATGAGAGAAATAATGAGATCTTCAAGTGGATCAGATTTCACCAAAGTGGAAGAACCCATTGTTAATGTCAGGGGTTCATGAACATCTTGCACTGACACGTTAGAATCATGAGGGGGATTAGGATCATGAGGGGGACTGGGATTGTGTAGTGGACATGGCTCAATGACAGGCTCTTCAAGAGATGGAATGGGAGAAATAATGGGATCATCAAAAGAAATGCGATCTTGGAGTGTATATGGAGCATTAAGACAAGGAGATGGAGGAACAAGTGGATCTGGTGGAGGATCTGAACGAATGATAGGGTCTTGTGTTGGAAATGAATTTGGAAGGATACTTTGATCTTGACAAAGAAGAAGATCATTGGATTCCTCTTTAAAGGTGCTTTGCTCTTGACTTTTAATGGGATCATCGGAAAGGATGGAAGGGATATCTTGATCTTTCTTAGGAAGTGGAATGTCAATGGGATTTGAAAGGACATTGTGTTCATGAAATGGAAGGGGATCATTTGGGACTGGATGAACTAGGATATCTTGATCTTGCCCGAGGAATGGAGTGTCAATAGGACTTTGGATAGGATGGACAAGAATAGGGGAATCATCATGAGTTTCTGGGAAGATGAGATCCTGGTCAACAATTGGATGGGATGATAAGGTTTAATCTTGATCTTGATCTTTTTTAAGACATGTTTCTTCATGCTCTAAATTATCCTCTTGACATGGGGTTAGACTTTGGATATGCATGGGGGATTCTGACAAGGGATCAATGGTTTGGCATGAAGGAAATGCACTTTGAACATTTGTGATGGATTCTGGCAAGGATTCAATGCTTGAACATGAGGAAGAGGGACTTCGAATGGGGTCCTCTAAAATAGGTAATGACAATAAAGTGCATGGTGGCATTGGGTCTTGTATTTCTGAAACATGAAAAGGATGTCCATCATGAATTGGATTATCTTGGCAATCAATTATGGATAGCCCTTGGATAATTTCATCCTTGGGTGTATTGTTTGATGAGGACAATATGGAAGGTTCTTGTGAAACTTCTAGAGGTGTAGGGATAGATGCCACTGGAGACTCAATTTGCTTGCGAGGGGATGAGGCATTGCTAGACATAAGTGTATTATTTTGATCTTCCTCAAAGAACTCACTTGGTAATTTCCTTAAGATCATTGCAATAAAGCCACCTTTCTTTCGAGGTTTTGACATAGTTGTATTTGGAATTTGAACTTGTTTGGCAAGGAGTTGGTTCTGATATAATGTCATGTTTTGATATTGGACTTGGTTCAATTGTTCTGACATGTTTGAAACTTGGGTTGGTGTGTGCTACAACCTTTGTTTTTGAATGTTTGGTTGTGGTTGTTGACATTGATATTCCACCATTGGTTGACCCATTTGTGGACATTGTATAGTTGGTTGGACATATTGTTGAAATTGGACCATTGGTTGTATTGGTTGTATATGTTGAACAATTGGTTGAACCATTGGTTGTATTGGTTGAAAATCTGATTAATAGTAAACACCTTCTTGTTCTTGTTGTGGAGGCACATAATGTTGAAATTGATGTTGCCTCCTTTCTTGAAATTGTTTCATCATCTCTATTTGGGAGAGGAGAGCTAGTATGTCTGATCATTCAAGAAAAGATCTTACATCAATTGGCTCAATCTTTGGATTTCGACCTACAAATTTTTGAAACATTTTGGACATTTGTGATCTATTCTTCTCAACGTTTTTCACTCTTTGTTCCAATATCTCCTCTTCTTGAGCTAGTTTCTCCTCTAGTTTTTGTATTTGGACATTTACATCATCATGATAAGTTTGATCCAAGTTCTGAGACATGTAGAGATTGGATTGACATGATTGATTGCTTAATTGTGATGACATGGCTTGGTAAGAAGGTTGAGACCTCTTTTCAACAAACATGTCACTATGCAAATGCAATATTTTTGGAATTTTTTTTTTCAAGGATGATGTATGATATGCAACTAAATGCAAACTAAACAGATGGAAATGCAATCTATGGCAAGAATGCAACCTATGTTTTTGTTGTTTTTCAGGATTTTGACAAACTTTTGAAATGCAATTCTAAAAATGAGACCCTTAGGAAATTGAAATGATTTCTAGACCTCAAAGGACAAAAGGACCTAGTGACAAAAGGACAAAATGACAATGTCTCCCCTATATGCTTGGATACTAAGCTAGGTTTGACCAAATGACATAGATGACAAAAAGACAAAGGTTTGATAAGGTCTAGACTTCTTTACAATGACTTAGGGTTTATTCAAAGATTTGGATTACTCAAGTATGCCAAAACCTAGTTTTGACACTATATGCAAAGGGACAATTACTATGCAAATGACCCTAATATGATATGCTGATGACCTACGCTTAATGAAGAGACCTAGGGTATGCAAATGCAAATGTGTGACAATGGTATTACTCTAATGCAAGAGGACACATGCAAATGGAGGACCCTTATTGATATGCAAAGGAGTATGACCTAGGTGAAACTTAACCTTGGTACTTGACAATGAATTTGCAAAATGCAAACCTAGGATGAACCTAAATCTAAGTGACATGAATGTTGAGACAAGATTTTGAAAAATGTTTGACAACCATGTTTGAAGGTGTTTTGAACTTTGTTGGATGAAATACTCTTGTGTTTAACCTTGTTTTTGAATCAATTTGTCTTGTTTTTGAAATGAGACACAACTCAACTTTTGATAAGCAAAGAAGACAACATATTTTAAATTAGACTCAAAACAATCATGCTCATTCACACATTTCTTATGGTAGGCAAGGACAATAGGTACTTGAGAGGTAGACTCATTATGGGATTCAAGGAGAATACATAGATGCTTGACCCCACGGGCTCCCCTCCATAGCACTCACTTCTTAGGGTAGCCAAGCATCAGTCCCCATGGAAATCTCCCCATGGCAAACTTAGTATCTCTTCCAAGTATCCAAACTCCTCCTTCTCAAGCAACTAGAAGGATTTTTGGCCTCTAAATACAAGGTGTTTAATAAGGATTTCTGTTAAGTGTTACTCCTTGGTGTCAGACAAGCATGATTGAGACATTAAGCCCACCAAGATAACAAACAAATGTAGTCGTGCAAGCACGATTTAGACTGTGAGGCCCTACTTAGATGTTGATATGAGAAAGAGTCCAAGGGTCATCACTTCCCACATAACCCTTCCTTCAAAGCTTTCACTCATCAGGTATTTATTTATAGTGAGTTAGAATGCCAAGGTATTCTAGCCGTACTCACTTTGGGTCATTCCCTTCTCATGATTGTCACTTGCTTGCAAAAGCAAATGGTCGAGAAGGCAGGCCCTCTAAAGGTGACACACAATCAAAACATGAGCATGGTATCGAAGATCTAGATTTTTTATCACCCTAAGAAGGATGAGAGCATACTCTCCTACTCCAATGTCAAACTCAACAATAAAAGAAAACATACATTCATTCCATCCTATTTAGAAATCATACTAGGTGCCTAAATATGAATTACAAACACAAAGTTTAGTTGTATTCCAAGGCAACCTGCAAAACCACCATGTTAGAAGTTTGATATGTTTAGTCTTTGACTATCGAATCTACATAAAATGTGTTAGTAGTTTCATTTGTTGTCTTTGTCCTGCATAATGCCAAGATGTTGCACAAAGAATTAGTACCAAAGCAAATCCAAAAAGCAGAAACAGAATGCAAAACAAATCAATTTGCAAGTAAAAAACACTGCTTTTTACCTTTGTTTCTAGCCTTACACAGGTGCAGAATGTCTCACACAGGCATAGAATGATGCAACACAGGCGCAGAATGATGTAACACAGGTGTAGATCCCTTTGAGATAGGCGTAGAAGTCTTTGACACAGGTGCAAAATGCTTGACACAGGCGCAGAACTCTCCTACACAGGCGCAGAAGTGCCTAGAAAGCCCTGCATTACCCTGTTTCTTGGGTTTTTGACCTGCAAATCATCTCAAAAGCACTCAAAAGCATGGTTAGGGGGTTAGTTCACGTCAGGTTCACCAATTAATGTAGATAGGAAATTGTGGAAATCATCAAAGCAAATCAATATTAATCTAACTCAATCACAAAAGCTCAAATGCAATGATCAATCCTAAAAACACTTAATAAAGACATGAAAACAAGACATCAATTCAAATGCAAACCATTGCAAACTTGGATGTCTCCTTCATGTGGCTCCATTGTCCTTCTTTCTCCTTCAAATAGCTTTGTTTGTGGATCTCACCTACTAGTGCATAAGCATGATGTAAAAGCAAGTAGACAAGACGAGATGACAGCATAAGGGTACTAGAAGCGTGATTGATTCGACCAGGTAGCAGGGGCTTTGATTGAAGAAATTCATCCAATTTATAGACAAATTGGAGAAAAGATCAGATTAGCATGAAAGTGATTCAAATGGAAATTCAAATCAAGAATAGCAAAATTATGACAAGTGTATGACAAATTGCTATGCAAGGATTTATGATAATTTATGACAATTTATGACAAATTGCTATGCAAGGATTTATGACAAGATTTTGAAATAGAAATAGACATTTAGGAATTTAGAAGAAATTAGAAAATTAGGTTAGAAATGATGACTTGGAATTAAGAAATTGATGCAAATTAGGTAAATTAATTAATAATTTCTCATTCATTAATTAATTTACAAAAATAGGAGGAATTAATTAGCCAATTAAATAAACATTTAATTGTGACAAGAAGACTTAGGATAGATAAATAAATTATTTATCCTAAAGAGAAAATGGAGAGAAAATGACAAACAAGGTTAAATGAATAAATCATGAAACCCTAGAAGATAAATTAGGAATGCAAGGACAAAAATTAGGTCTTGATGTAAGATTGATTTGATGTTGATTCGATCATGATTTTGACCTGATAAAAGACCAATGCTGATAAGTGATTTGATTGATAAATATGCCAATTGATGAGGAACAATGACTAATTCATCCAAATTGACATGATTGAGAAGGACGATGATCGATGTCAAATCGATCACAAGATGACAAGAAAACCCTAATTCGGAAGCAATAAAAATGAGGAATGTAGAAGAAGGACTCGATGCTCGCAAATGATAAAGACCAAGTGCGCAACATAGAAGAAATGTTAATGCAATGCAAGAACCCTAAAATAAGGCAATGTGCCAATGTTAAAGTATGACTCTGCAAGCGTTGACCATTTTTAGACGTCTATAATATGAACCATGGAGTCGCCATCCAAATAAGTAATCGGGGAAAAGTTTGCATACAACTGCAAGGACTTGCTCACAATTCAGCAATATAAATTTACTGTTACTCCTTCATAAAATATGACATGAAAAAACATATCATTTTATAGATCCAGAATAAGGAACACTCTGTTCACCATAAAATCACTTTTAAATCTATGCATATCTTAATGAACTGACTAACTGGATGAAATTATGCAATTTCTCTTTAGCTTCCCTGGCAGAGTCACCATTTTTGTTGTTCACCAAAATTTATTAACCCAAGATCACCTGCAAATCAATCTATGAGAAAGCCAATCTCAGTCAATCAAACACTTGAGGGCTTGGACAATATAACATAGGATCCTATTGATCCTCCTACACTTTAGGTTCTCTTAGACCTAGGGGAAGACACCCTTTGATGCATTGAATTAGACCCATTACACACAAGACAACATCAACAAAAGCAGATGGATCTCAAAAATATTCAAAAACAAGGAGGGTACTGTAGATGGGCTAGATCTACACTTACAACTCAACAATGTTTGAATCATGAGATGGATGGACACAACCACAGAACAGAAAAACAAAAGATATTCTGATTTGATTTTAAATTTCTTGTGCAAATAACTTCTAATTGTAATAGATCAGTGCCTTCATCTGGGCATAGAGTCAACACAAATGGACACAAATGAAATCCAAGTTGCAGATCAGATTCACTAAAAGATATCCCTGTATTAATAGCATTACTACATTCTGAACTTCAAATCAAAAGATAATACAAATCCACTCATTAATTCAGAATTCATAATTTCTTCTCATCGAATTTAAATCCTTTATGTAAAGGATGCCTAAGAATAGGAATTAAACTCTCCCTTGGAGAAGATAAATTCAAAATTCCTTGAAGACTGAATTTATTGAAATTGAAAAAATGCCTGAAGACAATCCAACGGAAATGAACATATGCCTTATATATATATAGCCTACAACTAAGAATTTACAACTAAATGTATCTATTCCATGAAAAAAAAATGAGAACATGAACAATTACAACCTAGAAATTAAAATGCACCAAACTAGAACCCCTCTTGGAAATTTCCCATAGAGAATTTCTCAAAAATTGGAACCTCTACAATTGAGAAGAATTGAGAATAAGAAGAGGAGGGAAAAATATCAAGTCTGCATAGCACACTGCCAAGTGTCCGCTTTCTCTAATTGAATATTTTCCTTTCTCCTTCCCGTGAAAACTTCTCTTAAAATATCTGATATTTGTTAAAACTAGTTGCAAAACTGAATTCCTCATTCCAAGGGCTTTCCAATGGCATATAATACTTGCCATTTCGGGTAAAAAATACCCTCTGAGCGAATTAATCTTGAATGTGGAGCCATCATTTAAATTTTTTGAATTTTCCACATAGTTTCAACTATATCATTAACTTTGATTTTTCACCCTTTTTAACTCTTGATGCCTTGCCATGTGGTAGCCTGCGATTCATCAGGAGGGTCCATTGGGTGCCACTTGGGATGACACCTCACCTTTCGCCACCTTTCGGCCACTCGAATCACCATTGGACTGCCTGCTTGTTGCCTTGTGGACCGCCACTTGTTGGCCACATCATCGCCACCTCACTCAGACCCGCTTGCTCACTTGCCATTCGACCTGTCACCTTATGCCATGTCATCTTTCACCATTTTACGATGGCTAATGGGCGTGCATCTTCCATTCGCGAGATCGTGTGCACCATCAGATCTCCTGCAACTTGCATAATCTTTAACTCATCCACCATGCCTCAGGAACCATGCACACATGGGTAGGGTCCATCGGGTCACCGCTTGGCCTCCTTGGTCACCTCAGGAAATGCACCCACATGCATGGGGTCTTTCTGGGTGCCCAACCAGCACCTTGTGTCAAAAGCCTTTCAGATTTGACATTATACTAGTGTGGAGCTTTGCCTTTAAATATATAAACTTTCCCATCCATAGCCAATGTGGGATAATGCGTTTTGCTTGAAACTATATTTTTTAAAGGTTTTACCTAAGTTTTAATGGCTGCCTCTTAATGTTTCATGACAATGCATCCATAGAGGAACGCTAGCAATACACCTACCAATTTATATTAAACTTTTCTGGTTTTTTACATGCTACGTGGGAGGAAGTTTGCCATTCAAACTGACAATGGCAGTTGTTATCTTTCAATGCTGCCCTCCAAACATCCACCAAGGAGAAGACTATACTGGTTTACACCAGCCAATTCGCAATTTGCAGAGAGTTTTTGATGGCCCCCTTTTCAATTCCATGTTCCATGCAGGGAGGAGGATGTTGGAGATCATGGAATTTGGTTATACACTAGCCAATGCACTTGGATAAAGGTTTCTTTTGCTTCCACCAACAACTACACAAGGAGAACATTAGCCTACACACCTGCCAATGTCATTTGCTAAAAGTATTTAACTTCAGCCTTCCAAACAACATACCACGCAAAGTATGATTTGGATTTGTCTGAAACTCATAAATTGCCTCCATTCAATGCAAAGAGTATACTGGCAAAGTCACATGGAGTGTGGGATACCCATATGCATTTGCTAAAAAATATTTCATGTTTTCCTTCTTCTCCAAACGCTACACATGGGGGTTTTAATTGGTATTCACTTGCCCATATACATTTTCTTAGGAGTTTGAAGCCTCTACCAAAGCCACACAGAGAGGGAGGACTTTGATGCTTTAAACCTATCAATTGCCATTCAATTTAACCCTCCCCACTCTCCATGCAGGGGCATCATTTTCTTGAGAGTTAAAATGGCATTTAGCCATGCCATGTTGCATAAGGAAAATTTTGGCAAATGAAATGGAGATTTAGCCTTACTCCTACCATCATTATATTTGGTTGGGGTTTCTAATGCCCACATGACCTACTAATTGCATTTACTTTGAAAATTTGGTGCATTTCCTAAACTCCACTCAGAAGGTTAGACATTGGCCACTAGTCTATGGAGCATTTTACAGTCTATGGTGACCCTGTTATAACTCCATCCAAAACATTATCAGGACACTCCTTTAAAATAAGGAATTTTCCTTTTAGTTTGTAGTTCCCTTCAACACCAGTTGACTTATATTCACCCATGTCCCCATGTAATTCAGGTTCAACTATTGATTGCAAAATTTTGACCTCATTATTCCTCTTTTGTATTCCTTCAGTCAGCTTCTCCCATCCTATTAACGAATTGTAGTCGCACTGACATTGATATATTGCCATGAAAAAAGAACATTTCTCCATAACATCATTACATGGGCAGGAGCCAGGTCGGGCCCAAAAGTGGGTCCGACTATAAAAAATTTCGTTTTCATGCAACTGACCTTCAAAATGCCTCAAGAATCTTAAATATACCTCTGGAATCGATCGACACCATTTTCGGATCATCAAATTGAGTTTTTCAACTTTCAGGCACCTACGCCACTTTTTTTGCATTTAATCGTGAAGATGTAATTTTCAAATTGGTCAAAACACCTTTCTAGACCTTGCAAACTGACAGGCATGTACTCTGATATACAAACATGAACTCTACCAAGTGGTTTCTCAAGACGAATCTTGAGTGAGGAAATACTAATGGTCAAAGATGACCAACTGGCTTTGTCAGCACTGCGGACCTGATGAAGTCAATGCACAGGCAACTCATGATGCCTTTCTTAAAAATATCAAACGATCTCCATAGACCCTCAAACCTGAGGCATAGGTACCTTGAAGTACATATCAAAACTTAGAATGCTCAGTTTGACCAAAAGGCTGACTGGGTGCAAATGGTGCGCTCATGAAAATAGCAATTTTAACTGATGTAGCAATGAAAGTATGGAACACTGAAAAAGATGGCTCAAGAAACCCTTTTGAAAACCGATCAAACAGATTGGCAGGAGCATGAAATTTGAAACATAGCTTTTTTTAATACCAAAAATAGCCCAGAAAAAATATTCTGACATGACACTCACTGAGGCAGCTTTTACACTTATGCAAAACAGGGCTCCGACTAGCTGCTGAAATAGGGACTTGTCAAACAACACAAACTTCAAACGGATTGAGCTTGCTAAACTGAGCAAATGGATTGCTAGAGACTTGAAATTTTACATATCAATTCACAATTATGCATACAATTCAGTGCACTTTAAATTTCACCACGACTATGAACAGGGAAAAATATATAAGCACTCAAAGTAGGCTACTTGTTAAAATCTACATTTGCACCTAAAATGCACTTTCAGCTCACCCCTTGAAATGGGTACCTAATAAATTGATCCAAACTGAAAATTGAAAGTTTCACAACACTTCATTAGCTAAATGAAAGGTATAGGACACATTTCCCAAGCCTTACCCTTTTAAAATCAACTGGCTCCATTTTACCCTCTCTCTAACTAGGCCATTCAACCTGACTCATTTTATGATCCTGTGGAAATGCAGAGAAATTTTTGAAATGGACCTCTCAAGTTCACTCAAATTTAATGAGTCCCAACAATCGAGTGAGGTATGAAAATTTGAAAATGGAAGAAGATGAAAGAATTTATGCATTTATGAAAAGAGTTAATGAAATTGTTTTAGGAATACAATGTTGTGGAGGATCCTTAAGTGAAGATGAAATTATTTCTAAAGTTTTAAGAGCATTGCCACCGACTTACAAATGAAAGTGACTGCTATTAATGAAATGAGAACAATGCCTAATACTTTAGTTTCTAGAGATACTTTGGCTAGAAAACTTTCATCATTTGAGCTTGAGGAATTTGGTCTTGTTGCTACTATAATACTGACAATCTTTATTGTGTAGAAGGTTTAAAGCATCATCTTTTGATTGTTGTTCAGTTAGTTGAAAAAGGATTTCAGTTACAATTCAAGAATGGGAAATGAAAAATCATAAACATAACTAGATTGGAGATTGCAATCGATAATCAGACTAAAGGTAATATCTTTCATTTGAATACTAGTGATAAGACATACTTGATTGCACACATTGATGAAAGTTGGCTATGGCATAAGAGACTTTGTCATGTGAATTTTGCTTGCATTGTAAAGATTAGTTCAACTAAGGCAGTAAGGTATTTACCTAAGATTGTAAAACCTCATAATCTGGTATGTAAGGAATGTCAAATGGGAAAGAAAGTTAGAATAGCATTTAACAGCATTACTGAGAAATCCAATCATATTCTTGATTTAATTCATATTGATTTGTGTGGTCCAACAAGAATAAGAAGTCTACAAGGAGATAGACACTTTATGCTAATAATTGATGATTATTCTAGAATGTGTTGGGTTACTTTTGTCAAGGAGAAATCAGAAGCTTTTGAAAGATTCAAGATATACAAGGCAATGGTAGAAAATGAAACCGGCAAGAAAATCAAATGTTTAAGATCATATCAAGGAGGAGAATTTACATCTAGAGAATTTAATGCATTCTATGAAGTGAATGAAATCAAAAGACAACTATCAGCACCCCGGACAACCAGGAGAATAGAGTTGTGGAAAGGATGAACAAAACTATTCTGGATGCAGGAAGAACAATGTTAATGGAAGAAAATATACCTCATGTGTACTGGAGAGAAGCAGTGAATACAATGGTTTATACTTTCAATAGAGTTCACATCAAAAGTGAAACTGGGAAGACCCCTTATAAACTATGGTCTAGTCATATTCCTCCTCTTAAGTATTTCAGATTATTTGAAAGCAAGTGTTATATTAGAAGAGTTGAGTATATTGGCAAATTCGATCCTAGAAGTGATGATGGAATATTTCTTGGTTATTCATAAAAAAACAAGGCATATAGATTTTATAATAAAAGGTCACAAAAAATCATTGAGAGTACTAATGTGAAGATAGATGAACATTTTGGAGGAGATTCAAGATCTGTAGAACAGACAGTTGAAATGATTATAAATCAACCGATATAGACTGCACCGGTACAAAATGAAGACCCAATCACACCGGCATCATCAGAAAACTCGACTATGACTGAAGAACAACAACATGTGAATGTTAATCAAAATAAACCCAGGTATGCAAGATTGAATCATTCAGAGAATCAGATAATTGGAAACAAGAATCAAGGTGTTATGACTAGAGGAAGACTAGCAAATGAATTTTAATTTCTCAAGTTGAACAAGCATTTGTTATTGAAGCATGTAAGGATGAACATTGGATAAAAGAAATGGAAGATGAATTAGAACAAATTGAAAAAAACAACACTTGGACATTAGTTCCCCAGCCCAAAGACAAAAATATAATTGGAACTTAATGGGTATATAGAAATAAACTTAATGAAGATGCAGAAGTAATCAAGAACAAAGCAAGATTAGTTTGTAAAGATTATTCATAGAAAGAAGGAATTGATTATAATGAAACCTTTACACCAATAGCCAGAATTGAGGCAGTTAGACTATTTCTTGCATTTATAGCCTATAAGAACTATAAATTTTATCAAATGGATGTAAAATGTGTATTTTTGAATGGAGATCTCAAGGAGGAAGTTTACATTGAATAGTCTGATGGATTTTCTTTGACAGATAATAAGGATATGGTTTGCAGGTTAAGAAAAGATTTATATGGATTGAAGCAAGCTCCCAGAGCTTGGTATGCTAGATTGGATAAATATCTTTTGAAGCTTTGTTACACAAAAGGAAATGTTGATAGCAATTTGTATTACAAAGTTACCAATGATGATATTTTGGTTATTGAAGTCTTTATAGATGATATCATTTTGGGAGGTGAAGATGGATTATGTAAAGACTTTGCTAATCAGATGCAAAAAGAATTTGAAATGTCTATTATTGGATAGATAAAATTATTTTTATGTTTACAGATTTCACAAATAGATAAAGGTATATTCATATGTCAAACAAAGTACTTGAAGGAAATTTTGAAGAAATTTGGTATGGAAAATTCCAAACCAGTAAGTACTCCTATGAGTACAACTGATAAATTGACATTAAAGGATGATTCAACTCTTATTAATCTGACAAGATACAAATCTATGATTGGAGGATTACTGTATTTGACACATAGAAGACCTGATATAATGAATGCAGTATGTATTGTTTAAATATTTCAAAGCAATCCTAAAGAAAATCATGAATCAGTAGTTAAAAGGATTTTTCGGTACCTACAAGGCACAACAAATCTTGGTTTATGGTATCCTAAAGATGAAAAATTTGATTTATGTGCATACACCAATGCAATTTGGGTAGGAGATGTAGATGATAGAAAGAGTACCACTGGTGGTGCATTAGTTATTGGTAGAAGATTGATTTCATTGATAAGCAAGAAGAAGACTTGTACATCATTATCAATAGCAGAATCAAAATATATTGCAGAAACAACTAATTGTACTTAGGTATTATGGATCAAGAAAATGTTGAAGGATATAAAGGTAAAACACAAAGAACCAATAATCGTTTATTGTGATAATTCAACAGCAATTGATATATCAAAGAATCCAGTATTTCACTCTAAGACAAAGCATGTTTCTATTAAGTATAATGTTCTGAAAGAGAATGTTGAAGCAAATGAAGTGAAATTGGTTTATGTGAATACTAAAGAGAAAATTGCATATATCTTTACAAAACCTTTTTCTAAGGAAACATTTAAATATCTCAGAGAGAAGCTTCAGGTAATTTCCCCACTAATAAAGACTTAGATGATGAATTTTGGCATCAAACCGACAAGGACTAACAGAAAAAACTTTTTCCGACTTTGATGAAGGAGAGCTACTTCTTTGGGGGAGTAGTTGGCTGAATGTTAAGTTTTGAATTCTTAACTACTTTGGCATTTGATGTTAAAGGGGGAGAGATATCTATGGAAAAACATTATACCTTGGAGGAGAGATATACTCTTTGGAGAGATGTATTTTGGTTTCTATTTCTATTACAGAACTTTGTATCGATCTACCCTTGGGAAATTGTTGGTCTATTGGTTTTTAGCATTCTATTTTTGGCACTTAGATGTTTTTCCATCTAGTGTTGCCATCAATGCCAAAGGGGGATATTGTTACTATTATGGATAACTTTGTTATGTGTTGCATTGGTTTTGTCATTGATGTCAACACATGTCTTCTTGGAGGTTTACATTATGTTCATCGGTATGTGTTCACTAGCAGGTTATATTTTTCACCAGCAATGATGATAACTTGGAGATCATTTGGTTATGTCGAAGACATGGATTAGAATTTTGGATTTGGTGTTTTACTTATTGGTCTAATCGGATTGATAGATTTGCCTTTACCGACAGATAGGTCTAGGTTATAGTTTGGTACTCCAGATCAGCATAACACGTTATGTAGATTGTTTATTGATTGGATATTGTGGTAAGTGTATTGAGCCGACATGTTGTATCACATCAAGACTTATTTAATTGTAATATATTTAGTGAGCTGACCTATACATTTGGTATTAGGTTTTGTATAAATGATTGTAAGATCTTATTGAAGATCGGGATATGGTTATGGTATAAGTGTGTATTGAAGAGTGAAAATAAGCAAATCCTTGTGGGAATCACGCAGACATTATTTTAAGGTTGAAGGAAGGTTATGAAGGTGTTTTTGGCACTAATGTTCAGATCTTAAACTAGTATTGAATCTAGCATTGGAGATGTGCTTTTGAACATTACATTATCATTGGATTTAACCATCCAATTATGTAGTCAGTGTGACTCCTATTTTTTGATTGAGCAGTGAGCTCTAGGTGGTTGGCCTTTCTGCATGTACAGACCCCATTTGTATACACATACTATCTGTAGTAGTATCATCTGATTATGGGTAAGGTTTTCCATCGTGGTTTTTCCCTTACCGGGTTTCCATGTCAAAATCTTTGTGTCATGTATTGTGGATGTTGTTTCTCTTTCTGTTTTATGCATTAAGTTAAATTGGTACTGCTATAACTGTTAATCTATTTTACTGGCACTTAACTTTGGTTTACCGACATTAAGTTTAAGTTAGAATAATTTGCATTTGGATTACAATTTATTGACAACTAGTTCACAATAGATTCACCCCCTCTCTCAGTTGTCCTTCCCAGGACCTAACACTTGTTATATGTTTATTTGTTTACCGGTATATATGCATGGTCTAGAAAGTTAAAAATTATTAATTTCAGTAGAACACTGATTCACCCCCCCTCTCAGTGCTCTTGGATCCCAACACTTGGTGCACTTACTAGTGACGAGACCATTGACTTATGTTCTTTTTACCAACAATCAAACTTTATAACAAATGTGATAAGATCACAAGAACACAAAAGAAATAAGGTGATATAAGAATACAACTAATGTACTAAATATAAAAGTAAAATACTTTCTTAAATATAGAAATGATTAAAAATAACTAAGAATAATTTCCTAATTTGGTGCATAAGCAACCAAGTTTCAAGAAATATTATAAACATGAGTACAGTTGAATCTTCATCTAAAAAGAGAGCATGATTGGGGGTTGGTGGGTAAGGGTGGTCAAATGTTGTACAATGAAGGTGAACAATATTAAGATGCAATGGTAGTTAGTATCATAATGGGTTATAGTCAAGGAATTTTTCTAGGCATTTCAAAGTCGTCATCTATATCAAAAATGAAAAGAGGGTGTGAGCAAGATGAAGAGGCAATTCAAGTCAGAGTCATAGGTAGTCATGGTCAAGAAAATCACATGCAAGAAATTATTCAAATCAGATATCTAGATTTAGACAATTTAAAAATTAAAATTTCAAAGAACTCATACAAACAAATGACTTTTCACGAGGAGAGAATTTGAAGATGATGATGAGGAAGGTGATAAATATTGAAATAGAAAATGATGTTGGTTCAAAAGAAAAAAATGAATACGAGAAGCATTGCTTGCTCTTTGTACATGAAAACATAATCATAAAAATATATTTTTCCATCTTTTTAATGTGTATTGAAAGGTCCATCTAAATTTGTATTTATATAGTATATACCCAAGTGAATTAGTAATGAAAAGAATTCCTCAATTTATGTTTTCATGACGATCATTCACCTACAATTTCATGCCTTGTACAATAATTTTTTGGCATGCTTAAACTTTTATGACTATCCTCTTATATTTGGATATTGAATTATCATTAAAATAAAGTAATAATTATACACAAAATAATAATAATATTTAATAATACCTAGAAATTCAACAATGAGAACTGATTGAGAGATAACTATATAACATTGTATTAGTCCAATTTAGTCTATCAAATTCATGTTTACTTTTTTTGACTTCTAACATATCTCTCAATGACTACTGAAATTTACAATAAAATATAAAATCTGATTTGGTTTTCATGACTTTTGGTTTTGCAATGTTCATTTTTTTGAACAACGACTAAGATAGGTAATTATTTATGAGCAAGAAAATGTTCTGGTTGAATCTATTTTAGAAAGAAACTTTTTGGTTGAATCTATTTTGAATACAATAATACCATTAAACATTTAAGTAAATCAAGTTTGGGATCTTGAATAAACATTTTGAGTAGTCCTTATCCTCAAACCCATCACTATATGAATAAACTAATGCATCTTATGTTACGAGTGAAAGCTATCTTATCCTTAAGATCCTAAACATTGTATTGTGATTGTTTTGATTCAAAACTATTTAGATCACATAAACAAGTTATAATGACAACCAATTTTGTATGGTTTCTCCAAAAAACCAATCTTAAAGTGTGATTGAACTTTGGAATTTCAATCGATCATAAATCTGAATTGATGGTATTGAATAAAAAATTTAAAAATTTAAATATTTAAAATTTTGAAAACTTGTTTTGACACTCCATGAACCTAAGATGACATCCTCAACCCATTTTTTTATTATCCTACAATTAGGACGTTCCATGAGGACATATTTCTTTGAGGCATTTTGTCAAACAACTCACATGCCTTGTCAAAACTAACACATTTTGCATACATGCCTGCCAGGGGAGTTGAAGCTACAACATATGACAAAGTTCCTCTATTATTTATGCGACGATGGATGCCCATATCCTGTTATAAAGCTCCCATTTTCACATGGGCTGGGACGATACTGACAAAGGTTGTGGAGTCTGGGTTTACGCCCACCAATCTCATTTGGTTGAGATTTTTAGAATCCTATTCAGCAAATGCCTTTTGTGCATATCTTGGAATCATTTATTCGATGCACATTTCTTTGAGGCGTCTGGTCAAACAATTCATTCACAATGTCTATGTTTCCACATTTTGTATGTAGATACAAGAGTATTTCTAGCCACTTTTATGGAAACGGATACCCCATTCCAAAACTCTCATTTTGGCAAAGGCGAGTAGTACACTGGAAAATAAAATTGATTAAAATCGGTTGGTATGAAAACCTGTTGCATCAAATGCATTATCGTGAGGATGTCCATGTCTTCTATCTATTGCAAAATCCATTTGCATAAAGCAAGAAAAACCCTAAAAATGCGAGTTCCCACTTTATTTTATGCCAAAAACACTTTCAAAGTTTTGAGCGGGATCGGTGTTCAAATTCAAAGTTAACAAAAAATCTTATTTAGATGGGACAGACGTTAGGGAATGGAAGTTAGGCAAAATAAATGGTGGAAACAAAAAAATCTGTTAACAGAAATGCTCTGAACATGAAATCTATGTTGAGTGAGCCCAACCACCTAAGCAGTCAATGCTTAAATTGTGTCGGTTAAGCTTGGTCGTAGCGTGCAAGCTTAGAGTTAACACACCAAAGTTTGTTGAGATCAACACCAATGTGATTGTTGTTGATGTTGTGAAATTCTAAGTTCCTTAATGTGTCGAAATCTACTGCAAGCAGATGATTAGAGGCCTCTCCCATAACTGATAAATTTCTTATCAAGTCAAGGTACAAACTTGGGAAAATCCCTCTAGGTATTTCTTGGGTGTCATCATAAATGCCAGTCCAAACCCAGATTGTGAAGGCAAAGAAGGAACAATGCTAAACACAGAAGTTGTGCTGAAAGAGAAACTAGAATTCAGTGAGCCGTGATCTTTCATACACACAGGGTGTCTATAGAAATCTTGGCCCATATCGTATTGCAATCTACTATTAAGGGAGATGGCCTTGGACTGCACTGAAGCATTCACATACAATTCAAGGGTCAACAAATTGAAAGTGTCCATGTGTTCCAAAGTAAACATGAGCCCCTGTACCCATGTACAATAAGTTAAAGGCTACGTTTCTAGGAAAATATAGAAAAGGTTTCAAACGGAGCTAGATTTTGACATAAAATTGACTACCTAGTTAGTGGTTATTGTTTAACTTGTTAAATTAATTAGTTTTTTTGTTTAAAAAAATTAAAATTAAAAATTATTAAAATTATTATTATAAAAAAATAAATATATTGAAATTATTACATTCATGAATTTTTTATTTTTATTTTTTTAAATAGTTTTTTTCTTAATCATAAGTACCATCTATTAAAGTAAGAAAATAGAAAGAAAAAAATGAAATTAAATGCAAGAGCTCATTTCCATACCTACATAAAGAAACAAAAGAGAAAACATACCCTTATTTCATGTGAAGGCGAAACTTGTCAACTTCACATTCCATCTTTCTTGAGCATTCCTTTCTTCTTAATGCGCTGTGAAAGTTGAGAGATTTTTCCTTTCAAGAAAATTCCACGTGTCCACCCAAAATGGGTGAGTTATAAGAAGGGATTATTCATTCCAAACCAACCTCCACAAACATTGATGGTAAAACAGGATGATGACACATCACCCATTTCATCTCTCAACTCTCAATTTTTGTCACCAACTTAAAATGCCACTAAAAAGAACTTAAACCAACCATTGATTAAAATAAAATCTCCAAAGTATTCCTAACCCCTAGATACATACCTAATGCCCTTAAATAGGCACTTTAAACTCAAAGCAGATGCCCATAAAAATGCACCTAACAATGGGAAAACAAATTAGAGTAAACCAAGTTAACAAAATGGTGAAAAATTACCTTCTAGTGTATAATAAAGTTTCTATTTCTTCTCAAAGATGTCCATTATCATGCTTTTTGCATAATATATGAAAGATCTTTGTTTATTCAAATAGGGGAGAGGAGCCAATATGTGCGTAGGGTCTAGAATGTGATATAGCTCATGCGCTATCTACGCCCCATAGTTGAGCGCCTAGCCTTACAAACTGTCTTAGGACCAAAACTAAAATATATGCATATTCAAATCAATAATCATCCCATTAAAAACATAACATGTTTTAATAACAAAGTTTTTCTATTGTATATTTAAATATTAAACATAGAGAGACTAATGTAATCAGTCAAACAAGTTGGACTGCAACTAACATGACCTCAATTGCCCATGTGCACATTCCAAAGTGCCAAAAATTGGGCCAAACTATCAAAAATTAAGTTTCTTTTAAAAAACATAACCAAGAAACATACATCACATTTATAGACCCTGACACCGACTAAAACACTAGAAATAACTAGTTCATATTGCCACTCATGCAAACGTGGAACCAAAAGTGTCCCATCAAATAGCAACTAAACAGATATGGTTGGTCCATGTGTGCACCATAAACCATGACAACATTAACACAATTTCCAACTCTCTATCTGATCTATCCAGATCGAACAATCACATACTAGTCAGTTCTCGCATGCATACTAGTCATGTCATGACCATTCCCACCTACAACCATGACAAGAAACGTTTAAGGCCATCATATTCCATATAAAAATATTCAAGTTAGGCTTAAATGAATTGCATATACAAATATAATGGAGATTCAAATTTTGAATTCAAAATAGTAAACTCATTAAAGATGGCACCACGACATGTTTATATAAAAAAAGACAAGTTCTCATCTCATTGAACTCACAAAGAAAGACACAGCAAACATTGCAGAGAGAGAAAGACACAACAACCATTGCAACAATAGAAAGAGGTGAGAATAAGCGAATAGGACAAAACAAGCACACAAACTAGAGGACCTTGTCCAAATAGACACTACACATAGAAGAGGACCAACAATACAGAGGAGTATGCAAACCCGAATAGTTTTTGAGGTATTAATCTTGTAAGTGACATACATGTTCACAATCCTCCTTTGCCGACTCAATCAAAAATCATTTTCTCCATTCACTTTCACTGTCGAGTTCGTTGAAATGAACTGTTATGATTATGTTTTAAAATATTTACTACTACAAAGCTTACACAAAAAACATGGACAAAACTTTCGTCATTCACACACACACCTTAATTTCTTTGGGATCCCTAGGAGACCATTCACCCAGAAGTCTCACAAACTATAGGGTGTCTTCTTCTCTTCACAATCATTCCTACTTGGACCTCCCTTTGCCTCCATTGCATGCCCATCAGGGTCCAACTCTTTGTCATGCAGAAATTGGTCTAACAATATCCACCCCACGTCTACTTCATCCCTCCTTGTCTATCGATCATCCCCAACTCTCCATATAATAAAGGGTAAGAGGGTAGTAACTCCACCATTCCCCCCCTTTATCAGATCAAAACCAATTCCTAGGTTTGTCATGAGGAGCAAACTGTGGGGGCGACCAAGCCATTCTTTCCCCATGCATGCCTTCATCAACCACTTTACCTTGTTTGCCCTCTTCCCAATCTCCAACCCCCATGTAGCCACCATTCCAACATCCAAATTTATGTGATACCTGTGACATGTTTGCAAGAACCAATCCCCCAGAGACAACTTCAAAGAATTCAAGAACTATTCCTCATGGTACTTGAATATGGATTTCAACCTTTTGTGAGAAATGTTGCCTAGAAATGCCAATTGTTTCTTCATTGTGTAAAGGGTGAACGTGGCTTCCATTTTTCCTACAACTTCACAACAGCCAGCTATCCACTACAGAGAAGAACCCTACCAAAAATATCCATGAGATACCTTCTTCACCCCTTTAAACTCTACTAACTTCTAAATTAAAAGGCAACTTAAAAGCTTTTGCAGAGATGTCGGCCACCAAAATATATCGTATCTCTTCTGACTCAATGCACACTTCCCATTTTGATTTTCCAAATGCCACATCATCCTACTGTACTACATGTAAATTAATTGTCATTCACATTGTAATTCAGAAAAGGACTTTAAATTTATTATGTTTAATAGGATTATTATCCCCTCACACGACATATGTCATTCTAGGAATCAATTAATAATGTCCCTTTCCAATTCCCATTCGTACACACTTACTTAGCTACTTCCTATATGGTGCAGGAGCACCCCATCAAAACCTTCAAGATGATAAGTCAAACTTTGAGAAGGGAGGATAAGGCATCAAATATGTCTTTAGAATGTTTTGTATAGGTTTCCAATCATGCATTGTGTGTGTTGTAATAATGAACCCCATCTTGTGAGCCAAACTCCTATTTTGTCATTTCTATAAGCCAATTAGGACTTTTGGACAATAGGGGATCAAATGCATTGGTTTTATTACTTCTAGAATGTTATAGGAGGGGTTAGACTTGACCCAAGGCATTAGGAGGCAAAAGATGATATTTTGACAACCTTTGCAAAAGTTGTCAATAGTTGTCATGAGCAACTTTTATGCAATTTTTGCATTTTGTTTATTTGAAACTCCTCCAATAGCTCTAACCTCTTGTTTTCAATTGAGAGTAGTTATGGAGTGGTTTATACACCTTATGGATCCCATTCCCAAAGAGAGATTGTATGGAGAAGATTTTTTATGACAACAAACTAATAAAATTTGTTTTTCCCGCAATTTTGGAGTTTTGATCCATGGTATGGTACTGTACGGATTGAGATTTATTCTCAATGATGTGAATTAGTTTGAGAGGAGAGTTAAATTTGTTTTGGTTTTGGCTTCAAGTTATATTTTTGTGTTTTGCTCCTGATATTCAAATTTTACTATAGGTACCCAGAAAACCAGGGTTTACCTTTGGTTTTTCCTCCTCCATTGCCATATCTTGCACTTTATCAATATGAGGCCCATGGGATTTGGTGAAAGGAAAGTATAATCAGTTTATTCTAGGATTCTAATATTTTTTTGTAGGAGGAGCAAGGGAGAGGTGTGTTTGGAGTGACCCTAGGTAGACATCTCTATGTGGCTACCAAGGAAATGAACTGACAAAGTTACCCTTGTGTGCAAATGGAAATGATTCTAGGTGTGTAATCCTAGAATCCCTTATGGTTTATGGTTCCCTACATTCACATGAGATTTTAATTGGCCGATTCATTCATCTAGATATAGGTGCTTCACAAATGGAGGCCTACTTAGTGCTTTAGGATAGTCAACATCCTACCGACTTAGACCTTTATTTCTTAGAACTTGACACTTCCTTTTGGGGATTTGTGTAACATCCAAAAGGGTAATTGAATACATAATTTGTTTTCCTAGGTGTTTCAGAAATTTTGAACTTAAGGTCTCTTTACTCGCTAAAAAGGGCTACAAGCAACTAGGGCTAATTGGGTTGGTTTCTTAAGCAATGGGCATGAATCCTTACAACCGGTGCTCAGTCCAACTTTGGAAAGTCTTGTATGACCCAAAAATAGTATGAAAATGATCTGTAACCCTTGGAGGTATAATAGAGTGTGTTGGAACAAGGTACCCAAGATTGAGTAGGTTTGAGTCTTGAAGATGGTGAGAGGATTGAACTAATGTTGTAGAGCCTTGTCTTGATAGGATCCCATTGTTGTCTTGAGGGGTCAATGTCATACATTTTGAGGTGTTTGGCAGGTTCCAAGGAGGGCTCTACATCAAGTGGTATCAGAGCTAGTAATGTCTTTGGTAAGGAGATAGATAATTGAGAGATGTCAGAGGAACAAGAAGAAGAGGTCCCTAGAGGACCAATCACCAACATGGAATTGGAAAAGATTGTGAGAGAGAAAGCCGCTTCTTGTAAGGCAATGTAGAGAGAGCTAGAGTGGTTCAGAGGTAGAGTAGATGGGAAGGAAGATGGAGGCACTAGTAGTGGTGAAGAAGGGGATGAGGATGAGATCCATATGTTGGAGGAAGAGGTGATTCCTCCTAACTTGAGGCACTTCTTGAATACCCTCAAATCCATGGAGAGAAGAACCATGAAGCAGAAGATTGATATGCTAACTTTCACTAGGAAGATGGAACCAGATGTTGTGGTGGATCGGATATACTCCTTGTTTAGTTTCTTTGAATGTGAAGACATTCTAGGACACCAGAAGGTTAAGATTTCTAAATCCAAGTTGAAGGGAGCAGCCCTAACTTGGTGGAACTTTGTCCAAGAGGAAAGAGAGAAGGACAACAAGCCCAAGATTGTTTCTTGGAAGAGGATGGTTGCCTTAATCAAAGAGGCCTATGTACACAAAGACTATGAAATACAACTCCATAAGAGGAGACAAAATCTCAAGCGGAAGAAGATGGATGTGAACTCATACACCAAGGAGTTCCAAAGGCTATGCATGAAGTCTAAAACAAAAGTGGAAGAAAGCAAGAAAGTTGCCTCGTACCTGAATGGATTAGGGTACAACATTCAAGAAGAATTAAACCTTCTTAGCCCAAATACCGTTGGTAGATGCCATCAACTTGCTATCAAGGTGGAAGAGAAGATCAAAAGGAGATAAGAGAAGAAGAATAAAGGAAGAGGAAGACAGTACAGGGGTGGAAGAAATTTTTTCAGAAGTAAGGGAAATGGTTTTGGAAACCAAAGTGAAACCAGTCAAGAAGGCACTAAAGGAGAGAGTAGTTCTAATAGAGGATACAATCAGAGAGGTAACTTCAGAGGAAGAAGACCACCATTTAGAGGGAGATCTCAAGGTAGAGGTCCAATTAGGTGTTATAATTGTAATCAAGAAGGACACATGGCCAATAGATGCCTGGATAAACCTACTAGTTCCATGGGAGAAAGGAGAAGTAACTTGATTTTAGAGGCTGGCTTCCAAAGTGTGGCAAGTACAAACACATACCAAAGTGTCAATACCCCTGATAGTTATGGCTACCTTGAAAGAGGTGAAGCTTTGATGATCAGAAGAGTAGTAACCACTATGAAGATGTTTGATAGAGAACCCCCACAAAGGAAGTCTCTATTCAAGACCACTTCCAAAGCACGTGGACAAGTATGCAAGGTCCTAATATATTCCAATTCAACTGAGAACTTTGTGTCTCTAGAGATGGTGGAGAAACTAAAGTTGAGGAGACTACCTCGCCCTTGCCCCTACAAGGTCTCATGGCTCACACAAGGATTGGGTAGAATTGATTGGAACCTATAGAGATAGGTTGATGTTTGACATTGCAAAGATGGATGCTTGCGATCTCCTATTTGAGAGACCATGGTATTTTAATTTGAAGGCACACCATGATAGTGCTAGGAATACATATTTCATCACCAAAGATAGTAAGGTGATTGATTTTCTACCTTTAATGGAGGATAAGGAGGAGACCAAACAAAAGGAGGCCAAGGTGTGTGTGTTAGGAGGGATTTAGTTCATGAAGAACATGGCAAATGAAGCCATGGTTTGTTTATGCCCTTATCCCTATTCCAATAGTAACAAAGGTGGAGAGGTCTGAAGATAAGAAAGAGGACATATTGAGGTTGATTGACCCTATAGTGCAGCGGCTACTAGACAAATATAAGGATGTCATCTCTGATGGCATGCCAAGGTCACTACCTCCCATGAGGGACATAAACCATTGTATAGACCTTATACCTAGATCCACCATGCCTAATAAAGAAGAATATAAGCTCACATCGGATCAAAATGCTGAGATGGCAAAACAAGTCGAAGAATTATTGGAGTCCAGATTGATTGGCAAAAGTTTGAGCCCATGTGCAGTCCCTGCAATCTTGGCACCCAAAAAGGAAGGCACTTGGAGGATTTTCACCAACTCAAGAGCCATCAAAAATATTACTATTAGGTATAGGTTTCCAATGCCTAGGATTGAAGCTTTGTTAGATTGTTTGGGAGTGCTAGGTTTTTTACAAAGGTTGACTTAAAGTCTTGAGGGATTTTATAGGGAAATTTGTTATAGTCTATCTAGATGACATTCTAGTTTTCACTCAAACCAAAGGAGAGCATCTAAAATATGTAGACCTAGTCCTAAGAAAATTGAATTAAAAAAAATTAATGATCAACTTGGAAAAGTGTTTCTTTATGGAGGAAGAGATCATTTACTTGGGGTTTGTAATCTCATATGGTGAATTGAAAATTGATCAAGAAAAGGTGAGTGGCATATTGTCTTGGCATACACTTAGGACAATGAATGATGTTATAAGTTTCCATGGCTTAGATACCTTCTATAGGAATTTTATAAGAGGCTTTAGCCATATTTGTGCTCCTATGCTTGATACCATAAAGGGAGCACAAAATTGCAAGTTTAGTTGGACAAAAGAAGCATATAACTCTTTTGAAACATTGAAGAGAAAAGTTGTTGAGTAGCCAGTCTTTGCCCTACCTAATTTCAACAAGATCTTCTAAGTGGAGTGTGATGCCAGTCACATGGCTATTGGGGTAGTGCTCAGTCAAGAGGGAAGACCTATTTCTTTCTTTAGTGAAAATTTGAATGTGGTAAAGAGAAGATATTCATCCTATGGCTTAGAGATGTATGCTCTAGTCCAATCCTTGAAAAAGTGGAGACACTACTTGCTACCAAAATAATTCATAGTTTTCACAAACAATTAGGCCCTTATCTTTATAAATAGTCAAGAAAATTTGAATCACTGGCACATGAAGTGGGTAGAGACCCTACAAGCTTTCACTTTCATTCTTAAGCACAAGAAAGGGGTCAAGAATAAGGTGGCAGGTGCTTTGAGCGGAAAAGTCCTAATTGCAAATCAGATTCAATTGGAGAGTATTGGAATAGACTCCTTGAAATCCATGTATGAGACTGATGAAGATTTTGGAGAGGCCTATAAGGTATGTACTTCATTTGATGAACAGTTTCATTTTGAGTATTTTGAATTTTTGATTCAAAATGGATTGTTGTTTAAGGGTGGACAACTATGCATACCCAAATGCTCTATGAGATTGAATATAGTTAAGCAGAAACATTATGGAGCAATGTCAGGCCATTTTGGTTTTGACAAGACACTAGATTTAGTGAAGAGACACTATTTTTGGCCCAAACTATAGGCAAATATCAGGAGATTTGTGGAGACATGTGTGATCTGCCAAAAGGCAAAAGGAGTCCACCAATGCAGGCCTATACCAGCCTTTACCCATACCTTCAAGACCATGGGAAAGCATAATTATGGATTTTGTTTTAGGATTGCCTAGGACAAGGAAAGGAAATGATAGTGTTTTTGTAGTGGTGGATAGGTTTAGTAAGATGACACATTTCTTGCCATGCAAAACCACTTGTGATGCTTCTTATGTTGCAGACTTGTTCTTCAAGGAGATTGTCTGGATACATGGTTTTCCTTTGAATATAGTCTTTGATAGGGATGTGAAATTTATTGGTCACTTCTGGAGGACCCTTTGGAAGAATCTTGATACAAATTTATCCTTCTCCTTATCCTACCATCCCCAAACGGATGACCAAACTAAAGTTGTAAATAGGTCACTATGGAATCTGCTAAGGTGTTTGACTAGAAAGCATGGAGAAATATGGGATAGTATATTGTCTTAGGAAGAATTATCCTATAATGATATAGTGAATAGAAGTACTGGTAAGTCACCTTTCCAGATTGTATATGGTACCCACCCAAGGGGTGTGATGGAGTTGAGAGAGCTACCTCAAGGAGAAGCCATTAGTGCAGATGGAGAAACCTTTGCTACTGCCATAAAGGAAATCCATGACCAATTTAAGACTCATCTTCAACAATCTACACAAAGATATAAAGCTCATTCTGACAAAAAGAAGAGAGATGTCTAGTTTGATGTGGGAGACTTGGTGTGGGTTCACTTGAAGAAGGAAGCACTTCCAAAAGGAAGACATACAAAGATGATGCAAAGAAAGATTGGACCCTGCCAAATCTTGAAGAAATATGGTCCAAATGCCTATGAACTTCAACTACCATCTGATCTTGGTTTGTCACCTATCTTTAATGTTTGTAACTTAAATCTTTATAAATGTAGTGTTGGTGCAGGAGAAGACACAATTTAGGTTATTGCTGATGATGACATTCCCAAACATGAACCACCAAAGTTACATAAGGTTCTAGATAGTAAGGTTGAAAATTGAACTAGGAGAAAAGTTTACATGGATTATTTGGTGGCTTGGAGAAGATAACTCGTTTCTGAAAGTAGTTTGGATCACAGAGCAATAGATCAAAGGCCATGGTGCAGACCTACAGACTCTCATCTCAAGTGGACTTGAGATTTCTTCTTTCGGGGAGTATGGTGCAGGAACACCTCATAAAACCCTTCAAAATGATAATTCAAACTCTCAGAAGGGATGATAAGGCATCAAATATGTCTTTATAATGTTTTGTATAGGTTTTCAATCATGCATTGTGTGTTTATAATAATCAACCCCATCTTGTCAGCCAAACAACTATTTTGGCATTTCTATAAGCCAATTAGGACTTTTGGACAATAGGGGATAAAATTTTTTGGTTTTAGTACTTCTATGATTTTTTAGGACGGGTTAGACTTGACCCAAGGCATTAGGAGGTGAAAGATGACATTTTGACAACTTTTGCAAAAGTTGTCATGAGCAACTTTTATGCACTTTTTGCATTTTGTTTATTTGAAACTCCTCCAATGGCTCTAACCTCTTGGTTTCAATTGAGAGTAACTTTGTGGAGTGGTTTATACACCTTATGGATCCCATTCCCAAAGAGAGATTGTATGGAGAATAGTTTTGATGACAACAAACTAATAGAATTCTGAGTTTTTCCTGCAATTCTGGAGTTTTGGTCTGTGGTACAGTACTGTATGGATTGGGATTCATTCCCAATGATGTGAATTTTTTGGAGAGGAGAGTTAATTTTTTTTGGCTTTGGTTTGAAGTTCCAGTTGTGCGTTTTTCTCCTAATATTCAAATTTTACTGTAGGTATCCAGAAAACCAGGGTTTACCTTAGGTTTTTCCTCCTCCATGGCCATATCTTGCACTTTATCAATTTGAGACCCGTAGGATTTGGTGAAAGGAAATTATGCTTATTTTATTATAGGATTCCAAGACTACTTTGCAGGAGGAGCAAGGGAGAGGTTTGTTTGGAGCGACCCTAGGTAGACAACAAACCTAGACCTTAAACAACAAAGTTACCCTTGTGTGCAAATGGCGATGATTCCAAGCATGTAACACTGGAATACCTTATGGTTTATGGTTACCTCAATTCCCATGGGATTTTAATTCTTTGGTAAATTCATATGGATATAGGTGCTTCACAAATGGAGGCCTAATTAGCCCTTTAGGACAGTCAACATCCTATCAGCTTATACCTTTGTTTGTCAGACCCTGACCCTTCCTTTTGGGAATTTATGTAACTTCCAAAAGGGTACTTGAATCCATAATTTTTTTTCCTAGGTGTTTGGTAAATTTTGAACTTAAGTTCTCTTTACCCGCTAAAAAGGGCTACAAGCAACTAGGCCTAATTGGGTAGGTTTCTTAAGGAATGGGTATGAATCCTTACAACTAGTGCTTGGTATAACCTTGGGGAGTCTTGTATGACCCAAAAATAGTATTAAAATGATCTACAACCCTTGGAAGTATCATAGAGTGTGTTGGAGAAAGGTACCCAAGATTGAGTAGGTATGAGTCTTGAAGATGGTGAGAGTATTGAACTAATGTTGTATAGCCTTGTCTTGATGGAAGGTTCCAAGGAGGGCTCTACATCACTATAGGGGAGAGGAGCTATAATGTTTGCACCATTCCTTCAGGGTTCCAAGAAACTCAATGCATCTTTTTGACTAACTCCAAGAAATTGTAACAGTGAAACCCTCAACCAAAGAATTTGAAACCCTTACACCCTTAATTTTTAACAATGACATACAAACTATGCATATAATCATGATTCAAAACAAACCTACATGTATATACACTAGAAATATTCAATTGAATCTCTTAAAGTGGTTTTCAATGAGACCCTTAAGCCAATTTCAAATAGTGAAACAAATAGTAAACCAAAACACATTTTTCTTTGAATGATACAAATTTGGAAATTAATATGTATGGATTTTGGAAATACAAGTATATATGTATATAAACCAAAAACATTTTTCTTTGAACTGTACAAATATGGAAATGAATATGTATGGATTTTGGAAATACAAGTATATATGCATGTAAATACACAATTTCATATACTATATGTTTCTTTTTATTTCTTTTATTGGATACCCTCATTGTTTGAATTACACAAAATATTTCATCATCATTATCCTTTCATCGTCAACCTCATGCTTACTGTCATGTCCCTATTTGTAAATGACAACTCATTCCTTTACTCTAAACTAATGTTTTGAGTTCACATGATATATTTTTAATTTAAACCATGATGTAGATGACTATAGACAAGTTGGAATGATACATTCTAGGCAACACATAGTGACAAAGAAGAGCATGGAAATGTCAAACATAGATCAACACTATCAGATTGTAAAAAATTATGAAAACAATAGGCTAAAATATTTGAAGGCCCATCACACACTAACAAGTCATGGTATTATTGCAACCCTCCCTCCAAATGATGCAAATGATGGAACACTGAAATATCTCCACATCAAATTCAGTAATTCCACCAACGAAATGGCCAGTTCACATCCTATTTCCATGCATTCGACCACAACAAGAGTGGATTGTGAAGCATGCTCATATTGTTCACCAACTCTTTGTCTATCTATACCCATGTGATGATCTTGTCTTCCCCACAAGATCTTCTTTCTTTTCAAAATTATTCAAGCTTAGGCTTGAATCATAGAAAACCAACTATATCAATAGATTTTTCTTAGAAAAAATTGGTCCTAAAATTCGACAATTCTCTAAAAATCTGTCATGGCAACAAATGCTTTGTATGGTAGTGAATGAACAAATACCATCATGGATTTTTACTAAAGTGTACATTACACCTAATTTTAAGCCTAATACCCCTTCCCAACTATACCTTCAAGGAATTCTTTGGAAAGAACCCATTCCAGGTACACCACCACATCTAGTTGACCCCAAAGGTTTCAACCTTAAATCCCTACCAGAATAAGTGTTGCATTATTTATAAAGTTAGTATTTTAAACCCATACTGTACAAGTGTCAAATATAGTAAACAATTAAACAATTGCAGGCCTAACTATAGACAAAAATTTTGGCCATTTGGAGGAATTGATTATGTGTTGCATTGATGTTTTGTCATTGATGCCAACACTATCTATTTGGATTCTTGTGAGGCCCTACCCCAACTCAGTTTGACATTTTCAGTTATTTGCATATTGAGACTATTATGGATGCTTTATTTTATGCTTTATGGATTTAGAACTTTTATGATTCCATGATTTGGATCACATTGACATATGTTGATGCTTTATTTTATGCATGATGATTATGAAACTTTATATGTTGCTAGATTAGAATTACATTGAAATGGTGAATGTCATTATTGGAATTTGCAAGACTTCATTTTGATGATAGAAAAATGATGCTTATTGTATGAATGGTTAAATTTTGAGAATTACGTTAATTGCTTATGTGAAATCGAATTTAATTGAAAGAGATATTGAATTATTGTTGCCAATGTATGAAGTGAACTTGATGTGCAATGAAATCCATGCATTTGATTAGGTATAATTGTGATTATTTGGAATTACTAATGTGTTAATTGAGATGCACAGGAAAATTATCCATGTGACCATGGAATTTATATGGAGAACCAAACCTAGACCAATGTACGTTTGTTAAGCCAGGAGTTGTCTATTTGGAGAGACCACACCCCATTTGTAATGTATTTTATTTGTGAAGTGTATGATGCTTGAGTGTTAAAATTAATTTTTATGTATATGTGTAATCCTACAAGAGACAAATTCCATGTGTGATTTTAATATTGTATTTTTATTGTGTCACTTGACACACGTGTTGATTAGTGTCATTGATTTTCACTTGTCTCTTGGAGGGAGTTTTGTTTCTACCAAAGCCATTCAAAAATATGAGTGTGGTCCCAAATTTGCCTTGGGTAGGGAGTCTTGGGAGTGGTCAACTCAGGTTTGACCCGTAGGCAAACTTCAGTTGGGTTTCTAAAGGGCTAAATGGACTCCTAGGGTCAGTTTTAAGGCTTTTCCAAAGGTCCAAAGGGTATACCTATGGGTTAGGGGTATTTTGAAACATGTGACTTCTCCCATGTGACTGTTTAGTCACCTCGAAAAGTGGTGTTTCCAAGGTGAACGAAAATTCAACTTAGAAAGTTCCTCCTAGGATAGACAACCTTCCCTTTTGGTGACAAACTCTCTTCCCCATCTTCTCTCACCTTTTCGCTTTCCAGTTTTAGTAATGTGTAAGAGTTTGGGAAGAGCAACCAATGGGAACTCTCACCTCACCCGAGGGGTTGGGAAGTGTGTGAGAGGACTTCTTAGGCAAGAAATGGGAGACTTAGTGAGTAATCACCCACTCTCCATTTTTGGAGATTATGCTTTTGTTTTGAAAATTAGTAGGAGAATAGAACTTTTGGAGAGATTGGAGAAAAGTTTGTGTGGAATTGTGCAGCTCATCCCCAACTAATTTTAGCATACCTATTGGCAGAATAAGGTTGGTTTTTATCTCCCCCTATTTATGTTGTTTATGTTTGTTATGTTGTTTTGTTGAAGGAAAGAAATGCTTGTGAAAAAAAAAAGAAATGTGTTATTGTAAATTGTTGTTGGGAAAAAGAATGTGTAGTTTTTATTTCTATGTTTGTTTATGTGTTCTTGTTGTATTTTTTTGGGAGTGTCCAATATCTCCTACTCTTGGGGGAGTAGGATGATCTTGGGGTGGAAGGAGTATGACAGCCTTGGGTGAGAGGCTCTCCTTATGGAGAGTGATCTCAAGGGTGTCCTTTGTGACCCTTGTTGCATAGCCTTGTGTATGCATTTGGGGGTCATAAGGGGAGTAAATATGGCCTTGAGCCTTTTGTGGGGCATAAGGTATGTGGAAGTATTTTGTTGCATTTGTATTGCCATCAGGTGGCTTGAGTTGTATTTGGCTTGCAATCTCCCCATTGGTACTTGGTCCACTTCCACCCGTGGAAGAATCATCACAAATGTGGTGAAAGTGTAGCTTGAGATGGGAAATTGTATGTTGAGTGTCTTCCTATATTTGTTGTGGAGTTTGCTTGTTTGTAACCCGTCTAGTGCTTGGTTCTCCAAGCTCGGGGGTGGCTTCTAGTAAGCCTAGGCTGGGAGGTGAGCTCTCCATGGTTAAAGTTGTATTTTATTGCAGGTTGCTTAGGTTGGGAAAAGGAGGAAGAAAAAGCTTGTTGCTGTTTTATGCTGAAGAAAAGTGTTGAAGAAAAAAAAAAGAAATGTATTCAATGTTGTAGTTTGTATAAAAAAAAAAAGAGAGAATGTGAGCTATTGTAGTATTTATTTTCAAGGAAAGAAGTGTAGTATTTCATTCATATTATCATGAAAAGAAAAAAAAAGCATTGTTGGGTTTTCAAACCCATTTGTATCCATATTTATTTTGTATCTACCTTGCTAATGAAATACATAATGTCTTTCCTACTTTAGTTAGTTTGCAAAAGAAAGAAGAAATGTATTAGATTGTATGTAAATCTTCATGTTTTACAAAAAGAAAGAGAAGTAAATGCATTTTTATGAATTCTGCAAGTAAATGAAATTTATTACTACATGTTCTTTCTGTTAATATGCTGCTGCAAATAAATAAACCAGTTATGTATTTCTCCATGTATAGCAGAAATAAAACATTTCTATAGTAGTCTATTTCTTTTAAAAAAAAATAACATTTAGTTTTAGATTTATTATGTTACCCAAAAATATTATATTTTTAGTTGCTATTAGAATGCATTGTAGTTATTGTTATAAAATGTTAGTTTAAAAAAAAAGAATATGCCTAAATGAGTTATAAATGGTAACACACAAATATATATGTATAAATATATGTATATACATATATATATATAAATATTTTATTCTTTATTCTGGAAATCTATTCATTTTAAAAAATAGGAGAAAAAATAAACAGTTATGTATATTTTTACTAAATCTGGCTGCACCTACATGTATATATATATATATATATATATATATATATATATATATATATGTATATATATATATATATGTATGTATATATATATATATGTATGTATGTATATGTATATATATATATATATATGTATGTATATATATATATAAATATTTATATATACAAATAATTCTGTTCATGCCCTTTTAAAAAGACATTTATTGCATGTTAATCTTTTAAACCAAAAAAAATGGACTTATTAAAATATATATATATATATATATATGTATATATATATATATATATATATATGTATATATATATATATATATATATGTATATATATATATATATATATATATATAAAATCTTATGTTGAGTGATATATCTTACATTTTGTAAATAGTTAAAAAAAAAAAATAACGAAAAATATATGCCATCATGTATACTGCGGACTGGGGAAGGGGCCACGAAAACCCTACCCTCGCTATCCTTCGAAACCCTGCAGGTGCCACAGTGGGCGGCGCCGCTCGCTGTGGGCCACCGCACTGAGCAGGGCGAAGCCCACCACTGCGATGGCGCACAGCGGCGGTGACTGCCACTGTGGCCACCCGCAGTGAGCGGCTGCCGTCACCTATAGTGAACGACGGCCGCTCCCTGCGGGGTGCCATAGTGGCTGCCACCCGGATCTCCCTCTCCCTTCCCTCTGCTCGGCTTCCCTCCTCCCTCTGCCTTGCCTTCAAAAAATGTAAAACCGCCTTCGGCTCGGCCCTGCGCGCGCCATCGGGTTATGAATCTCGGGCCGCCACGTCCGCACCTGCACACACACACATTTTAGAAGAAATAAAAGAGATACACACACCCAGCACACACACACAAAAAAAAAGAGGATAAGTATAGATGTTTTTACACACATGCCCTAACCCTATTTTCGGGTTAGGGCAAACACATTTAGTTCTTTTAAAAAAAAATAGATAAGTGGTGGGCATATTTAAAAGGGGTAACTTAATATAATAGAATAAAAGCCCCACCCCTTCTTTAGAATACATTCATAAACTAATATATAAAATTTATAAGTAAGTAAGTATATATATATATATATAAAAGTAGATTAATTTTAGTATTTATTTGGAATTAAATCTGTTAGTTGTAAAATTAAGTTTTGCATTTTTTTAAAAATATTTGACAAATGTAGGAGAATTTTTATAAGAGGATTTTAAATACTTAGGTAGATTAGACTCAAAAAAAAAATATAAACACAATGATATTTGTAGGGGCAAGAGGGCCATTTAAGCCTAAATTATAATGTATTTTTAATCCATAGGGATTTTGTTTTAATAAGGTGGTTAAATAACTAGAACAATTAAATTTAGAACCTAGGTGGTTAAGAACGATAAGATAAATTTTGGATCATTTAAAATTGAGATTAATCATTATGTTTGAGATTTTAATTATTTATTAATGGACATTAGTGATAACCCTTTTGGGGAAATATTAACTCGTTGATGACTTAGTTAACTTTATCACCAAATTGAATTTAATTACCTGATTTACACAAAATGTAGTTAAGACCAAACTAAGTTGCATTATTTTATCTAAGTTAATCGTACTTAGTAGAGTATTTAAAAAAAAGTTTATTCCGTTCGTGCCCAAAAGTTTGGGCATGACATTTTGGTATCAGAGCAAGGTTGCCAACACTAGGAACCTTACTCCATTACGTTTCGCTATAATTATTTAATTAATTAAATTGTATTTATTTTATTATATTTATTTTTTTAAATTAGCTAAAATATTTTCTCTTAAAATAGTTATTTATTCCATTTTAGTTTATTTTCTTAAAGAGGATGCCTCCAACTACGCGACAAGCTCGCAAATGTGGTAGAGGCCCTAGGCGTGAATGCATGGCACGCGAAGAGGTCATTAGGGAGGAATTGGTTCAGGAAGTGGACCCAGCATCTCCTCCTGAGTGATCAGTTGAACCAAAATGAGACATCTTGGTAGCTCTTCAGAACCTAATTAGCATAGTTCAGGATAGGCTTCCCACAGTAGATCACAATGTTGAGAACCAGAACTCAGGAAGCCATAGAACAGTAGAATGGGAATGGAGTAGGAGTCCACCTCCTAATCCCGTAGAGAGTCAGGCTGGGCATGAGCCCAAATCCATTCACCTACCAGCACCACCTCCAGCCGTAGCACCAGTGTATATCGAGAGGGCACATCGGGATCTAGGCGATCTAATCAGAGAGGTTATGCATCTTCAGCCACCATCATTTGGGGGATCTACCGATGGGGTAGAGGCAGAGGCATGGCTTTTAAGCCTAGATAGGTGCTTTGCATTGCGCTCTTATGAGAGCAATCTAAAAGCACGTGCAGCGGTTGACCTATTACGAGGAACAGCCTCCACATGGTGGAGACAGGAAGAGTATAAGTGTGGCTTAGAGATAGAGACCCTCACTTGGGATATTTTCACAGAGAGATTCAGGGAGAGGTACTTATCAGAGCATTTTAGACAACGTAGGGTGGATGAGTTTCATGACCTCCAGCAGAAGGGTCTTTCAGTGACCTAGTACGAGAACAAGTTCTTTGAACTCTTACCTTATGTAGACTACCTGAAAGATGAAAAGCTTCTCGTCAACTGATTTATCAGAGGATTGAATTCTGGCATAGCAGGACCAGTGAGAATGGCCGCTCCAGGAAGCCTTCGGGTTGCCGTGGAGAAGGCTTTGATAGCCGAGGAGATTCAGGTCAGACCACAAGACTCGAGGGATCGGTTCCAGAATCATAATCCTACACCACAGACTTATGGGTTTCAGAAACCCCATTGGAAAGGAAACAAGAGGCACTCATCGGGGTTCTCCAAACCCCCTCCTCTGCAGCAGTCACAGCAAAACCAGAGGCAAAGGCCTCCGCAAAGTTAGCAGGGCACGAAGCCCAAGCAGTGGCAGTCACAGGGTCAGAGGTGAGATCAGAGATCTCAGGCTCCTTACACACCTCCGGTGTGGACTCAGCAGTCTTCCAGAGGTGGGTACAGTGGTTCTAGTAGGATAGGGGGACAGTCTTTCTCCAGACCACAGGGAGTGCAGTTTCAGGCATGTGGTGCTTGCTTCACATGTGGAGCCATGGGACACATGGCGAGAGAGTGTCCTCAGGGTCAGATGGCAGGAAATCAGAGGATGGCAGCATCAGAGCCAACAGTTGGGGATATGGGTAAGTCCCATAGGGTCTTCGCAGCGGTTGACAACCGCCAAGCAGAGCATCAGACCACGGTTATTGAGGTAGCAGGTATGATCAGAGGTAGCAGTGTATCTATATTATTTGATTCAGGAGCTACTGATTCTTTTGTATCTCCATTGGTTGTGGAGCGTTGTGGGCTAGTGGCAATTAGGCAAGAGGTTAGTTGGGAAGTGGAATTAGCTTCAGGGGCTAGAGTGTCAGTGGAATCGGAGGTTAAGGGTTGTTACCTTCAGATTGGTAATACCACCACCTTAGTAGACCTTAGAGTTACACCACTCAGATCATATGGCATCGTACTTGGCATGGATTGGCTTTATGCCCATAGAGCCAAGATGGATTGTCACCTAAAAAGGATCGAGTGTGAGGATGATCATGGCTCTCCTATAGTGATCACTGGAATTCAGAGACTCGTGTCTCTTCGTATGATCTCCGCCATGCAGCTTAAGCGGAGCATGCGAAAGGGATGTCAGTTATTTGCCATCACCATTAGTGATAGAGAAGAAGAAGAGGAAAAGGAACCATCTATTGACGACCATCCTATCCTTAAGGAATTTTTAGATGTATTTCCTTCAGAGTTACCAAGTATGTTGCCCCGTAGAGAGATTGATTTTCATATAGACCTTGTTCCAGGAGCCGAACCAATTTCAAGAGCACCATATAGAATGACCACAAATGAGCTTAATGAGCTCAAGATATAGCTTGAGGAACTCCTAGAGAAGGGCCACATTCGCCCTAGTGTATCCCCTTGGGGTGCACCAGTCATCTTCGTGAAGAAGAAGGATGGATCTCTCCGATTATGCATGGATTACCATCAGTTGAACAAAGTAACTATCAAGAACCGATATCCATTGCCTAGGATCGATGATTTATTTGATCAACTTCAAGGTGCCAAAGTATTTTCCAAGATTGATCTAAAGTTAGGGTACCATCAGTTGAGGATAGTGGATAGTGATATCCACAAGACCGCATTTCGCACAAGATATGGCCACTATGAGTTCACCGTGGTCCCATTCGGTCTTACGAATGCCCCAGCAGTTTTTATGAGTCTCATGAATGGAGTATTTTGTATATTCCTCGACCGCTTTGTGATTGTGTTTCTCGATGACATTTTGATATATTCACGGAATGAGGAGGAACATGAGGAGCACTTGAGACAGGTTTTGTAGTGTTTGAGGGAAAATCAGTTGTATGGCAGTTTGTCGAAGTGTGCTTTCTTTAGAACAGAGGTCAAGTACCTTGGTCATGTTATATCCGGTGATGGGATCTCAGTAGACCCATCAAAGATCAGAGCCATTATGGATTGGCCAGCACCTACCAGTGTGACAGAGGTCAGGAGCTTCATGGGCTTAGCAGGTTATTATCGACGTTTCATTGAGGGATTCTCTAGAGTTGCTCATCCTATCACTTCTCTTCAGCGCAAAGGGAAGAAGTTTGAATGGACAAAGAAGTGCGAGAAGGCCTTTCAGGAACTTAAAAAGGCACTTACTACTACACTTATCCTTGTAGTACTAGATCCTTCAGTTGATTTCATGGTTTGCACAGATGCTTCCCTAGAGGGTTTAGGAGCAGTCCTTATGCAGAGTGGCAGAGCTATAGCTTTTGAGTCTAGGAAACTCAAGACTCACGAGCTTAATTACCCTACTCATGACCTTGAGCTTGCAGCCGTAGTGCATGCACTTGTGAGATGGAGACATTTCCTTTTGGGTCATCATTTTGAGTTGCACTCAAACCATCAGAGCCTTCAGTACATATTCACTCAGCCGAACCTTAATGCACGTTAGAGGAGATGGATGGAATTCTTGTGTGAGTATGATTTTGACGTTCACTACATCAAAGGGAAGGAAAACGTAGTAGCAGATGCTTTGAGTAGGAGACGTCATGAGGTATACACCATGTCTATGAGCACAAATTTGAGAGATCAGATCATGCAGCGATTGCCAGAGGACAGATGGTATTTAGAGGTTTGCCAGGCTATACAATCTCAAGAAACTTTAGAGGGGAAATATGTGGATTATTCTTTAGAGTCTGATGGTTTATTATGCCATAGAGGGCGCTTCTATGTACCTTCTTCCGAGGGATTGCGGAAGTTCATTATCACAGAGGCTCGTAGAGCTCCTTATGCAACACATCCCGGGGTCAAGAAGATGCATGCAGACTTGAGGGAATTATATCATTGGCCAGGAATGCGACAGCTTATTGCTGAGTTGGTAGCCCGATGCCTCGAGTGTCAGAGAGTCAAGGCAGAGCACTGCCATCCAAGTGGGTTGCTCCAATCTCATGCTATACCAGAGTGGAAGTGGGATAATATATCCATGGACTTCATCATTGGTCTCCCTATGTCATCTCACCACCATGATGCCATCTTGGTGACGGTTGACAAGTTGACCAAAGTGGCTCACTTTTCACCAATTCGTACCACCTTCACAGCACCAGCAGTAGCTCAGGTGTTTTTGTGAGACATTGTTAGACTTCATGGTGTTCCACGTAAGATCATTTCCGACAGGGATTCCCTCTTCACTTCTTCCTTTTGGAAGGCATTACAGGCAGCTATGGGCACCAAGCTCAATTTCAGTACAGCCTATCATCCGGAAACGGATGGCTAGATAGAGAGAGTTAATCAGGTGCTAGAGGATATGCTTTGCATGTATGTGATGGATCACCAGACCAGATGGGAAGAGTACCTTCCCTTAGTGGAGTTTGCCTATAACAATGGGCATCACACGTCCTTTGGGATGCCACCCTATCAGGCATTATATGGCAGGCCTTGTAGGACACCATTGAGTTGGGACCGCATAGAGGACAGAGTTGCTATTGGTCCAGAGATAGTTCGGGATATGGAGTAGCAGGTGGATTTGATTAGGCAGTGTCTTAGAGAGGCACAGGATAGACAGAAGAAATATGCAGATGCAAAGAGGATTGATCGTAGCTACTTGGTTGGAGATAGAGTCTTCTTGAGAGTGCAACGACATAAGAGTCCAATCCGATATGGAAAGGGTTCTAAGCTTGCACCTCGATTTGTAGGACCATTTGAGATCCTTGAGAGGATAGGACCAGTTGCGTACCGTCTAGCATTGCCACCTAGCCTGTCACGCATCCACGATGTGTTTCATGTTTCAGTTTTGAGGAAGTATATCTATGATGAGTCTCATATTCTAGATTGGAATGCCTTGTAGGTGGAGTCGGACGGGCAGCTAGCTTTGGAGCCCATTCGCATTTTGGCACGCTAGATGCTGGGCCTTCGAGGTCGAGAGCTGGACGAGGTTAGGGTCCAGTGGGATTGCTATGATGAGGTCACAACCTCATGGGAGGATGCAGCACGTATGAGATCACAGTACCTCCACCTTTTTGATGAACTCCAGGAGGAAGTTCATGCCTAGAGTGGGAGGGTGTGAGGCCCTACCCCGACTCAGTTTGACATTTTCAGTTATTTGCATATTGAGACTATTATGGATGCTTTATTTTATGCTTTATGGATTTAGAACTTTTATGATTCCATGATTTGGATCACATTGACATATGTTGATGTTTTATTTTATGCATGATGATTATGAAACTTTATATGTTGCTAGATTAGAATTACATTGAAATGGTGAATGTCATTATTGGAATTTGCAGGACTTCATTTTGATGATAGAAAAATGATGCTTATTGTATGAATGGTTCAATTTTGAGAATTACGTTAATTGCTTATGTGAAATCGAATTTAATTGATAGAGATATTGAATTATTGTTGCCAATGTATGAAGTGTTTGATGTGCAATGAAATCCATGTATTTGATTAGGTATAATTGTGATTATTTGGAATTACTAATGTGTTAATTGAGATGCGCAGGAAAATTATCCATGTGACCATGGAATTTATATGGAGAACCAAACCTAGACCAATGTACGTTTGTTAAGCAGGGAGTTGTCTATTTGGAGAGACAACACCCCATTTGTAATGTATTTTATTTGTGAAGTGTATGATGCTTGAGTGTTAAAATTAATTTTTATGTATATGTGTAATCCTACAAGAGAAAAATTCCATGTGTGATTTTGATATTGTATTTTTGTGTAGGAGAAAAAGTGACACTAAGCAAATATGCCCTAATCTCACTTTCAATCACACATTTGTGGAATACGAAAGAGCCTAGAGGTATCACACAATTGGCTGCTTCTTTTTGTGGAAGAGAGAGCCATGGGATACCTATTAGGATTTCTATTCCTTTGTTGCAAATGATAGATAAAATGATGCAAGTTCAATCCCTAACCCCAAAATGCAAGTATGAACTAATAACAAGATTGCAGAATTGAACTTAAACAATGGAAAGTTGTAAACACAAGGACAAGGAAAGAATGCAAATGCGTACCTGGAGTTAAAATCTGACTAAAAATGTTTGGGATGGGGGCGCCGGCGCCACTGTCATGATTCTGCCCCTAAAACTGCTCCGGAAACTACTGTTTTGCACTTTGGAAAAAAAGCTGTCAAAAATGCTGAAAATGTTGTCTGTCAGGAGGACCAGGGCGCCCAGCACCCCTGTCCCGGGGACCAAGGCACCCAGCACCTCTATCCTGGCAGGACTAGGGCGCCCCATGCCCCTGTCCTGGTCTCCTGCTCTGAAATTTGGTGGGAAGGTCGGTCTGAGTCTGCTTCTCCCAGATCTGCAACCTGTGGCGTCGTCCGAGTCCTGAAACCTGCACTTATATCTGAAAAGGTGTTTGGGTGGCTATATAGGGTTTTGCCTTAGTCAAACCCCTACTTCGGTGATTTCCACCTCCACGAATAGCCAAGTTGTATTGTAAAATGTATTGTGTGTGCAGACCTAGTGTGTGTGCAAGGTCCTAAAATGCAAGAAAGCAAACTAGAGCAACCTAGAAAGTAAACCCTAATTGCTTGTAAATGATAATGTAAATGCTCTAAATCAAGATGCAAGGTGATCTAAAGCATGAATAAAGGATATATTGAAGCTTATGCAAAGACATGAAAACAACATGAAATCATACCCAACCCTCAAGGGAGGAGTACAAGCCAATCTTCAGTCGGTAATCTCCTATTGTTCTTCAATGTCTTCCAAGCCCTAAATGAATGAATGAAATTGATGAATGCTTGATAGAAGGATGTTGAATGTTGTTGAAGTCTTCAAAGATCTGCTCTTTCGCTGCATAGAAGGTCCTTGAAAGCCAAAATTTCCATCCTTTCAAATGAAGAAAGAGAGCTCTTATATATGAAACCCTAGGTCTTAATTTCGACTTTTGGCCGACCTAGAGATTGAATATCCCGCCAATTTCTTTGGGTTAAGCTTTATTTTATGATTGGATCGTGCTCCTAAAATTTTGGGAAAAATGTCCGGGACCATGTGCACTCCGGGTGCCATGGTCCCGACAACTTTTCACCAAATTTTCAGGGCCGTCGGATATGATGATTTTAGAGAGAATCCCGAAGTTACAGGTGATTTCGAGATGTTTTGACCCTGAAACCAAGCCCCAAGTTCAAAATAGGGCTTAATTAGGGTTTTTGATTAAATGATGTATTGGAAGAATAAAATGAAAGGGGCACACTTTAATGAAAAGGGCCCAATTTTATGATATAGGAGATGATAAAATAGAACCTTAGACCTAATTAATTTAATTAATTAAGTGCTAAAGGGGAAATGCAATGCAAAATGCAAAATGCGCCAAGGCGGGTGCTAAACTAGGTGTGAAATTGTACCACCCTAGCGAGTGCGTACAATTTACGACGCTACATTTAGCCCCCACTTTAGTGGTCATATGAACACTACGTGCATATGCAAGCTAAAGTACAGAAAAGTAAACATTATTTGAAAAAGGATATATCCATAAGTCTATCGAACGAAGCCCCCAGCGGTATCTGCAGTACATAGTTAGGAACCGCACCCTACAAAACACATGTTAGATCACAAAATCACCTAATGCTTACTAAGGAAGGTGATGAAAATTTGAGGGTAGCTATATGCCCCCCCCTGTTTCGGCTTGCTAATTTTAGTGAGTTGAAATAGGGTATCATGTTTACCACTTCGAATTGTTAAAGAATATTGATGACAAACACTCACAAGAAGATTTGATATGAGATCAAGAACTAATGGAGAATCATTTGGTAAGAAAGAGGACTAAATCTCAATTCCAACACAACAAAGAGTGTGAGGATTCGAGAGTTCTCTAACACAAGATGAAGGATGTAAATGGAAACAAAATGCAAAGAGAAGAAAGGAAAGGAAAAAAAAAGCATGAATACACACATTGGTGATCCAGGAGAAGAATAGTGAGAGAGAAAACATGGACTTCTCGCCCCTAGATCTTGTCTAGGTGATCCATGGAAAAGAAGACATGGAAAACTAGCCCCTAGAGTCTGTCTAGGTGATCCATGTAAGGGAGGAGAGTGAGAAAGTCTAGCCTTATGCCGCTAGTTCCACTCAACCTCGTTCATGTGTGTGTAAGTGAGGTTAGAAGCATCTCATAGGAGTCTATGCCCGAGTATGCTACAACCTGTATATGTATAGTACAAAAGCGTGACATCTCGCTCTAAGAGTCCGTGCTCTGGTTCTGAGAATAATCACCTTGGATAAAAGAAAAATGGAGACATCTCGCTCTAAGAGTCTGTGCTCTGGTTCTGAGAATGACCCATTGCTCAAAAAGTGTAATGTTTATGTCATAAGAAAAGTAAAACAAGGATACCTACCTTCATCACAAAAGAAGATACCCCAAAAATGCAACAATGTTATAGATCCAAGCAAGGGAATTTTGCACTCGTTAAGCAAGGATAAGATAGTTGAAAAGGGATATCTTGTAGTATGTGTAAAGGAGATCCTTAGAGGAGAAGAGATCTGTGTACAAAAGACACCTATCTCTGAGAGGAACTGTCTTAGACAAATATAACATCTTCTAGAATAAGACAAAGAAGAGAATAAGAATGCAATACTTCCTTCTTTTGCGAGGTGAAAGTGATTCTTAATGAAGGATGACACTCTTTTTAACCCAATTGGGAGAGTGAATTCATTATAGATGTATTTTACCAAGTGCAAAAGAGGTTGTAGTCAAGGACTTACACCTCTTGTAAGAGAGAATCCTTGAACAAACAACAACAAATGCATACAAGGAATAACATCAAGTAATAAAGTTCACACCATCCACGAAATAGGAAAAAGTGGATCCTTAGATAAAAATAAGGAAAGATCATTGCCTCACTGAGAAGGACTTACACAATCTTCTAGGGAGAGATTTGGACATAAGCAAAAGAAGAGACGTATGAAATCACTCTTGTCCCCATAGGAACAAGAAAATTAGGCTATTATGTTGCTTCAAAAAATATATGATTGCACTTGAAATTGTACCATCATGAATGACAATGAGCCCCTAGTAAATGAGCTACCAATGTCACATAATGATGAGCAACATAATAGCCATTAATGTTATTTAAAGACATGATAGATTGAATGAGGTATTTGAATATGACATGCTAAATGCTCAACTATAAGTGAGATAAAAAACATGTATAAAATGATAAAAATTGAAGAAGAAAAGTCACAAGAAATCTTAGAAGAGGGATGAGTGTAATTTATTAGAGCCTTATCCCTGGGGAAAAGGACTTTATGATGAATAGGAGATAAAGATTCATAAGTAGATTTAGAAATTTGAGGGGATTCATAAAGAGATTTGTTCATCGCCAAGATTTCCTTATGAGGGGAATGAGAGTTGATAGAAGTAGAAGATGGTTTAGTTGAAGTGAGATCATCATCACTACTAAATATAGCATTCACATTGAGAGATGGTCTTTTAGATGCTTTGGTACGTTTGCAGGGATTATAGCCAAGTCCAAAGGCATAATTGTGAAAATTAGTCTCTAGAGGAACTTTTATCACTTGTTCATGAGCACCACAACCTTTTCCATGATACCCATGCTTAGCAAAAATGCAAAAACCACGACCATAACGATCAGCCATTTCAGGAAGAGAAGGTGGTTTTTCATAAGACAAAGAATCAAACTCTTCATAATTAGAGGGGTGAGGAGAAGAAGTTTGAGAAGTGGCCACAAAATTATTGCTCATAGGTTCAAGTAAGACTGATTGATCTCTAGTTTCTTCCTTCTTTTTACTTTTAAGATCTCTAGGAGGAACCCTATACTCACCTACAAAGGTGGGATTAAAATCAAGAGATCCCCAATCGTCTTCTGCGAGAACCTTCTCAGGATCAAAAGCTTTTTCATGTGTAGATTCAAGTCAAGAAGGATCTTCTTCAGGAGCTTTAGACTCATCCAAAGAATTTTGATTATTAGAGGGTGATGATTCATCCATAGGTATTTTGTTTAAAGAGTCGTCATTAGAAGAGGAAGATTTAGAAGAACTCCCTTTGGAAGTAAATGTTTGCAAACAAGCCTGAAGATTAGTATCACCTATCAAGGTATATGTCTTATTGTTATAAATAAATTTAACTTGTCTATGCAATGTAGAGGGGACAGCTTGCATACTGTGAATCCAAGGTCTCCCTAATAACAAGTTGTATGTTAGATTTCCCAACATAACATGGATAGGAGTAGGCAAAGTAACAGGTCCCACTGTGATGGGTAAGGTGATAATACCTAATGAAGACTTAGCCACATTATCAAAGCCTTGAATGGGACGAGAGTCGGGCTCAATAAGGGATGTATCCACATTCATCTTATGCAATAGATTAATGCTACACACATTAAGGCCAGAGCCATTATCTGCCAGTGTTCGTCTTATAGCAGTGTCATTTATGATAACCACAATCATCAAGGGATCATATTGTTGTTGAATTTCACTAGTAGGAAACTCATCTTGGGTAAACACAATTTTAGCTTTAGGATTCATCACAGAGTTAACTAAAGACACTATATTACTAGATGTATTAGGTGGAGGAACATTCAAATCTTTTAAGGCATCTTTTAACATTCCATGATGAGTGGAAGAAGTTTGAATCAAATCCCAAAGGGATATCTTAGTAGGGGTAGCTTTAAGTTGTTCTATGAGATCATATTCCTTACCGAGAACTTGTGAAATATGTGGAGCTTGTGGAAGAATTGGTTGAGAAGGAGGAAGTGAAGTTGGGCTAACTGGAGGAGGATTAGGTTGCCTATTGTTCCTTGTGCTATAGGTATGAGCAACCGCATGATAACTCTCTCTAGTCAGTTGCTTAGCATACTCATAAGGGCTCTTAGTAGAATAACCTCCTTGCACAGTAATAATAGGTTTGTTAGGAGTGCAAAAAGAATCATTAGCATAACCACCTTGAACCACTAAGATAGGCTTATTTAAAGGTTGATAATTTTGAGAAGGACAAGCGCCTTGGATAGTGAAGAGAGGTTTGTTAGGTGTTCCATTCACATGTATCAAATTGATTGAGGATGGTTTAGGAGAATGAACAAAAGTGTTGGAAGAATTATTGATAGTCTTCTCTTGCACTAAAATCTTATCACAGATTAAATCAATTTTAGGAGAGAGACAAGGGGTAGGCATTGATGTTCTAGTAGGAAAAGTAATACTAGGAAAGGTCATATCATCCTCTATCCTCAAATGATCTACATGGGGAATAAACTCTCTAGGAGAAGGATCAACATTATTCTCTAAAGTCTCACTTTTGAGAGGGAGATCTTTGAAAGAGATGTTAACCATCTTGTTTTGAACTAGGGTATCCTTATGAGTAGAACCAAGTTGAGGAAAGGGAGATGCTTTATTTTTAGAGGGAGAATAATTAAGGTTCAAGGAAGGTGAGAAACTATCAAGGGAGTTTTCAATCTTGATTTCATCCCCTTTGGCTAGGGTTCTCTCATGGGATAGAGAATAATCTACACCTTCTTCTAATGGTTCATCCCAAATGGTGAAGTGGTTGAAAGGAATGTTTGAAGTATTGTCAATTTCGGGAGAGGAGATAACATTGTTTATTAATTCCTCATCCTTAGAAGGGAGAGCATCAATAGATGTGTTAAAATCATCCTCTTTCCTCAAAATCTATTCAATATGATCTTTAGGGGAGAGAGAATTAAGGAAATTGCTTATTATTTCATCTTCTTTCTCTAAGGGATGCTTATGGATAAGACATATTTTAGGAGAAGGGTAAGCATTTATCATTAATTCATCATCTCTAGTGGGAATTTTGTTGGAAAAGGAAATGCCATCAATAGGAAATGTAGGGATAATGTCATCTTCTTGCACAAAAGGATCCTCATGAAGGGAGTGTTTTTTAGGAGGAACATGAACAGACTTCTCCAAAGATTCATGCTTAGGAAGGAGATCTTTGAAAGAAGTGTTCATAACCTCTTGTTGCACTAATATGCCCCCATTGGAAAGACCAACTTTAGGAGAAAATAAGTCAATGTCCATCAATACCTTTTCACTTAGAGAGGCATCATGGAAGGAAGGTGAAGTAACATTAAGAAAGGTGTTTATGATATCATTCTCTTCCTCTAGGATAGCTAAATAGGAAGGGCACGTTTTAGGAGAATTGTCAAGATCACTCTTAAAGACTTCATCCTTAGAGCATGGAAGAGTCTCAAAGGGATTGGTAGCAACTCTTTTAGGCACTAAAATGTTGTTATAGATGGGGGGAGGTTCTTTAGGAGAAGGAAAAATTGAAACAAGGGAAGCCAACCCATTATCACATCTATGAAATGAATGCATCATGACAACAATTTTCCTCTTTCAAATGATAACACATGCAAAATAGAAGGAAATGTTTAATTTCAACCAATGCAAGCACTTAGAATGTAGATTTAGAAAATGAAATTTATGATTCAAATGAGTTCCTAAATCAGATTTGAAATTATTGATCCCAATTAAGCTATCCACAAGTTCAACTTTGAATTGAAAAATTAGGGTTTTAGCAAAAATTTCCTCTAAATTTTTTTGAATCTTGCAAGAAATTAAAACTTGTAAATAGCATAAACACTCAAATTTGAAAACATAAATCAGAATTAGAGAAGATTGGAGTTCACGTCGGGTTCACCAAAAATGTGTAGGAGAAAAAGTGACACTAAGCAAATATGCCCTAATCTCACTTTCAATCACACATTTGCGGAATACGAAAGAGCCTAGAGGTATCACACAATTGGCTACTTCTTTTTGCGGAAGAGAGAGCCATGGGATACCTATTAGGATTTCTATTCCTTTGTTGCAAATGATAGATAAAATGATGCAAGTTCAATCCCTAACCCCAAAATGCAAGTATGAACTAATAACAAGATTGCAGAATTGAACTTAAACAATGGAAAGCTATAAACATAAGGACAAGGAAAGAATGCAAATGCGTACCCGGAGTTAAAATCTGACTGAAAATGTTCGGGACGGGGGCGCCGGCACCACTGTCCTGATTCTGCCCCTGAAACTGATCCGGAAACTGCTGTTTTGCACTTTGGAAAAAAAGTTGTCAAAAATGCTGAAAATGCTGTCTGTCAGGAGGACCAGGGCGCCCAGCGCCCCTGTCCCAGGGACCAGGGCACCCAGCGCCTCTGTCCTGGCAGGACCAAGGCGCCCCATGCCCCTATCCTGGTCTTCTGCTCTGAAATTCGGTGGGAAGGTCGGTCTCAGTCTGCTTCTCCCGGATCTGCAACTTGCGGCATCGTCTGAGTCCTGAAACCTGCACTTATATCTGAAAAGGTGTTTGGGCAGCTATATAGGGTTTTGCCTTAGTCAAACCCCCGCTTCGGTGATTTCCACCTCCACGAATAGGCAAGTTGTATTGTAAAATGTATTGTGTGTGCAGACCTAGTGTGTGTGCAAGGTCCTAAAATGCAAGAAAGCAAACTAGAGCAACCTAGAAAGTAAACCCTAATTGCTTGTAAATGATAATGTAAATGCTCTAAATCAAGATGCAAGGTGATCTAAAGCATGAATAAAGGATATATTGAAGCTTATGCAAAGACATGAAAACAACATGAAATCATACCCAACCCTCAAGGGAGGAGTACAAGCCAATCTTCAGTCGGTAATCTCCTATTGTTCTTCAATGTCTTCCAAGCCCTAAATGAATGAATGAAATTGATGAATGCTTGATAGAAGGATGTTGAATGTTGTTGAAGTCTTCAAAGATCTGCTCTTTCGCTGCATAGAAGGTCCTTGAAAGCCAAAATTTCCATCCTTTCAAATGAAGAAAGAGAGCTCTTATATATGAAACCCTAGGTCTTAATTTCGACTTTTGGCCAATCTAGAGATTGAATATCCCGCCAATTTCTTTGGGTTAAGCTTTATTTTATGATTGGATCGTGCTCCTAAAATTTTGGGAAAAATGTCCGGGACCATGTGCACTCCGGGCGCCATGGTCCTGACAACTTTTCACCAAATTTTTAGGGCCATCGGATATGATGATTTTAGAGAGAATCCCGAAGTTACAGGTGATTTCGAGATGTTTTGACCCCGAAACCAAGCCCCCAAGTTCAAAATAGGGCTTAATTAGGGTTTTTGATTAAATGATGTATTGGAAGATTAAAATGAAAGGGGCACACTTTAATGAAAAGGGCCCAATTTTATGATATAGGAGATGATAAAATAAAACCTTAGACCTAATTAATTTAATTAATTAAGTACTAAAGGGGAAATGCAATGCAAAATGCAAAATGCGCCAAGGCGGGTGCTAAACTAGGTGTGAAATTGTACCACCCTAGCGAGTGCGTACAATTTACGACTCTACAATTTTTATTGTGTCACTTGACACATGTGTTGATTAGTGTCATTGATTTTGTCTTGTCTCTTGGAGGGAGCTTTGTTTCTACCAAAGCCATTCAAAAATATGAGTGTGGTCCCAAATTTTCCTTGGGTAGGGATTCTTGGGAGTGTTCAACTCAGGTTTGACCCGTAGGTAAACTTCAGTTGGGTTTCTAAAAGGCTAAATGGACTCCTAGGGTCAGTTTTAAGGCTTTTCCAAAGGTCCAAAGGGTATACCTATGGGTTAGGGGTATTTTGAAACATGTGACTTCTCCCATGTGACTGTTTAGTCACCTCAAAAAGTGGTGTTTCCAAGGTGAACGAAAATTCAACTTAGAAAGTTCCTCCTAGGATAGACAACCTTCCCTTTTGGTGACAAACTCTCTTCCCCATCTTCTCTCACCTTTTCGCTTTCCAGTTTTAGTAATGTGTAAGAGTTTGGGAAGAGCAACCAATGGGAACTCTCACCTCACCCAAGGGGTTGGGAAGTGTGTGAGAGGACTTCTTAGGCAAGAAATGGGAGACTTAGTGAGTAATCACCCACTCTCCATTTTTGGAGATTATGCTTTTGTTTTGAAAATTAGTAGGAGAATAGAACTTTTGGAGAGATTGGAGAAAAGTTTGTGTGGAATTGGGCAGCTCATCCCCAACTAATTTTAGCATACCTATTGGCAGAATAAGGTTGGTTTTTATCTTCCCCTATTTATGTTGTTTATGTTTGTTATGTTGTTTTGTTGAAGGAAAGAAATGCTTGTGAAAAAAAAAAGAAATGTGTTATTGTAAATTGTTGTTGGGAAAAAGAATGTGTACTTTTTATTTCTATGTTTGTATATGTGTTCTTGTTGTTTTTTTTTGGGAGTGTCCAATATCTCCTACTCTTGGGGGAGTAGGATGATCTTGGGGTGGAAGGAGTATGACAACCTTGGGTGAGAGGCTCTCCTTATGGAGAGTGATCTCAAGGGTGTCCTTTGTGACCCTTGTTGCATAGCCTTGTGTATGCATTTGGGGGTCATAAGGGGAGTAAATATGGCCTTGAGCCTTTTGGGGGGCATAAGGTATGTGGAAGTATTTTGTTGCATTTGTATTGCCATCAGGGGGCTTGAGTTGTATTTGGCCTGCAATCTCCCCATTGGTACTGTCATGCCCAACTTTAGGGCACGATCGGAAATTTTTTTTTTAAAATACTTAACTAATTATCGACTAACTAAATTAAAGTAATGTGACTTAGTGTGATTAACTTAAATAAATAATGCCTTTTGGGTTAGGTCATAACTATATTTGTGTCGATCAGGTAGTTAAGTTTCAATTTAGTAGCTCGGTTTACTAAGTTATCAGCGAGCTAATATTTTCCCAAAAAGGGTGATCACTAAGCTTCGTTAATAAGGAATTAAAATCTTAAATGCAACGATTAGTTTCGAATATAAACGTTTTAAAACTTATCTTATCTTCTTATCCACTAGAATTTTTAAGTTAGTTAACCTCGTCATTATAACACTTTACTAAATTAAAAACCTCTAGGAATAAAATACTTTATTTCCTTGGACTTGATTGGCCCTCTTGGCCCTATAAGGAACTAGGTGTTCACACCCCTTAATTTTAAATCTAATCTACCTGAGTGTTAAATTCCTTTTAAAAATTTCTCCTACAATAGTCCAATAAATATATTTAACAAAAGTATTCATATCTTAACTTTACCACCTAACAAATTTTATCACAAATTGTATATCATTTTAATCCTACTTAGACATATATTTATATATAAATACATATATTTTTATATATCTTTATACTTATATTTTTACATAATTTATATATATTCACTTATAACCTTAAGCATATGAGTTTGATAATTAAATATCATTAGAAAGGGGGATAAAGAGGTACCCATCCTTCCTTAATTTAAAAAAAAAAATATAATCTCCCCCCCTCCCTTTTAAAAAAAAGAACTTCCCTCCACACCCATCTTTTGTTTTAAAGACTTTGGTGTGTTGCCCTAACCCGTAACTAGGGTTAGGGCAAAATTTTTAGAACACCTCCTTTATTTTTGTTTGCTATTTTTGTGCTATGTGTGTTGTGTGCAGGGTAGGTCGGCGGCCATGGAAAGGCGGCGCTCAGTGGCCGATTCTCACGGCCGGGACTCCCCCCTTTTTCCTTTCATTATATTATTTTTTTGTGATGTGGTTTACTGGGGCGGTTGGGCGAAGATGGCTGCGCGAGAGGATGGATCGGGTGGAGGGAGAAGGAGGTGGAACCGGGCGGAGCGAGTTTTCTTTTTTTTATTTGCGAACGAAACAATTTCCACCTGAGCGGAGCACGGTTTAGCAGAGGCGGGGTACGGGGGTGGCCGCTGGCCACGGCAGCACCGCCCAGCCTGCGGCCCCCGCAGGTCCTGGGCGTCGCCGCCCAGGGACTGCGGGTTCCGCAGTCTGGGGATGCCGCCGCCCAGGGTTTGCGGCCCGCGCGATAGTTACGCCCTGCGTTCGATAGTGGTTGCTAACTTGGTTAAAATATGTTGCGTGGCAATTTTTTTTGTATGATGTTTTTTTTTTTATAATATATATATATATATATATATATATATATATATATATATATATTTATATATATATATTTATATATATAGATATATGATTTTGTAAAACAGAATACATAGGATTTTATCTTCATTTGATCTGGCAGTTTTTAAAAAAAATATATATATATATATATATATAAGGATATATATATATATATATATACTTAGAGATTTAGCATTATATTAGTCCCTATTTTTTTTGTAGTAAAACCAGATTTACTAATATATCCTTTTTGTAACAGACTCTTTAATGTTTAAAATGCATAAATATATATATATATATGTATATAAACATATATAAATAAATATATATATATATATATATATATATATATATATATATATATATATATATATATATATATTTATATATCTTTGTGTATGGTTATTTTGTAAATGAAGGCATGATTTTCTGCAAAACTAACAAGGTAATCTATCAATAAATATCCATGTTTTCTTTTAAATATCAGAATAAACCTGAAACTAGGTGGTTATTTTTTTTCTTTTTAAGGAAAAATAGACTTCTACTACTAGGGTTCCATTTTCTGCAATAGTGGAAAATAAATGACTGTCCCTTTTTTTTTAATTTAAATTTCCAGCAACCTAGTTTCATCTATTTGCAGAATACATGAAAGAAATATATTGCATCTACTTTTCCACCCTAGTTAAACACAAAATTTTCATACAATCTAATACACTAAGGCTTTCATTTGCAACTAACTAGAATAGTGAAAACATCATGTATTTCTTTAACAGATTTAAATACAATGAGCATGGTTACAAGAAGTTTTGGAGTTTAAAACATCTACATTTCCCCTTTTCAAGATAATAAAAATACATTGCTACATTATTTTTTTTGAAAACAAATACACAATGTCCTTCTCTATCTTTTACAAGCTAATGATGCATACAAACATCCTTCTTCCCATGTAAATAAACACTATCTAGCCCACCCTTTTTTTTTTTTTCTACTTTTCATTTACATCTCCAAAAGAGAATATATTGCAACATAAAACAGCAACTTAGTTCTTCATTTGTTTCTTTTCCCATTCCCATGCAACCTGCAATAAAACATATTTGACCATGGGAAGCTCACCTCCTAGCCTAGGCTTACTAGAAGCCACCCCCGAGCTTGGAGAACCAAGCACTAGACGGGTTACAAACATGCAAACCACTACAAAACATAGGAACATATTTACAATCAACTTTCCCCTTCCCAAGCTTCACCTTCACCACTTTCATGGTGACTCTTCCATGGGTGGAAGTGGACCAAGTACCTATGGGGAGAATGCATGCCAAAAAACAATACTACATTAGCCACCTCATGGCAACACAAATGCAACCCAAATACTTTCACAACCTTATGCCCCCCAAAAAGGCTCAAGGCCATATATGCTCCCCTTATGACCCCCAAATGCATACACAAGGCTATGCATCAAGGGTCACCAAGGACTCCCTTGAGAACACTCTCCAAAAGGAGAGCCTCTCACCCATGGCTATCAAACTCCTTCCACCCCAAGACCTTCCTACCCTCCCAAGGATAGGAGATCTTGGTCACTCCCAAAATACCACAAGAACACAAACAAATACATAGAAAAGAAACTACACATAATAACTTCAACTAAAAAACTTCATAAACACAATCTTACAAGCAACTCTTTCCTTATCACAAAACAACACAACTATCATTTACAACATAACAAGAGAAAGAAGGGAGTAACCAACCTTATTCTACCAAAAGGTTTGCTAATTTTAGTTGGGGATGAGCTGCCCAATTTCCACTATCTTTTCTCCCAAAATTCCACTAAAAATGCCAACTCCTACTAACTTTTTCCAAAACAAGCAAAATCTCCAAGAGAGGAGAGTGGGTGATTACCCACTAAGTTTGCAAATTCTTGCCTAAGAAGGCCTCTCACACACTTCCCAACCCCTTGGGTGAGGTGTGAGTTCCCATTGGTTGCCCTTCCCAAACTCTTGCACATTACTCAAATTGGAAAGGGAAAAGGTGGAAGAGGATGGGGAAGAGAGTTTAACTCCTAAAGGGAAGGTTCTCTATCCTAGGGAGAACTTTCTAAGTTCAATTTTCGTGCATCTTGGAATTATCACTTTTTGAAGTGACTTCATAGTCACATGGGAGAAGCCACATGTTGCAAAACACCCTTAACCCATAGGTATACCCTTAGGACCTTTGGAAAAGCCTAAAAACTTACCCTAGGAGTCCATTAAACCCTTTGGAAACCCCACTGAAGTTTACCTACGGGTCAAGCTTGAGTTGACCACTCCCATGACTCCCTACCCAAGACAAATTTGGGACCACACTCATGTTTTTGAATGGCCTTGGTAGAAACAAAACTCCCTCCAAGAGACAAGTCAAAATCAATGACACTTAATCAGCACATGTGTCAAGTGACACAACAAAAATACAATATAAAAATCACACATGGAAAATTGGTCTCTTGAAGGATTACACAATTACATATAAATTAAATTTTACATTCAAGCATTATACACATCACAAATAAAATACATTACAAGGGGAGGGGTGTTGTCTCTCCAAATAGACAACTCCCAGCTTAACAAACGCACATTGGTCTAGACTTGGTTCTCCATTAAATTCCATGGTCACATGGATAATTTTCCTGCGCATCTCAATTAACACATTAGTAACTCCAAATAATCACAATTATTCATAATCAAATACATGGATTCCATTGCAAATCAAACACTCATACATTAGGCAACAATAATTCAATATCTCATTTGGTTTCAAATTCAATTTCACATAAACAATTAACATAATTTCCCAAAATTGAACCATTCATAAATAAGCATCATTTTCTTTCATTGAAATAAAATCCTGCAAATTCCCAATAATGACATTCACCATCATAATGTAATTCTATTCTAGAAATCATATCTAAAGTTTCATAATCATCATGCATGAAGTAAAACATCAACATATGTCAGTGTGATCCAAATCATGGGATCATATAAGTTCTAAGTCCATAATGCATAAAATAAAGCATCCATAATAGTCTCAATATGCAAATAACTGAAAATGTCAAACTGAATCGGGGTAGGGCCTCACACCCTCCCCCTCCAAGCATGAACTTCCTCCTGGAGTTCATCAAAAAGGTGGGGGTACTGTGATCTCATAAGTGCTGCATCCTCCCATGAGGTTGTGACCTCATCATAGCAATCCCACTGGACCCTAACCTGGTCCAGCTCTCGCCCTCGAAGGCTCAGCGTCCGGCGTGCCAAAATGCGAATGGGCTCCAAAGCTAGCTGCCCGTTCGTCTCCACCTGCAAGGCATCCCAATCTAGAATATGAGACTCATCAAAGATATACTTCCTCAAAACTGAAACATGAAACACATCGTGGATGCGTGACAGGCTAGGTGGCAATGCTAGACGGTAGGCAACTGGCCCTATCCTCTCAAGGATCTCAAATGGTCCTACAAATCGAGGTGCGAGCTTAGAACCCTTTCCATAACGGATTGGACTCTTATGCGGTCGCACTCTCAAGAAGACTCTGTCTTCAACTGAGTAGCTACGATCAACCCTCTTTGCATCAGCATATTTCTTCTGCCTATCCTGTGCCTCTCTAAGACGCTGCCTAATCAAATCCACCTGCTGTTCCATATCCCGAACTATCTCTAGACCAATAGCAACTCTGTCCTCTATGCAGTCCCAACTCAATGGTGTCCTACAAGGTCTGCCATCTAATACCTGATAGGGTGGCATCCCCAAGGACGTGTGATGCCCATTGTTATAGGCAAACTCCACTAAAGGAAGATACTCCTCCCATCTGGACTGGTGATCCATGACGTACATGCGAAGCATATCCTCTAACACCTGATTAACTCTCTCTATCTGGCCATCCGTTTCCGGATGATAGGCTATACTGAAATTGAGCTTGGTACCCATAGCTGCCTGTAACGCCTTCCAGAAAGAGGAAGTGAAGAGGGAATCCCTGTCAGAAATGATCTTACGTGGAACACCATGAAGTATGACAATGTCTCGCAAAAACACCTGTGCTACTGCTGGTGCTGTGAAGGTGGTACGAACTGGTGAAAAGTGAGCCATTTTGGTCAACTTGTCAACCGTCACTAAGATGGCATCATGGCGGCGAGATGACATAGGGAGACCAATGATAAAATCAATGGATATAGTGTCCCACTTCCACTCTAGTATAGCATGAGATTGGAGCAACCCACCTGGATGGCTGTGCTCCGCCTTGACTCTCTGACACTCAAGGCATCGGGCTACCAACTCGGCGATAAGCTGTCGCATTCCTAGCCAATGATATAGTTCTCTCAAGTCTGCATGCAACTTCTTGACACCGGGATGCGCTGCATAAGGAGCTCTATGTGCCTCTATGATAATGAACTCCCGCAATCCCCCGGAAGAAGGTACATAGATGCGCCCTCTATGGCGTAATAAACCATCGGGCTCTAAGGAATAATCCTCATATTTCCCTTCTAAGGTTTCCTGAGATCGAATAGCCTGGCAAATCTCTAAATACCATCTGTCCTCTGGCAATCGCTGCATGATCCGATCTCTCAAATCCGTGCCCATAGACATGGTGAATACCTCGTGACGTCTTCTACTCAAAGCATCAGCAACTACATTTTCTTTCCCTTTGATGTAGTGAACGTCAAAATCATACTCACACAAGAATTCCATCCATCTCCTCTGTCGTGCATTAAGATTCAGCTGAGTAAATATGTACTGAAGGCTCTGATGGTCTGAGTGCAACTCAAAGTGATGACCCAAAAGGAAATGCCTCCATCTCACAAGTGCATGTACTACGGCTGCAAGCTCAAGGTCATGAGTGGGGTAATTAAGCTCGTGAGTCTTGAGTTTCCTAGACTCAAATGCTATAGCTCTGCCATTCTGCATAAGTACTGCTCCTAAACCATCTAGGGAAGCATCCGTGCAAACCATGAAATCTGCTGAAGGATCTGGTACTACAAGAATAGGTGCAGTAGTAAGTGCCTTTTTAAGCTCCTGAAAGGCCTTCTCGCACTTCTCCGTCCACTCAAACTTCTTCCCTTTGTGCTGAAGAGAAGTGATAGGATGAGCAATTCTAGAGAATCCCTTGACAAAACGTCGGTAATAACCTGCTAAGCCCATGAAGCTCCTGACCTCTGTCACACTGGTAGGTGCTGGCCAATCCATAATGGCTCTGATCTTTGATGGGTCTACTGAGATCCCATCACCAGATATAACATGACCAAGGTACTTGATCTCAGTCTTAAAGAAAGCACACTTCGACAAACTGCCATACAACTGATTTTCCCTCAAACACTGCAAAACCTGTCTCAAGTGCTCCTCATGTTCCTCCTCATTCCGTGAATATATCAAAATGTCGTCAAGAAACACAATCACAAAGCGGTCGAGGAATGTACGGAACACTCCATTCATGAGACTCATAAAGACTGCTGGGGCATTCGTAAGACCGAACGGAACCACGGTGAACTCATAGTGGCCATATCTAGTGCGAAATGCGGTCTTGTGGATATCACTTTCCACTATTCTCAACTGGTGGTACCCTGATTTTAGATCAATCTTAGAAAATACCTTGGCACCTTGAAGTTGGTCAAACAAATCATCGATCCTGGGCAATGGATATCGGTTCTTGATGGTTACTTTGTTCAACTGACGGTAGTCCATGCATAGTCGAAGAGATCCATCTTTCTTCTTCACGAAGATGACTGGTGCACCCCAAGGGGATACACTAGGGCGAATGTGGCCCTTCTCTAGGAGTTCCTCAAGCTGAATCTTGAGCTCATTAAGCTCATTTGTAGTCATTCTATATGGTGCTCTTGAAATTGGTTCGGCTCCTGGAACAAGGTCTATATGAAAATCAATCTCTCTACGGGGCGGCATACCAGGTAACTCTGAAGGAAAAACATCTGCAAATTCTCTAAGGGTAGGATGGTCGTCAATAGATGGTTCCTTTTCCTCTTCTTCTTCTCTATCACTAATGGTGATGGCAAATAACTGACATCCCTTTCGCATGCTCCGCTTAAGCTGCATGGCGGAGATCATACGAAGAGACACGAGCCTCTGAATTCCAGTGATCACTATAGGAGAGCCATGATCATCCTCACACTCGACCCGTTTCAGGCGACAATCCATCTTGGCTCTGTGGGCATAAAGCCAATCCATGCCAAGTACGACGCCATATGATCCAAGTGGTGTAACTCTAAGGTCCACTAAAGTGGTGATATTGCCAATCTGAAGCTGACATCCCTTAACCTCTGATTCCACTGACACTCTAGCCCCTGAAGCTAATTCCACTTCCCAACTGACCTCTTGCCTAGTTGCCACTAGCCCGCAACGCTCCACAACCAATGGAGATATAAAAGAATCAGTAGCTCCTGAATCAAATAATATAGATACACTGCTACCTCTGATCATACCTGCTACCTCAATAACCGTGGCCTGATGCTCTGCCTGGCGGTTGTCAACCACTGCGAAGACTCTGTGGGACTTGCCCATGTCCCCAACTGTCGGCTCTGATGCTGCCATCCTCTGATTTCCTGTCATCTGACCCTGAGGACACTCTCTCGCTATGTGTCCCATGGCTCCACATGTGAAGCAAGGGCCTCGTGCCTGAAACTGTACTCCCTGTGGTCTGGAGAAAGACTGTCCCCCTGTCCTACTAGAACCACTGTACCCACCTCTAGAAGACTGCTGAGTCCTAGCCGGAGGTGTGTAAGGAGCCTGAGATTTCTGATCTCGCCTCTGACCCTGTGACTGCCACTGCTTGGGCTTTGTGCCCTGCTGATTCTGCGAAGGCTTTTGCCTCTGGTTTTGCTGTGACTTCTGCGGAGGAGGGGGTTTGGAGAACCCCGATGAGTGCTTGTTGTTACCTTTCCAATGGGGTTTCTGAAACCCATAAGTCTGTGGTGAAGGATTACGGTTATGAAACCGATCCTTCGAGTCATGTGGTCTGGCCTGAATCTCCTCGGCTATCAAAGCCTTCTCCACAGCAACCCGGAGGCTCCCTGGAGTGGCCATTCTCACTGGTCCTGCTATGCCGGAATTCAATCCTCTGATAAATCGGTTGACGAGAAGCTTTTCATCTTTCAGGTAGTCTACATAAGGTAATAGTTCAAAGAACTTGTTCTCGTACTGTGTCACTGACATACCCTTCTGCTGGAGGTCATGAAACTCATCCACCCTACGTTGTCTGAAATGCTCTGATAGATACCTCTCCCTGAATCTCTCTGTGAAAATCTCCCAAGTGAGGGTCTCTATCTCTAATCCACACTTATATTCTTCCTGTCTCCACCATGTGGAGGCTGTTCCTCGCAATAGGTGAACCGCTGCACGTGCTTTTAGATTGCTCTCATAAGAGCGTAATGCAAAGCACCTATCTAGGCTTAAAAGCCATGCCTCTGCCTCTACCCCATCAGTAGATCCTCCAAATGATGGTGGCTGAATTCGCATAACCTCTCTGATTAGATCCCCTGGATCTCTACGTGCCCTCTCAATATACACTGGTGCTACGGCTGGAGGTGGTGCTGGTAGGTGAATGGGTTCGGGGTCATGCACAGCCTGACTCTCTATGGGATTAGGAGGTGGACTCCTACTCCGTTCCCGTTCCACTGTCCTATGACTTCCTGAGTTCTGGTTTTCAACATTATGATCTACTGCTGGAAGCCTATCCTGTACTAGTCCAATCAGGTTCTGAAGAGCCACCAAGATGTCTCGGTTAGGGTCAACTGGTTTCTCGGGAGGAGCTGCTGGGTCCACTTCCTGAACCGATTCCTCCCTAATGACCTCTTCGCGTGCCATGCGTGCACGCCTAGGGCCTCTACCACGTTTGCGAGCTTGTCGCGTAGCTGGAGGCATCCTTTTTAAGAAAATAAAAGAAAATGAAATAAATAACTATTTTTAGGAGAAAATATTTTAGCTAGTTTAAAAATAAAATTAAATACAGTTTAATTAATCAAATAATTGTAGCGAAACGTAATGGAGTAAGGTTCCCTAGTGTTGGCAACCTTGCTCTGATACCAAAATGTCATGCCCAACTTTAGGGCACGATCGGAAATTTTTTTTTAAAATACTTAACTAATTATCGACTAACTAAATTAAAGTAATGCGACTTAGTGTGATTAACTTAAATAAATAATGCCTTTTGGGTTAGGTCATAACTATATTTGTGTCGATCAGGTAGTTAAGTTTCAATTTAGTAGCTCGGTTTACTAAGTTATCAGCGAACTAATATTTTCCCAAAAAGGGTGATCACTAAGCTTCGTTAATAAGGAATTAAAATCTTAAATGCAACGATTAGTTTCGAATATAAACGTTTTAAAACTTATCTTATCTTCTTATCCACTAGAATTTTTAAGTTAGTTAACCTCGTCATTATAACACTTTACTAAATTAAAAACCTCTAGGAATAAAATACTTTATTTCCTTGGACTTGATTGGCCCTCTTGGCCCTATAAGGAACTAGGTGTTCACACCCCTTAATTTTAAATCTAATCTACCTGAGTGTTAAATTCCTTTTAAAAATTTCTCCTACAATAGTCCAATAAATATATTTAACAAAAGTATTCATATCTTAACTTTACCACCTAACAAATTTTATCACAAATTGTATATCATTTTAATCCTACTTAGACATATATTTATATATAAATACATATATTTTTATATATCTTTATACTTATATTTTTACATAATTTATATATATTCACTTATAACCTTAAGCATATGAGTTTGATAATTAAATATCATTAGAAAGGGGGATAAAGAGGTACCCATCCTTCCTTAATTTAAAAAAAAATATATAATCTCCCCCCCTCCCTTTTAAAAAAAAGAACTTCCCTCCACACCCATCTTTTGTTTTAAAGACTTTGGTGTGTTGCCCTAACCCGTAACTAGGGTTAGGGCAAAATTTTTAGAACACCTCCTTTATTTTTGTTTGCTATTTTTGTGCTGTGTGTGTTGTGTGCAGGGTAGGTCAGCGGCCATGGAAAGGCGGCACTCAGTGGCCGATTCTCACGGCCGGGACTTCCCCCTTTTTCCTTTCATTATATTATTTTTTTGTGATGTGGTTTACTGGGGCGGTTGGGCGAAGATGGCTGCACGAGAGGATGGATCGGGCGGAGGGAGAAGGAGGTGGAACCGGGCGGAGCGAGTTTTCTTTTTTTTATTTGCGAACGGAACAATTTCCACCTGAGCGGAGCACGGTTTAGCGGAGGCGGGGTACGGGGGTGGCCGCTGGCCACGACAGCGCCGCCCAGCCTATGGCCCCCGCAGGTCCTGGGCGTCGCCGCTCAGGGACTGCGGGTTCCGCAGTATAGGGACGCTGCCGCCCAGGGTTTGCGGCCCGCGCGGCAGTTACTCCCTGCGTTCGATAGTGGTTGCTAACTTGGTTAAAATATGTTGCGTGGCAATTTTTTTTGTATGATGTTTTTTTTTTTTATAATATATATATATATATATATATATATTTATATATATAGATATATGATTTTGTAAAACAGAATACATAGGATTTTATCTTCATTTGATCTGGCAGTTTTTAAAATATATATATATATATATATATATATATATATATATATATATATATAAGGATATATATATATATATATATATATATATACTTAGAGATTTAGCATTATATTAGTCCCTATTTTTTTTGTAGTAAAACCAGATTTACTAATATATCCTTTTTGTAACAGACTCTTTAATGTTTAAAATGCATATATATATATATATATGTATATAGACATATATAAATATATATATATATATATATATATATATATATATATATATATATATATATTTATATATCTTTGTGTATGGTTATTTTGTAAATGAAGGCATGATTTTCTGCAAAACTAACAAGGTAATCTATCAATAAATATCCATGTTTTCTTTTAAATATCAGAATAAACCTGAAACTAGGTGGTTATTTTTTTTTTTTTTAAGGAAAAATAGACTTCTACTACTAGGGTTCCATTTTCTGCAATAGTGGAAAATAAATGACTGTCCCTTTTTTTTTAATTTAAATTTCCAGCAACCTAGTTTCATCTATTTGCAGAATACATGAAAGAAATATATTGCATCTACTTTTCCACCCTAGTTAAACACAAAATTTTCATACAATCTAATACACTAAGGCTTTCATTTGCAACTAACTAGAATAGTGAAAACATCATGTATTTCTTTAACAGATTTAAATACAATGAGCATGGTTACAAGAAGTTTTGGAGTTTAAAACATCTACATTTCCCCTTTTCAAGATAATAAAAATACATTGCTACATTATTTTTTTTGAAAACAAATACACAATGTCCTTCTCTATCTTTTGCAAGCTAATGATGCATACAAACATCCTTCTTCCCATGTAAATAAACACTATCTAGCCCACCCTTTTTTTTTTTTCTACTTTTCATTTACATCTCCAAAAGAGAATATATTGCAACATAAAATAGCAACTTAGTTCTTCATTTGTTTCTTTTTCCATTCCCATGCAACCTGCAATAAAACATATTTGACCATGGGAAGCTCACCTCCCAGCCTAGGCTTACTAGAAGCCACCCCCGAGCTTGGAGAACCAAGCACTAGACGGGTTACAAAAATGCAAACCACTACAAAACATAGGAACATATTTACAATCAACTTTCCCCTTCCCAAGCTTCACCTTCACCACTTTCATGGTGACTCTTCCATGGGTGGAAGTGGACCAAGTACCTATGGGGAGAATGCATGCCAAAAAACAATACTACATTAGCCACCTCATGGCAACACAAATGCAACCCAAATACTTTCACAACCTTATGCCCCCCAAAAAGGCTCAAGGCCATATATGCTCCCCTTATGACCCCCAAATGCATACACAAGGCTATGTATCAAGGGTCACCAAGGACTCCCTTGAGAACACTCTCCAAAAGGAGAGCCTCTCACCCATGGCTGTCAAACTCCTTCCACCCCAAGACCTTCCTACCCTCCCAAGGATAGGAGATCTTGGTCACTCCCAAAATACCACAAGAACACAAACAAATACATAGAAAAGAAACTACACATAATAACTTCAACTAAAAAACTTCATAAACACAATCTTACAAGCAACTCTTTCCTTATCACAAAACAACACAACTATCATTTACAACATAACAAGAGAAAGAAGGGAGTAACCAACCTTATTCTGCCAAAAGGTTTGCTAATTTTAGTTGGGGATGAGCTGCCCAATTTCCACTATCTTTTCTCCCAAAATTCCATTAAAAATGCCAACTCCTACTAACTTTTTCCAAAACAAGCAAAATCTCCAAGAGAGGAGAGTGGGTGATTACCCACTAAGTTTGCAAATTCTTGCCTAAGAAGGCCTCTCACACACTTCCCAACCCCTTGGGTGAGGTGTGAGTTCCCATTGGTTGCCCTTCCCAAACTCTTGCACATTACTCAAATTGGAAAGGGAAAAGGTGGAAGAGGATGGGGAAGAGAGTTTAACTCCTAAAGGGAAGGTTCTCTATCCTAGGGAGAACTTTCTAAGTTCAATTTTCGTGCATCTTGGAATTATCACTTTTTGAAGTGACTTCATAGTCACATGGGAGAAGCCACATGTTGCAAAACACCCTTAACCCATAGGTATACCCTTAGGACCTTTGGAAAAGCCTAAAAACTTACCCTAGGAGTCCATTAAACCCTTTGGAAACCCCACTGAAGTTTACCTACGGGTCAAGCTTGAGTTGACCACTCCCATGACTCCCTACCCAAGACAAATTTGGGACCACACTCATGTTTTTGAATGGCCTTGGTAGAAACAAAACTCCCTCCAAGAGACAAGTCAAAATCAATGACACTTAATCAGCACATGTGTCAAGTGACACAACAAAAATACAATATAAAAATCACACATGGAAAATTGGTCTCTTGAAGGATTACACAATTACATATAAATTAAATTTTACATTCAAGCATTATACACATCACAAATAAAATACATTACAAGGGGAGGGGTGTTGTCTCTCCAAATAGACAACTCCCGGCTTAACAAACGCACATTGGTCTAGACTTGGTTCTCCATTAAATTCCATGGTCACATGGATAATTTTCCTGCGCATCTCAATTAACACATTAGTAACTCCAAATAATCACAATTATTCATAATCAAATACATGGATTCCATTGCAAATCAAACACTCATACATTAGGCAACAATAATTCAATATCTCATTTGGTTTCAAATTCAATTTCACATAAACAATTAACATAATTTCCCAAAATTGAACCATTCATAAATAAGCATCATTTTCTTTCATTGAAATAAAATCCTGCAAATTCCCAATAATGACATTCACCATCATAATGTAATTCTATTCTAGAAATCATATCTAAAGTTTCATAATCATCATGCATGAAGTAAAACATCAACATATGTCAGTGTGATCCAAATCATGGGATCATATAAGTTCTAAGTCCATAATGCATAAAATAAAGCATCCATAATAGTCTCAATATGCAAATAACTGAAAATGTCAAACTGAATCGGAGTAGGGCCTCACAGGTACTTGGTCCACTTCCACCCATGGAAGAATCATGACAAATGTGGTGAAAGTGTAGCTTGGGATGGGAAATTGTATGTTGAGTGTCTTCCTATATTTGTTGTGGAGTTTGCTTGTTTGTAACCCGTCTAGTGCATGGTTCTCCAAGCTCAGGGGTGGCTTCTAGTAAGCCTAGGCTGGCAGGTGAGCTCTCCATGGTCAAAGTTGTATTTTATTGCAGGTTGCTTAGGTTGGGGAAAGGAGGAAGAAAAAGTTTGTTGCTGTTTTATGTTGAAGAAAAGTGTTGAAGAAAAAAAAAAAGAAATGTATTCAATGTTGTAGTTTGTATAAAAAAAAAAAAAGAGAATGTGAGCTATTGTAGTATTTATTTTCAAGGAAAGAAGTGTAGTATTTCATTCATATTATCATGAAAAGAAAAAAAAAGCATTGTTGGGTTTTCAAACCCATTTGTATCCATATTTATTTTGTATCTACCTTGCTAATGAAATACATAATGTCTTTCCTACTTTAGTTAGTTTGCAAAAGAAAGAAGCAATGTATTAGATTGTATGTAAATCTTCATGTTTTACAAAAAGAAAGAGAAGTAAATGCATTTTTATGAATTCTACAAGTAAATGAAATTTATTACTACATGTTCTTTATGTTAATATGTTGCTGCAAATAAATAAACCAGTTATGTATTTCTCCATGTATAGCAGAAATAAAACATTTCTATAGTAGTCTATTTCTTTTTAAAAAAAATAACATTTAGTTTTAGATTTATTATGTTACCCAAAAAGATTATATTTTTAGTTGCTATTAGAATGCATTGTAGTTATTTTTATAAAATGTTAGTTTAAAAAAAAAGAATATGCCCAAATGAGTTATAAATGGTAACACACAAATATATATGTATAAATATATATATATACATATATATATAAATATTTTATTCTTTATTCTGGAAATCTGTTCATTTTAAAAAAATGGGAGAAAAAATAAACAGTTATGTATATTTTTACTAAATCTGGCTGCACCTACATGTATATAAATATAAACATATATATATATATATATATATATATATATATATATATATATATATATATATGTATGTATGTATATATATATAAATATTTATATATACAAATAATTATGTTCATGCCCTTTTAAAAAGACATGTATTGCATGTTAACCTTTTAAACCAAAAAAAATGGACTTATTAAAATATATATATATATATATATGTATATGTATATATATATAAAATCTTATGTTGAGTGATATATCTTACATTTTGTAAACAGTTAAAAAAAAAATATAACAAAAAATATATGCCATCGTGTATACTGCGGACTGGGGAAGGGGCCACAAAAACCCTACCCCCGCTATCCTTCGAAACCCTGCAAGTGCCGCAGTGGGCGGCGCCGCTCACTGTGGGCCGCCGCAGTGAGCAGGGTGAAGCCCGCCACTGCGACGGTGCACAGCGGTGGTGACCGCCACTGTGGCCACCTGTAGTGAGTGGCAGCCGTTACGTATAGTGAATGGCAGCCGCTCCCTATGGGGTGCCACAGCAGCTACCACCCAGATCTCCTGTCCCTTCGCTCCGCTCGGCTTCCCTTTGCCCTCCGCCTTGCCTTCAAAAAATGTAAAACCTCCTTCGGCTCGGCCCTGTGCGCGCCATCGGGTTATGAAGCTCGGGCCGCCGCGTCCGCACCTGCACACACACACATTTTAGAAGAAATAAAGGAGATACACAGACCCAGCGCACACACACAAAAAAGAAGAGGATAACTATGGATGTTTTTACACACATGCCCTAACCCTATTTTCGGGTTAGGGCAAACACATTTAGTTCTTTTTAAAAAAAAATAGATAAGTGGTGGGCATATTTAAAAGGGGTAACTTAATATAATAGAATAAAAGCCCCACCCCTTCTTTAGAATACATTCATAAACTAATATATAAAATTTATAAGTAAGTATATATATATATAAGTAGATAAATTTTAGTATTTATTTGGAATTAAATCTGTTAGTTGTAAAATTAAGTTTTGCATTTTTTTTAAATATTTGACAAATGTAGGAGAATTTTTATAAGAGGATTTTAAATACTTAGGTAGATTAGACTCAAAAAAAAAATATAAACACAATGATATTTGTAGGGGCAAGAGGGCCATTTAAGCCTAAATTATAATGTATTTTTAATTCATAGGGTTTTTATTTTAATAAGGTGGTTTAATAACTAGAACAATTAAATTTAGAACCTAGGTGGTTAAGAATGATAAGATAAATTTTGGATCATTTAAAATTGAGATTAATCGTTATGTTTGAGATTTTAATTATTTATTAATGGACATTAGTGATAACCCTTTTGGGGAAATATTAGCTCATTGATGACTTAGTTAACTTTATCACCAAATTGAATTTAATTACCTGATTTACAAAAAATGTAGTTACGCCCAAACTAAGTTGCATTATTTTATCTAAGTTAATCGTACTTAGTAGAGTATTTAAAAAAAAAATTATTCCATTCGTGCCCAAAAGTTTGGGCATGACAATTCTTTACTGACACCCTTCTGGTTTTGGTAGGATGAGTAGTTTTTGGTTGGTTTGGATCCGGCATGATTTGGTAGGCTGTGGTATGATTTTGTGATGGAATTGGCTTGTTCATGATACTCATGTTCATAATCAATCAATTGGTTTTGGTCTGGTGATCAGATTCTATCATTTTTGCTTAGGAATCTTGGCTTTTGGTTCCGGCAAGGGTTTCACTAGCAGAACTTTTGATGAAGATATTTGATAGATTGCATAACTGGTGTTGGTGCATCTTTTGGTGGAGTTTCGGGATGCTGATGGTGATCATGTTAGAGACTTGGCGGATGGAGATCATTTCTTTAGCATGTGGACCTATATTGGGTCTCAATTGGTCTAGGTTATGGACTGGTTTAAATAAGCGTGTGGATTGGAACTCTCGATGTGTTTCTAGGATATCTTATGTGTTGGATATTATTTATTTGGTGTAAGGCCGACATGTTTTGTAATTATGTATTTGGTCTATTGTCTGATGGTTGACCTAATTTTTTATGGTCGAGGGTTTGTATATATAATGTAAGTTGTCATTGTAGATTATCATGCATATGGGAATGGGATATGGATATGTAATATGCGAATAATGTAATATCATTCAAGTAGTGGATTTGGTCGATCATTGGAGATCAAATTGGGTTTATGTAAGAGGATTTAGTCCTCTAGTATTGCACTTAGGTGGAACTATACTCAAGCATAGGACATGTTATCTTTGTAGTTCAGCCTCTTCTCCAAATTGTAGTCTGGATTTCTATGTATTCAGTGAGACTCCTTTTTTGATGAGTAGTGCACTCTAGGCTATTGGCCTTCTTGCAAGTGCATGCCCCTCAATTGTAATTCACATATTTACTGCAAAAGTATTATCTGACTATGGGTAGACTTCCCAGCATGGTTTTTCCCTTTACCAGGTTTTCCAAGTATAAATCTTGGTGTCATGTGGATGGTATTTATTTTGTGATTATTGTTTATGATTAATTGGTTTAACTTCTATTCTGGTATTAATGTTTTGGGGTTTCATTATTAAAGTTTTAATTGCTTAAGGTTTTGGTAATCTTTGACAACTTATTCACCCCCCTTCTCAATTGTCTTCTAGTTATTTGAACTGTCTAAAAATTGGTATCAAATATTTGGTCCTCTCTACAGAAAGTTTAACCGCTTGAGGAAGATCCTATGGCAACTAATAGTTCAAGTTCATCCAGTTAATCTGGAGCTATATTTCAAAGGGATATTTCGATGCTTGATGGAATAAATTACATAGTAAGGAAGATTCAGATGGAGACTCATCTGAGATGTCTTGGCAAGGATATTTGGGAGATCACATAGAATGGTGTCACACCTTATAATCCTAAATTTGGCAATCCTCCTCCAGAAAACATAGATAAGGAGCTTGATAATGATTGTAGAGAAAGAGAAGCCCTCCTATGTGCACTTTTTGATCAACAAATAATGGGATTAACTGACAAATCATCTAGAAAGGCTATATGAGATAAGTTGGAGACTCTTAATAAAGGTGACCCTACAATGAAGACTACTAAACTTGATGGTTACTCGGTGAGATATGAAAAATTGAAGATGGAAGAAGATAAAAGGATTACTGCATTCATGAAAAGGGTAAATGAGATTGTTATGGGAATTCAATGTTGTGGTGGAACTCTAAGCGAATATTAAATTGTTTCTAAATTCTTGAGAGTCCTACCATTAGCTTACAAAATGAAGGCTACTATAATTAATGAGTTGAGAATAATGGCTAATACATCTTTCAACAAAGATACCTTGGCTAGGAAATTATCTGCTTTTGAGCTTGAAGAATTTGGACCTTCTAGAGTTGTGAAGTCTAAACCAGCTTTTCATGCATCTACATCATCAATCGGTAAGCAAGATTAGAAAGCTTTATATGCAAAGGAATTAGAAGACATGAATGGAGAAGATGAAGAGTTTGAACAAATTGAAGAACTATTTGTTAGAAGAGTACCTAAAGGACTAGTAGGAACTAAGTATGAAGGAATAGCACCTTTTAAATGTTTTGCATGTAATAATATTGATCATTTTGCATCTAGATGTCCTGAAAGGAATTCAAGATTTGAAGAAAGAGTTAGAAGATCTTTTAAGCCTAACCTTGGATATCAAAACAAGTATAAGTACAGGAAAAACAAAGATAATTCATGCTGCATAGCGGATGATGAAGGCATTATTGATTTTGATGATGAACCGATAGAAGACTTTGTTAGTGGTTCTAGCAATGGAAAGGAATGGGTGTTCCTGGCTATCAAGGAAGATATTTCGACACTATAAGAGAATTTACCTAAAGAGAAGGCACTTGCTGCTAAAATTGAAGACAAGGATGAATGGGTAATTGACAGTGGTTGTTTACATCATATGACTAGAGATAAAGGGAAGTTTCTATCCTTGCAAGAATTTGATGGCGGTCTAGTTAGATTTGGAGATGTCAAAACATGTATCATCAAAGGAAAAGGAACTATATCATTGGATGGTAAGAACAATATTGAAAATGTTTATTATGTTGAAGGTTTAAGGCATAATCTTTTGAGTGTAGGACAATTGGTGGATAAGGGATTCCAATTACAGTTCAAAGATAGAAAATGCAAAATCATTAACAGATCTAGTTTGGATATTGCAACTAGTACACAGACAAAAGGTAACATATTTCATTTGAATTCTGGTGAAAAGGCATGTTTGATTGCACAAATTGATGAGAGGGTGCTATGGCATAAAAGGTTGTGTCATATGGATTTTGATTGCATTGTGAAGATCAGTTCAACTAATGCAATTAGAGATATACCTAAGATTGTGAAGCCCTATAATCTGGTATGTAAAGAATGCCAAATGGGGAAGTGGGTCAGAACCTCTTTTAGGAGTATACAAGATAAATATAATGATGTTCTTGATCTTATGGTTTGGAAATACACCTATTGTTAAGTATTTTAGAATCTTTGGTAGTAAATGTTATATTAGGAGAGATGATATCATTGGAAAATTTGATCCTAGAAATGATGAAGGCATATTTCTTGGTTATTCTAATGAAAGATAGGCATATAGATGTTATAACAAGAGATTGTAAAGAATTGTGGAGAGTGCTAATGTCAAAGTGGATGAGCTAAATAAAGGTCAAATCAAGGTTTATGAGAAGGAATGGGTGATGAAGATGATTATATCTGAACTGGTAGCACCTTTCCCGGAATAGAGTGTTGAGCCGGTTACTCCGACAGTATCAAAAACTTCTACAGTAACTGAAGAACATGGAAGAGGAATAGAGAGTTAGAGGACTCCTAGGTATGTGAGATTAAATCATTCAAAAAATCAAATAATTAGGGATAAGAGAAATGGAGTGATGACAAGAAGAAGAATGGAAACTAATGAGGTATGTTTGATTTCACAAGTTGATTTGGTATCAATAATTGATATTGGGTTTGTGTTGTTATCAAGAGTGGTAACTAATATGTAAGTCTACCGGTTATATAAGCAAGGTGCATTTGTAGAAAACCTCCCTGTTGTGGGAATGAGCATGCTAAGGAATTACCAGTTTGGAGACCGGTTTGAGAGTTCCATTGACAGTTCAAGATGAGAGAAGATATGAGAAGGTAACCAGTAGAATAGTTGAGACCAGAAGGGTTAGCAAACTGGCAGAAGTAAGGAACCAGTAGGGTGGTTGGTCAATGATCTTACTTGGACCAAGTTCAAGTGCCAAGCTGGTAGATAGTCCACATGTAGTCAATATGGAAAACCCGCATTTGGATAAAGATACAATGTATAGTGATAGGGTTGTTACAGGGCTCGTCAGCTTTAATGAAAGACCACACAAATCATGAGACTTTCTATAAAGCGATTGCAGGGGTTTGAGGCTTGAGGTCTGAAAGACAACTACAAGCTAGCTAAGAGAGATTGAGAAGATCAAGGCAATGAACAAGAGGATAGATCTTTTGTGATTGACCGAGAGATTAGCAATGAGGGTAAAAAGCAAGTCGCTAGATAGAGAAGGCCTGATCCACAAAATGCGACCATGGTAGAGTTGTGCATTTAGATGTCAGAAAGATTAGATCATGCAAGATGTGATTGGATTTGGTTTTCCTTGAGAATGGTGAGGAAACCCTAACTGCCTAGTTTTTTAATTGGTTTTTGGAGGGAAAACCAATCTACAAGTATATGACAGAAGAAGAAGAGTGTTTCTACTGAATAGGAGAATATTGTGTTGTTGTGAAGTGGAAGACTTTTTCAAGTAAGAGCATGCCAAGTGCTCAATGAGCATCTAAAAAGAGAGTGGGAGTGAGAGTGAACCTGGTTGAAGCTTTCAATTGGTTGGAGAGAAGAACCAGCAGTTCTTATATCGGCAGAGTTTGATACCAGTGATGTGCAGAGAGTGATGTGTATATTTAGTAGAGAAGCAGCATTTGAAGAGCAGCAGAAGAGTGAGTTGGTACAATAGAGAAAGTATCTCACCTACTGAGTAAGGCATTTTAAAAAGGTTGCAAGATTCACTTGTAACAAGATAATTACTTATGTATTTGATTTTTATATTATGAACATTGAGTTGTAGCTCTGTGCAGGGGTTTAAGCTCCTTGGGTTGGTTCCCTAAAGTCATGGGTTGGTGCTCCTTTGGGTTGTAGCCCATAAATCAGGTAGGGGTTGGTGCCCTAAAATTTGTAACTGTGTTTTACCATGAGGTTAAATTGGAGCGGTAGACTCCAACAACATTGCTCACCAAGGTTTTTCCCATCTTGGGTTTTCCTTGCATATGCTGGTGTTATGTAATGTGTCCTAGTGTGTGTGTGTGTGTGTGTATTTGAGTTAGTCTCTTCACTAACTGGTAAGTCTGCATTGTGTTTGATTCACAAACCAGTATTGCTCACAAAGGAGAGCTGAAAGGAAAAGTTTTGAGAACCACTGATTCACCCCTTCCCCCTCTCACTGGTGCATTGTGTCTAACAACTGGTATCAAAGCATAGGTTCCCAGTTAGAAGAGTGTTCTCCAACTTGGGTAGATTCCGACCTAAGGACACAATGGTTTGTCTAGTATCTATCTCTACTCTAGTATTTGATGGCTCAAATTTTTCTATTTGGAGTCACAAAATGGAAGTTTTCCTATCCTCTTTAGCATTTGATGTATGGATGTCAGTAGTAGATGGTCTCCCTAGAAAGGACACTCTTCCTACCAGATTTGTAGAAGAAACCTATGCAATGAAAAAGCCATGAAGGCTATTTTAAGTGGACTCACTGGTGATGTCTCTTCACAGCTGGATAGGTGTAAAAAAACAAAGAGCTAATGGGAAAGATTGAAAAAGCTCTATGGAAATGAGCCCTCAATAGTAATTCCTTCATTTGAAGGAAATATGAGAAATAGATCTCATATTTATCTAGACGAGGAAGATGGTGTTTGTATTATGGATGTGTTGCATTGGTTTTTTCATTGATGTCAACACTTGTCAACACTTGAGAACACTTGGAGATTCTTGGTTATGTTCACCGGCATGTTCAGTGACTTATAAATAGTCATCGGTATTTGGTTAACCGACCGGTTATATTGTTCACTGACACTGAAGATGATTTGTTATCATCTGGAGATTACTTGGTTATATTGAAGACATTGTTTTTGACACTTGGTTTTGGTGATTTGATTATTGGCACAATCGAGTTTGCATATTTGATGTTTTTGGAAAATAGGTTTAGGTTATAGACTGGCAACCATTATCTATTCCAGATCAGCATGACATGTTATGGAGATGATTTCTTATTGTTGTAAATACATTGAGACGACATCATGCATCACATATTGATTCATTTGTAATTGGTTTAATTTTAATATCTTAGTAAGCCGCCCTACACATTTGGTCTTAGGTGTTGGTATATATGTAACATCTCATTTGTGAGATTAAGAAGAAGTAGAGGAGTGAGGAAAAAGGATTGTAATAAGGTATATGTGAATATAAGAAAAGCTATACATGTAGACATCATTTAAAGATTCTAGGAAGGTTTGGAGAAGGCAAACCAGAGCTTAACCAATACTGGATCCAACATATGAAGAAGCTATTTTGAGCAGTACATTATCATTGGATCTAACCATCCAATTCTAGTCAATGTGACTCCCATTTTGTTATTGAGCAGTGAGCTCTAGGTAGTTGGCCTTTCTGCATGTGCAGACCCCATTTGTACACACATATTATCTGCAGAAGCATCATCTGATTGTGGGTAAGGTTAACCACTGTGTTTTTTCCCCTTACAGGGTTTCCAAGTAAAAATAACTATGTTATGTGTTGTGTATGTTATTTGTCTTTTTGTTTCATGCATTAAACTTTACTGGTATTGCAATTAACTGTTAAACTGTCTACCAGTATTAAAGTTTGGTTTACCGGTATTATGCACTAAGTTTGGTTAAGTTATATTTGGATTGAAATTAATAGACAACCGATTCACCCCCCCTCTCAGTTGCCTCCGGGGCCTAACAATTGGTATTAGAGATTAGTCCTCTGTTTGTAGAGGTTCAAGAACTTGAGGAGATCCTATGTCTCCTAACTATTTCAGGAAGGACAATCCAAAGATTGATGGAACCAACTATGGTATATGGAAGACCAGAATGGAGACACATCTAAATTGCATTGGAAAGGACATATGAGATGTTACAAAGAATGGCTATGTTGTTCCTACTCAAGGTCAGCCTAATCCACTAACATTGGCTAAAGAAGAAGAAAATGATTGCAAAGCAAGAGAAGCACTTTTGAGTGCATTGTCAAATCAGCAAATCATGGGATTATCAGGTCGATCTACTACTAAAGCTATTTGGGATAAATTGGAGACATTGAATGAAGGTGATACCACTATCAAAATTGTAAAACTGGAATGCTTGTGGGTCAGGTATGAATATCCAAAAATGGAAGAAGAAGAAAGGATTTCTACTTTTATGGAAAGAGTTAATGAAATTGTTTTGGGTATACAATGTTGTGGAGGATCCTTAAGTGAAGATAAAATTATTTCTAAAGTTTTAAGAGCTTTTCCACCAGCATACAAAATGAAATTAATTGCTCTTAATGAATTGAGAACAATCCCTAATGCATTAGTATCTAGTGATATTTTGGTTGGAAAACTTTCACCTTTTGAGCTTGTGGAATTTGGTCCTATTGCTTCAATTAAGACAAATTTGGCTTTCAAAGCTTCATCACCTGCAACATCATCATCATCATCATCATCAAAATTTGATTGGAAAGCACTCTGTGCTAGAGAACTTGAAGAAATCAGAAGAGAGAATGAATAACTTGAAGAGCTTGAAGCACTATTTGCAAGGAAAATGCCTAAAGGTCCAGTTGGAAGTAAGCATGAAGGTAAAGCACCATTTAAATGTTTTAACTATAATAAAATTGGTCATATGGCATCTAGGTGTCCTGATAGACATGCAAGATTGAAAGAAGAAGATAAAAGAACATATAAGGCTAACCCTGAATATCAAAGGTACAAAGTTAAGAAGAATAGAGACAAATCATGTTACTATGTTGATGAAGGAGTTACTGATGATTATGATGAGGAACCAATAGACAATGGATGGGATTTTGTTTCTATAACAAAAGATCAAATGGTACCTACTATTCAATTGGTAGAGCAGGCCCTAGCAGCTAAAATTGAAGAAAAGGATGAATGGATCATTGAATCTGGATGTTCACATCATATGACTAATGATAAGAGTAAATTCTTAACCTTTCAGGAATACAATGGAGGTCTAGTAAGACTTGGATATGACAAAGCTTGTATGATAAGAGGAAAAGGCACTATATCTTTCGATGGTAAGAACAATACTAATAATGTTTACTATGTTGAAGGTTTGAAGCATAATCTTTTGAGTGTTGGTCAATTAGTTGAAAAGGGATTTCAATTACAATTCAAGAATGGTAAATGCAAAATCATGAATAGAACTAGTTTGGAAATTGCATCTAGTAATCAGACTAGAAGTAATATCTTTCATTTGAATAACAATGAGAAGACATGCTTGATTGCACATATTGATGAAAGTTGGTTATGGCATAAGAGACCATGTCATGTAAATTTTGATTGCATTGTGAAGATCAGTACAACTAAGGAAGTAAGAGATTTACCTAAGATAATTAAACCTCACAATCCGGTATGTAAGGAATGTCAATTTGGAAAGCAAGTTAGAGCTACTTTTAAGAGTATTCCAATAAAATACAATAATGATCTTGACTTAATTCATACTGATTTATGTGATCCAGCAAGAACTAGAAGTTTACAAGGAGATAGATATTTTATTCTAATCATTGATGATTATTCTAGAATGTGTTGGGTTACTTTTCTCAGGGAGAAATCAGAAGCTTTTGGGAAACTCAAACTATTCAAAGTCATGGTAGAGAATGAAACTTGTAAGAAAATCAAATGCTTAAGATCAGATCAAGGAGGTGAATTCACATCTAAGGAATTTAATACATTTGGTGAAGTGAATGGAATCAGAAGACAATTATCAGCACCTCGAACACCCGGCAAAATGGAGTTGTAGAAAGGAAGAACAAAACTATTTTGGAAGCAACTAGAAGCATGATATCAGAAGCAAACCTACCTCATGTGTATTGGAGAGAAGCAGTCAATATAGTTGTTTATACATTCAATAGAGTTCACATCAAAGGTGAAACCGGTAAGACCCCTCATGAACTATGGTTTGGTAATACTCCCACTCTTAAATATTTTAGAATATTTGGAAGTAAATGTTATATTAGGAGAGATGGTTATATTGGCAAATTTTATCCTAGAAGTGATGAAGGAATATTTCTTGATTATTAATCTAAGAGAAAGGTATATATATGTTTTAATAAGAGATTGTAGAAAATCATTGAAAGTGCAAATTTGAAGATTGATGAACAGTTTAGAATGTCTATAGACTTTGAACCGATAGTTGAGATAATCACAAATGAACCTACTATGAGTACACTAGTACATAATGTTGATCCAGTCACACCAACATCATCTAAGAATTGCACAGTGACTGAAGAACAACAACAAGTGAACACACCTAGGTATGTAAGATTGAATCACTCTGAAAGTCAGATAATTGGGAATAAGTATCAAGGAGTTATGACTAGAGGAAGAATGGCAAATGAAGAGGTATGTCTAATTTCTCAAATTGAACCAGCAACTATTAATGAGGCATGTGAAGTTAAACATTGGATTAAGGCTATGGAAGATGAATTGGAATAAATTGAAAATCATAAAACATGAACATTGGTTCCCTGGCCTAAAAACAAAAATTTAATTGGAACTAAATGGGTATTCATAAATAAACTTAATGAACATGGTAAGGTAATCAGAAACAAAACAAGATTAGTGTGTAAGGGATATTCACAAAATGAATTGATTACAATGAAACCTTTGCACCGATAGCTAGAATTGACGCACTCAGATTATTCTTATCTTTTGTAGCACACAAGAACTATAAAGTATATCAAATGGATGTTAAATGTGCATTTTTGAATGGAGATCTTGAAGAGGAATTTTATATTGAACAACCTAATGGATTTTCTTTGATAGATGACAAAGATATGGTTTGCAGGTTAAGGAAAGCTTTATATGGATTGAAGCAAGCTCCTAGAGCTTGGTATGCTAGATTGGACAAATATCTTTTGAAGCTTGGTTACACTAAAGGTAATGCTGATAGAAATCTATACTACAAATTTACTAATGATGTCATCTTGGTTATTGAAGTTTTTGTTGATGATATCACTTTTGGAGGAGAAGATGGATTGTGTAAAGACCTTTTTAATAAGATGCAGGAAGAATTTGAAATGTAAATGATTGGAGAGATAAAATTCCTTTTAGGGTTGTGGATTTCATAGACTGATAAAGGTATATTCATAAATCAATCAAAATACTTGAAGGAATTACCTAAGAAATTTGGCATGAAAAATTTCAAACCGGTAAGTACACCTATGACTACAACTGATAAACTATCTTTGAAGAATGAATCAACACCTGTTAATCTGACAAGATACAAGCCTATGATAGAAGGTTTACTATATTTGACACAAACAAGACCTAATATTATGAATGCAGTATGTATTGTTTCAAGATTTTAGAGTAATCCTAAGGAAAATCATAAATCAACAGTGAAAAGGATTTTCTGGTACCTACAAGGTACAACAAATCTTGGTTTATGGTATCTTAAAGATGAAAATTTGATTTATGTGCATACACAGATGCAAATTGGGCAGGAGATGTAGATGAAAAAAAAAGAACCACCAGCAGAGCATTTTTTCTTGGGAGCAGACTAATTTCATGGTTGAGAAAGAAACAAAGTTGTACATCCCTATCAACAGCAAAATCAAAATATGTTACAGCAGCAACTAATTATGCACAGGTATTATGGATTAAGAAAATGTTGAAGGAAAAAAAGGTAAAATGCAAGGACCCTATAGCAATTTACTGTGATAATATGGTAGCAATTGATATATCAAAGAATCAAGTATTTCACTCCAAAACTAAACATGTTCCTATCAAATTCAATTTTCTAAAAGAGAATGTTGAAGCAAAAGAAGTGAAATTGGTTTATGTGAATACTAAAGAACAGATTGCAAATATTTTTACTAAGCCTTTGCCTAATGAAACTTTTGAATATCTAAGAGAGCATCTTGGAGTTATACCCTCACCGGTAGAAACTTAGAAAGTTGGAGCTTGGCATCAAACCAACAGAATTAACAAAGAAATCATTTTCCAGCTTTGATGAATGAGAGCTACTTCTCAGGGAGAGTAGTTGGATAAACTGATAAGTTGGTATTTTGTATTATGTTAAATCTAGTTTTTGTATTTATTTGGCATTTTATGTCAAAGGGGGAGAGAGAAATATTGAAAAACACATTATCTTATGGGGAGAGATTTTTACTCTCTGTATTTTGAGTTCTAGTTAATGATCTCTTTGGAAGATTGTTGGTTTTTGGTTTTTGGTATTTCTACTTAGGCACTTAGATTGTTTTTCCATCTTGTGTTGCCATCAATGCCAAAGGGGGAGATTGTTAGTATTATAGATGTGTTGCATTGGTTTTGTCATTGATGTCAACAATTGTCAACACTTGAGAACACTTGGAGATTCTTGGTTATGTTCAACGACATGTTTGGTGATTTATGCATAGTCATCGATATCTGGTTAACTAGAAGGTTATATTATTCACCAATACTAGAGATGATCTGTTATCATCTAAAGATTACTTGGTTACGTCGAAGACATTATTTTGACACTTGCTTTTGGTGATTTGATTATTGGTACAATCAATTTTGCATATTTGTTGTTACCAACAAATAGGTCTAGGTTATGGACCGGCAAGCATTATCTATTCCAGATTAGGATGACACATTATGTAGATGATTTGTTATTATTGTAAACACATTGAGCCGACATCATGCATCGCATATTGATTCATTTGTAATTGATTTAATTTTAATATCTTAGTAAGTCGACCTACACATTTGGTCATAGGTTTTGGTAGATATGTAAGATCTCATTTATGAGGTTAATAAGGAGTAGAGGAGTGAGAAAAAATGATTGTAATAAGGTATATGTGAATATAAGTAGAGCTATACATACAGACATCATTTTAAGATTCAAGGAAGGTTTGGAGAAGGCAAATTAGAGCTTAGCTGGTACTGAATCCGACATATGAAGATGCTATTTTGAGCAGTACATTATCATTGGATTTAACCATCCAATTGTAGTCACTTTGACTCCCATTTTGTCACTGAGTAGTGAGCTCTAGGCATTTGGGATTTCTGCATTTGTAGACCCCATTTGTACACACATCCTATCTACAGTAGATCATCTAATTGTGGGTAAGGTTTCCCACCATGGCTTTTCCCCTTACAGGGTTTTCACATACTAATAATTGTGTTATGTGTTGTGTATTTTATTTGTCTTTTTGTTTCATACATTAAACTTTACTGGTATTGCAATTAACTGTTAAACTGTCTACCGACATTAAAGTTTGGTTTACCGGTATTATGCACTATGTCTGGTTAAGTTATATTTGGAATGAAATTAATAGACAACTGATTCAGCCCCCCCCCACTACCAATTGACTCCAAGATCTAATAGATAGATCTTCTTGCAGCCACCGCAATGAAGAATAAGGGGCTCAACTTCTTGTGGCCCAAGAATTTGAAAGTGGTTGTGAAACCACCTCTCCTCAACAAGATATGTTGAGAACTGATGATGATGAAGAGGAAGACATGGCAGCTAGCTCTTGCCATCAAGATCCCTTTGATGATGAAGAAGCAGGTGAAGTTGATCTTGAAGGAGAGCTTGTAAATACACTTGAAGAACTCAATAGAGTTAAAAGAGAATACAAGCTATTCAAGAATGTTGCTATTTTGGAACAAAACCGGTTAGTCAAACGCCTTGAAGAATCAGAGAAATGCATTTCAGAGTTGAAGACTTAGGCAAAAGACACCAAGGTATGTCAGTGTGAAGATATAGCCTCTCAGCTAGAGATAAAAGACAAAAAACTTCAGTGATTGCTTGAAGAAAACAAAGGCCAAATCCCTCCAGTTAGATGTATTCCTCAAAAGAAGGTTTACCTAACCACAATTGGTGTGGATTTGCAGACAAAAGTAAAGATCAATGCTGCAAGGAGGAATCTTCATATAGATCCCAGAGGTAAGGGGAATATGGGAGAAGAAAACCTCATCAAAAGCAGGAAGATGAGGAAGCAACAAAGGAGACCCTCCACCGACAGAGGGCAAATAAATGCTACCACCCATAGGGGGAAGCATGTGTGGGAGAAGAAGAAGAGATCAAATGAGAGAGGGGCTTAGAATGGACAGCCAAGGGTCCATTCCCAAAAAGGAAAAGATGGGGATGCAAAACCGACAAGATCCTCTCATGCATGGCAGAACAAATATTTAAGTCATATGCCATCATTTGTCAGTTATTGTTTTATATGTAATATTTATGGCCATAAGGAAAGGAAGTGTAAAATGAGATCTAGAAAGGATAATGTAGGATTTCATAGAAATCATGCTTATGGGAAAGATGTATCCAGAAGTAGATACATGCATGTCCTTTCTCCCGGTTATGCAAAGATTGTTTGTCATAACTACAATGGATCTGACAATAGAGAATTTGAATGCAGGAAGAGGAACCTATAGTCACATGGAAAGCAAAGACCCACATGGAACAAGATGAGTGGTGTTCCTACTCCAACAAGGTATCCAAGGAGATCAGGTGATGGCTACAATGACATGACAAGAAGAAGAAGAAGAGAGAACTAGTACATTAGAAGGTTCCCTTGTTAGGAGGTTAGTATGGATGTTGTGTGCTACTATAGCACTATTTCTAGTTGTAATGCAGAGACCAGAAAAGAAAGGGCCCATCAGCAAAAGAAGGAAAACCCTATTCCCAAGTCTGGAAGTGGGAAGAAGAATGAGATTAAGTAGGTATGGAAGAAGAGGACCATGAACTGACATTGTGCATTCAATGCACAAGTGATATTTCCTAAGGCCTAAAGGAGATGTAGGTTCTTAGGGGGAGTAACACATCAAATTTATCATTCACCCCCCTTAGTAATGAAGGGAACATGGAAAACCATGTTGTTGCCAGCATAAAGGAAGAAGATGACAAGAGTGTGTAGGTGTTTCCTTGACTACACACCTTCAGATCAGTGATGGATCACTACTACATGATTAAATGAGTAAAGGTTAACAATTGGTATCAGGTGTTAACCGATATATGTAGGATGTTACCAACATGAATGAAAAATAGGTTATGTAAGACAATGATGGTGGAAATCATTGCAATAATCCTGGTAGCATGAAATATTGAGTTTATGTCTCAGGTGGTATTGGAAATGCCCTAATTGACATATGTTGGCCCCATGGATGATCATGTAGGCTTGCATGTTTTGGGCTAACTAGTTTGTTTCATGGCATGGCAGTGTCACTATCTAACATTGTGAAGGTTCAAGATCATGACATGAGTCTTGGTGGATAAAATGGAGCTGAAGGATCTTCAAGTGACCACTCATGCACAACTCAACAGGTATATGGTGAAGAATGGAGTTCTAGTATTGGACCTAACCGGTAATGAGAACCTGAGTTGTGTGAATCAAGAGGAGTTCAAGTGTCCAAGTGTAGTGCAAGCGTGCATGAACTTGCAAGGATACTGACTACCCAAAGTGCACGAGATGGAAATTGTAGAAGTGTTGTAGGTTGACTGGCAGGTGAGTAGTATTCACTAACACATCAACAATTGGTATTAGTCTTTCTACAAATTGAGTTCCAATAGCATCAGACTTGCATACTGGTGTCTGTTGATGGTTATGTTCCCTACCTTAAGAGTTGTGATTTGAAAAAGATGTAACAACCGGTGATAAGATAACAAGTGGCATCAAAGGAAGTGTTACATCCAATGCAAACAAAGGGGGATAAATTTTTCTGTTAGTGACCGGTACATACCAAGAGAAATAATATCCTGACAGTGCCCTTTGTCATTGTGTGAAAGGGGGAGAAGATTTTTGTAGTATGCTAGATACTACAAGTGTTGACATAAATGCCAAAGGGGGAGATTGTTGGCATTGTGTTGTCATTGATGTCAATCGGTATGGGATGTCGACTGGTAGAAGAGATGTATGTGCAACAAAGTGTTAAAGAAGTGCAGGATGTGATATCTTGGATATCACCTTATGTTGCATAACAAAGGTAAAGTTAATAAACAAGTTAGTGCATAACTTGTGTGATGAGACATAAAGGTGGTTGAGTGGTTAGTTGTGATGAAGATGCATAATTTTATCTGAATCACATCAACACTGGAAGAAAAGGATGAACTTGTATGCTATAAGGATGTAGAAGACAAGGTGTTACTTCATCAAGTAAGTGGAGCTTATCTCCTATTATGCATCGAGTGCATCATAGTTTGGAGAGATAAGAGTGAAGAGGTAAAGGCAAGCACTTGAAGGATCACACCGAATCTACTAGTGAATTGAAGGAATGCCCTAAGTGCATGAGATTAGGGTTATAAACCAAACCAAAAGAGAAGGCATGATTGAGATGCTAGTACAAAGGAAGTGTGAAGTGCTTGTAATCTTGACAAAAAGGTTGTGATATGGTCAAAGCTAATCAGGGAAAAGGAAAGGCTGAGTAGATGCAAATAGAGGAATCTGACCTAACTGAAAGAAGATGGAGCCTTGGAAAAAATGATGACATGGTGTCATCATGAGTGGCAACTGGTATGTAAGTCTACCAGTTATATAAGAAAGGTGTAGTTGTATAAGACCTCCCCATTGTGGAAATGAGCATAGTTAGGACTTACTAGTTTGGAGACCGATTTGAGAGTTCCATCGATAGTTCAAGATGAGAGTAGATATGAGAAGGAAACCAGTAGAATAGTTGAGAATGGAAGGGTTAGAAAATCGACAAAAGTAAGGAACTAGTAGGGTGGTTTGTCGATGATCTTACTTGGACCGACTTGAAGTGCCAAGTTGGTAGATAGTCAACATGGAGTCAACATGGAAAACCCATGTTTGGATAAAGATATAATGTACATTGACAGGGTTGTTGTAGGGTTGGTCAGCTTTAATGAAAGACCACACAAATCATGGGACTTGCTGTAGAGTGATTGCAGGGGTTTGAAAATCCAGGTTTGAAAGACAACTACAAGCTAGCTAAGAGAGATTGAGAAGATCAAGGCGATGAAGGAAACAACATAATAGATCTTTTGTGATTGACCGAGAGATTAGCTATTAGGGTAAAAAACAAGTTGCCAGAAAGGGAAGGTGTGATCTAGGAGATGCGATCATGGCAGAGTTGTGCATTTAGATGTTAGAAAGATCAAATCTTGCAAGATCTTATTGGATTTCATTTGCCTCAAGAATGGTGATGAAACCTTACCCGCCTAGTTTTTGAATTTTTTTTGGATAGAAAACCGGTCTACAAGTATATGACATAAGAAGAAAAATGTTGCTGATGAATAGGAGAATATTGTGTTGTTGTGAAATGGAAGACTTCTGCAAATAAGAACAAGATCAACCAAGTGCTCAATGAGCATCTAAAAAGAGAGTGGTAGTGAGAGTGAACCTCGTTGAAGCTTTCAGCCAGTTGGAAAGAAGAACTAATAGTTCTTATACCAACAGAGTTTGATACCGGTGGTGTGTAGAGAGTGAGGTGTAGATTCAATAGAGAAGCAGTAGCTGAAGAGAAGTAGGAGAGTGAGTTGGTGCAGCAGAGAAAGTATCTCACCTGTTGAGTGAGGCATTTTAAAAAGGTTGCAAGATTCTCTTGTAACAAGATAACTACTTATGTATTTGATGTTTATTTTGTGAACACTGAGTTGTAGCTCGGTGCAAGAATTGTAGCTCCTTGGGTTGGTGCCCTAAAGTCAAGGGTTGGTGCTCCTTTGGGTTGTAGCCCATAAATCAGGTAGGGGTTGGTGCTCCTTGGGTTGGTGCCCTAAACTTTGTAACTGTGTTTTACTGTGAGGTTGGATTCGAGCAGTATATTCCAGCAATATTTCTCACCAAGGTTTTTCCCATCTTGGGCTTTCCTCGTATATGTTGGTGTTATGTGATGTCTCCTTGTGTGTGTGTGTATTTGAGTTAGTCTCTTCACTAACCAGTAAGTCTGTATTGTGTTTGATTAACAAACCGATATTTCTCACAAAGGAGAGCTGAAAGGAAAATTTTTGAGAACCACTGATTCACCCCCTCCCCCTCTCACTGGTGCATTGTGTCTAACAATTGAGGCATGTAAAGATGAATATTGGTTGAAAGCTATGGAAGAAGAATTAGATCAGACTGAGAAAAATAACACATGGACTTTGTTTCCTCAACCTAAAAATAAGAATGTTATTGGAACTAAATGGGTTTTTAGGAATAAATTGAATGAGGCTGGTCAAGTTATAAGAAATAAGGATAGATTGGTTTGTAAATGATGTTCTCAGAAGGAAGGAATTGATTATGGAGAGACTTTTTCACTTGTATCTAGGATTGAAGCTGTAAAGTTATTTATTTCCTATGCTGCTCCTAAGAACTACAAGGTTTATCAGATAGGTGTTAAGTGTGCATTTTTTAATGGGGCTCTTGATGAGGAAGTTTATATTAAGAAACCTAATGGTTTTTCTCTATCAGCTGATACAAACATGGTTCACAGGTTAAGTAAAGCTTTATATGGATTAAAACAAGCACCTAGAGCTTGGTATGCAAGGTTGGATACATATCTTTTGAAGCTTGGTTTTACTAAAGGCAATGTTGACAATAATTTATATTATAAGTTCGTTGATGATGATATACTAATTATTGAAGTATTTGTTGATGACATCATTTTTGGAGGTGAAAATAAGTTGTGTAAGGAATTTGCTAACAATATGGAGAAAGAATTTGAAGTGTCTATGATTGGGGAAATGAATTTTTTCCTTGGTTTGCAAATTACTCAGACTGATAAAGGTATTTTCATCTATCAAACTAAGTATGCTAAGGAATTGTTGAAGAAATTTGGTATGGGAGATTGTAAACTAGTAAGTACTCCTATAGTTACAAGTGAGAAATTGACAAAAAAAGATGTTTCTACACTAATAAATCCTACAAGATACAAGTTTATGATTGGAGGTCTGCTTTATTTGACTCAGATTAGGCTTGACATAATGAATGTTATTTGTATTGTATCAATATTTTGGAGTGATCCTAGAGAAAATCATGAGAACGCAATGAAAATGATTTTTAGATAATTGGAAGGTACATCAAAATATGGTTTGTGGTACCCTAAGGATGATAACTTTACTTTTTGTCCATATACATATGTTGATTGGGCTAGAGATGTTGATGATTGGAAAAGTACTTCAGCTGGAGCTTTCTTTCTTGGAAAGAAGTTGGTTTCATGAATCAACAAGAAACAATCATGTACTTCTTTAGCTACTGATGAAGATGAGGATATTGTTGATGCTACTAATAGTACATAGTTTTTATGGATGAAGCAAATGTTGAAGGATATAAAGGTAGATTGTGATGGACCGGTAGTTATTCACTATGATAACTCTGTTGGTATGGATATATCAAAGAATCTGGTATTTCATTCTAAGACAAAGAACATATATATCATATACAACTTTTTGAGGGAAAAAATGGAAGAAGATGAAGTTAGACTGGTTTATGTGAACACTAAAGAGTAGATTGCAAACATTTTTACTAAACATTTGCCTAAAGAATCATTTGAGTACTTTAGAGATAGATTGGGGGTTTTTGCCCCTCCAATAGAGAAATGATTGATGTAGTTTGGCATCAGTTTCATATGCTTTATCAGATATATTTTTTATTTTGGCACTGATGTGGGGACACTACTACTTAGGGGGAGTAGTCAGCTTTGAGTTTAAATGGTTTATGTTTATGCTTTAATATTTTTGTCATATTTCTAGCATTGATGTCAAAGGGGGAGAGATATTGATGTGAAATATAAAAAATTAAGGAGTTGTACACATCAGGTAGAGATATATATTTACAATTTGGACCTTTACAGACATATCATTCATAGGGGGAGTTTGGTCTTTGTCTCAAGACTTCATTGCTATATCTTTGAGTGGGAAATTATTGGTTGTCTTCTTTTGGGGGAGACTTATTTGGTATTTCTTGGTAGTTAGATGTTTTTCACATCTATTATTTCCATCAATGCCAAAGGGGGAGATTGTTGGCCATTTGGAGGAATTGATTGTGTGTTGCATTGATGTTTTGGCATTGATGCCAACACTAGTTGTTTGGATGCTTTACCGACACCCTTTTGGTCCTAGTAGGATGAGTGGTTTTAGGTTAATTTGGATCTAGTATGATCCAGTAGGCTCCGATATGATTTGGTTATGAAATTGTCTTGTTCATGATGTGATGCTAAAAATGTGGTATATAAGAGGCATACACATATAATGAGACAATAAGATGTAATTGAAAAGCTTAATTTCAAAACTAAATCAAAGATGCAAACCATAAGCCTTCCTCGAAATTTCCCATTTTCCTCTATTCTTGAGGACCTTGAAGGTGTTGAATTGATGGGCTCTCGGTGGAGAAATGACCTCCAAAGTGACAACTCAAGAGTTGAGTACCTATTTGATCATGATTGACTATGGAGATGATATGAAATGCATGATTTAAGAAACTAGATTAACATGCTATGATAAATCCAAAAGCTAATTACTAGATAATTGAAATGCAAATTGCCTATAGTAATGATGCCTAAATTGATATCAGATGGCATCCATATTGCTCCAAAATGAGGGATATTTATAGGAATTCCAAGGCCAAAGCTAAGGTGGCAGGAATCTATGGTCCAGATTTGATCTAGAGATATCAAGGGCCAAGATTGAGGAAGTTGGAGAAGAGGTTGGAGGAAGGGACACTTTTTATCTCTATGGTGACAAGTGTCAAGGAGCCTTGCTCATGAGAAGGAAAGTGTCCAAGGGAGAAGACATGTGGCAAAAGTGCCATGTGTCTCAAGAAAAGAGTATCCACACCATGGGAGGTTAGGATAAGGAAGTTAGAATCTGCAAGATTGGATAGGGTTAGTTATACCCAAGATTAGATTGAATGGGTTAAGTTAGAGGATGGTTAGGTTAGGTGGTTAAAGTTAGGAGCCATGTGCTCATTTGAATTTAGAAATTCAAATAATTGAAAAATGGTAATTAATCTCAACAAACTTGAGTTTGTTAATCTTAATTAGGGATTAGAAGAATTGATTAATATGAGGAGACATTAATTAATTTAGAATTAATTAATCAAAGGTAGATATGAAATGAACTATATAAATAAATCATTTAGATTTATTTACTAGTAAATGAATAGAGAAATTAATTAATTTACTTGTGAATTTAATTAATTAGGAAGGAGAATTAATCAAATATCTGCATATTTAATTAACTATCTTCAGACTATTTTTAGGTGTATACATTTTGCCCCTCTTTGAAGCGATGTGTGACAACATGTTGGTTCAAAGAAAACTTGATTGATGATGTTGTTGGTTCGATAGAATGTAGATTTGATCTTGATTTGATTTAGAGATGATAAATCTTGATATGATGCGGTTTTGATCTTGGAGATGATAAATCTCGATATGATGCAGTTTCGATTTTGGAGATGATAAATCTCGATATGATGCGGTTTCGATCTTGGAGATGATAAATCTCAATATGATGCGGTTTCGATTTTGGATATGATAAATCTTGATATGATGCCCCAGACTCTAATTGATAAAAATTGATGTGAGGATGCCCCCTCAAGAGAAGAATCGGATAATTTTTGAATGTTTTTGAATTTTTCGCATTTTTATAATTTTTTTGAAATTTTTGAAATTTTTAGATTTTTTAATGATTTTCCGATGTTTAGAGATTTGTAGAGTCAATCTGATTCATTTCCCAATAGGAAATTTGAAAATGTTGTCCTATCAGACTGATTAGTTGATTAGATGATTAAAAATAAGTGGAATAAAAATCCCACTTAAATGCCCCATTATGAGTTCAAAAAGATGAATTCCTTTTTACCACTCCTCATTTGTGCACTGCAGTTGTTGGAGAAAAATTGCTCTAGAGGAAGGAAATGGTGATACCATACCACTAGCATAGGTTCAAGCCAGTTCGGTGATATGAGTGTCCTTCGACATATGGTCCACCAGTACATACTTTGAGAAAACCCAGCTTTGTTGATTTTTTTAAAAAAATTAGCTGTTTGCATAAAAAATCATTTTTTAGCGTTTTCACCAGATGGGTTGGGGAGAAAGTTGCATTTTTGAGATGGGTTTTTTGATTAGTGACATAGATTTTTTCAGATTTTTAAAAAAAAATTCATTTGAACCCCAAAAAAATTAATTATTCATGCATTTTTCTTTTTTTTGTTTTTTTTGTTTTTTTTTTTGTGATGATTTTTTCGATTTTTTTTGGGGGTTTTTTGATGATTTTTTCAATTTTTTTTTGGTTTTTTTTTGACGTTTTGATGATTTTTTTGATTTTTTTCGATTTTGATGAGTTGATTTGATTTTTTGATGAGTTGATTTGATTTTTCGATGAGTTGATTTGATTTTTTGATGTGTCAAATTTGCTATCAATTGGATTTGATTTTTTTGATTTTTGAAAGGGTAAGATTTGATTTGATTTTTTGATTTTTGATAGGGTAAGATTTGATTAGCTATCTAATTGATAAAATTAGATGCTCCTAATTGTTAAATTTGATGATCAGTTCTGATTATCTCGATGCATGTGTGAGATGAGATAAAATTGATAATGACCTCATGATAGATGAACGTCATTGATAGGGGCCCAATGAGATTTGATAAAAATCTCAATTGAGCAAAATAGACTGATAGATAGATTGATTTGATAGATAGATAAATCAAGAAATTGATATGATGAGGTGATTTGATTGCAGGAGCACTTTAACATTCTTCAGTCTCAGGAGCGTTTCCCGAAGACATGGATGTTGATACCCCGCCTTAGTTAGGCGGAGCGAGATCACATTAGCAGATGTGGTATGTCTTCCCTTCTTGACATGCCCCAGCCTTTGATAAACTGGGGATTACTGATAGCTTTAGCAAAGCACTAGCATAGTGAACATAACACATTTCACTTGCTGACTGGAGAGATGATGGTGACACCTGAGGATGTCTACCAAATTTTGCGCATCCCTGTGATGGTTGATTTAGTATATTATGATCTCAGTGAGCAGGGTGGGATAGAGGCACTTTGTCGCGTATTTGAGGATGACAAGATAGACAGGTATGATATTGTGTGGCAGGAGATGTTAGAGCTAGGGTATGTCATGTTATCGACTATGATTGCTAGATTTATTAGAGGCTTCCTTTATCTTGATCATAGGTCAAAGGGATTATCTGTTGGATGGGGTCATCTGCTTGAGAAGATGGTGATAGAGGGGACCCAATTTTCATGGGGGTCATGTATGTTAGCGCACTTATATCATGACTTGCACCGAGTTGTGTACCAGGGATCAGCTGTGTTATCAGCAGGGGTCACTATGCTTCAGATATGGCCTGGGAGCATTTACCTATCAAATGACCATTGGTGGACAGAGGTAGACCTGTAGGCAGACCTTATGTTGATGGGTATCCCGGTGTCATTGTCCAGTGAAAGATGGGCAAATTAGAGTACTGGAGACGGACCTTGGATGACCTAGATACTATGATATGGAAGCCATATAGGGACTATGAGTTTTGGCCTAGGGATGCATTGGAGATGCCATATGTATTCATGACGCAATATCTGATTGGCTCGACACCTTATGTCATCAAGTGATTCCCTTGTATGAGGGTGTTGAGACAGTATGGCAGGATACAGGGGATACCATAGGCTACAACTCATTATACTTGTCAGAGATTGGATGTGGCTACTTGGGGGCCTTCTATTTCATATGACCATGTCTGTGCCAAGTATCGATCATTAGGGCCTATGGATTGGGATTATCTTCCAGGTGTGATGGATAGTGGGATGACACATGAGTACATCGTGCATTGTATTGTACACAGGTTTCTAAGGCTGACACATCTGGATGAGCCAGAGCTAGTGTTATATGAGGATGACGAGAGGCCGTGATGCAGAGCTCCTAGACAATGGAGGGATGGTAGAGATAGAGATGATAGTGGAGATGGAGATGGATATGGAGGAGATGCAGGAGATTAGGGTGCAAGGGATGATGATGGAGGATATGATGATGGGGAGGATGGGGGAGATGATGATGAGGGAGATGGTGAAGTAGTGGTAGTGGCAATGACAAGCACACCAAGAGATAGTAGTTCTAGATCTGCCAGAGATGTATATACAGATTGGATGGTACGGGTGGTCAGATGGAGGAGATCAAGTCCTAGGGATCAGGGGCATCAGGTCTTAGAGTAGGAGGGACCCCCAGTTGAGCAGGTACCTATGACAGTATCACAAGCTGAGCAGCCACAGGCAAAGGCACTTTGATGGATCCTCATTAGGATGTTGTCGCATCAGCAGCAGGCTCAGATTACAGACTTACAGGCTCAGGTTTAGTAGCTAGAGAGTCAAATAGTAGAGAGGGACTCTCAGATGGCCCAGCTAGAGACTCAGATGGCTTCTCTCCTAGTCTTGAGAGATGTAGCTATGGATAGGTGTCGACAAGCTGAGACACAGGTACAGTTGTCAAGAGGGTCTACTTCAGGGAAGAGTTCCTTGAAGATGATGCACCAGGGGATCCAAGAGGCTGAGTATTATAAGACATTATACTTTACTGTTGTTCCTCTTGAGCAGAGGGCTCCAGGATTTTCCCAAATGAGCAAGAAATTGAGACAGAGCTAGACTGAGAGTCAAGGAGTGACATGGCCACTTCAGAGAGCTCCCCTAGGTGGGGACTCAGATACAGGGGTACTAGCTAGTGCTACTCTACCTACCGCATTAGGACGGAGTTCTGCTTTGCATCTGAGTGGTCACAATTATATGGGACATTGATCTATTTATGTACACACCTTTTTGTACTAGTACATTTGGGTCAAAATTTTGATGACAAATCGTTAGAATTCTGACACAATTTTGTCGCACTACCGACAAAAAAAGGTGTCAAAAACTTTGTGTCAGAAGTTCTGACTATCCTTGTGGTCGTCGCAATTCTGACATCACCTCCAACCTTTCTAACAACCACCATGGATGCTCATACCCCAAAACTATGCTTTCATGATCTCGGCCTATCATCGGAATTCCCACTCCAAAGGATAAAATTCCGACAGAGGAGTGTCGTCGGATGTACAACATCCTCATCGAAACTCTCCTAGAGGTCATCGTAATTGCCAAGGAAGGGCACTTATATTAATCTGATCTCCATTTCTATTTGATTGAATGATATTTTTCATTGCATGATTGGATTCCACAATGTCACTACAAATTTTGACAATTTTTTCTTTTTCACGACTTCCATCCAATATTTTCCATAATGTCTCTGTTATATTATTTCCAATATGCATTGTATCAAACAAATGCACAATTTGTAGCTACTCATAGTAAGGCAACCTACTGAGTTGTCTGGGATAACTTTTTAGTCCCTTTGGAAGGTGGTCATCCATGCCTTGACGACCTTCAGTATCATCAATTACATCATCAGTAAACAAAACATGATAGAAAAATTCAAATTCCAAACATAAACCATTAGATGGAATGACATTACCTTGATGATTAATTCTATTATATTCCAACTTCCATAAGTGAGGAGTCATTCTTTGTGGCTTTGATGTAGTCTCTTCTTTCCCATTGAAAAGATGTTTTTCAGTATTCTGATACTTATGATTTTTGTGAAGGAAGTGCCTATACTCATCAAACACCTACTTTCCTAAACTTTTTGAATGATGGGATTTCATCTTTGGACCACAAACTGGACATGCAAATTTTCCCTTTGTTTGAAGACCTACAAGATAATGTATAATTCTATTAAATCTGTTAATTTTTATAATTATAATTATCATGCGCAACTTGAACACTATAACGTACCACAAAAATGTGTTAGCCCTGGGGCATCATGTATTGTCCATACAAGAATTGCATGGAATTTAAATTGTCTTTTTCCTATTGGTCTAGAGATGTCATACATGGTCACACCATTCCATAACTCCAGCAACTCGTCGATAAGAGGCTCAATATATACATTCATATCTTTAACTTGGTACTTGCCTAGTGGAATGAACAAAAACATTACATAATTATTATGACCATTTTACTGCAATATTTATAATTAAATGTAGATGACTATTAAATGATAAAATACCTCGAACAATCATTGCCAACATTATGTGCTCCCTCTTTATTGACACCCATGGAGGAATATTATTATTGATAACAAAAATAGGCCACATCGAGTAAATAGATCTCAACTCTCCAAATGGATTGACACCATCCACTGCCAATGAAAGCCTAAGATTACGAGGTTCTTCTTTAAAGTGTGGCCACTTTTCCTCTATGTCCATAAATGCTAAACCATCCATAGGCATTCAAATAATGTCATCTCGACTTCTATTGCGTGCATGGTAATCCATAAATTATGCCAAGCTAGTGTACGTGAATAATCATTGCATGCATGGAATAATGGGAATATAATGAAGAACCTTGCGAGGCACCTTTTTTGTTATTTGATCTGTTTGATATCTACTGATATGACATTTAGGACATTTTGTTCCAAATTCATGTTGTTTATGATATATAATATGATCATTGGGACAAGCATCTATTGTTTGATACTCCATTCCAATATCTTTCATAATGGCAGATAATTCTCGGTATGAGCGAGGTAGAATATTTGATGGTGGTAAGAAAAACTCACCTATCAATCTACAGCAAAAAAAAAAAAGTTTGAGGTGTTAATATAAAGAATATTAATGGTACATGATTCACCATTTATTAACTGTAATGACATGTATGACACACCTTAATATACGTGAGATTATTATGTTGGATAATGTAATGCCCATACCCTAGTCAGACTTTTAAAAACCCATTTAACCTTGATTGACTTCCTATGTGGCATTCTTGAATGATAGATTAACCGATATGCAATGTGTAGTTTAGATAATAGAAATAACTGTGCATACTTATTATTGTGCTTTTTCTTCGATTCTCGTGTAAATGTAATTGTTCCTAACCCTTGAGATAAATCTTGAGCTAATGCCTTCATTGAATATGTATATGTATATGCATGCTTGTATGAATTCATGGGTGCAGGAGATTGCAGGTACAACACCGCTTAGGGCAAGGTTCATCTCCTTTGGAATTTGCAAGGTTGAGTATGCTCCTTCATCTTTTGAATTCAGATTTAGTGGTCATTTAACTCTCATCTTGCCTTAGCCATGGTTAGGTGAGCATTGTGCGTGGATTTGTGGAGCTTGCTTTTCATTGGGATGCATGTCGAGAGATTTGGAGGACTCCCTCGATTTGCATGCCTTGCGCGAGGTAAGTGAGGTTTGTTATCCTAAGTATTAAATTCAAAATTAATGAGTAGGCGTACACAATAGTGATATAGGAATTTAAATAGGTAGTTTCTTTTATATGATTAATCACTAATTTAAGAGATTGCTTTAAATTATTAATGTAGCAGACTTAAGGTATTTAACTTGGGATAGCATGCTCATTTACACATTTGCGACATTTACACACTTGTAGATGAGAAATTAGAATAAATAAGACTCTTGTATTAGATTAGTCTTTTATTTAAAAATGTCTCTTTATTTTGTTGTAGCGAGTTAATTTAATAGTTAATTTTAATAACTACGATTTTAATAAATTATGCATTTTAGAAAGGAAAATTTTTAAAAGTCAATTGAGAAATAGAAATAAATTAATCGTTTTCGCTTGTTGGGGGAAAAAGGGAAAAATTTACTATTTAAAAGAAATTAGTTCTATTTTTCTTGTAAAGTGGATAAAGTATAAAAGTTCGATTTTTAGAAAATTAAATTAATCAAAGTATAAAGTGTTGGCTAAAGTGATATGAAGAAAATTTTTAAAAAAATTAGAGTTGAATAAGGAATGGAAGTTTTTTAAATTTTAAAAGAAAAATGAATAAAGAGGAAATGAATGACTCCCATTTTGATTTTCATCTATTTTATTTTTAAAATAAATGCCTAATTTCGAAATTGAAAATTAGGGCAAAATTAGGGTTTCACTTTTTAACCTAGTTTTGTAAGCATTTTGGGGGTTCTGGGGCTTGGGGAGAGTTTTTGGAGGAAAATGAGGGATTTTGCATTGAAGCAGCAAATTGGGGAAGCTCTTCATCAAGATTCATGCCGGAATTTGCATTATGAGGTAGTATTCGAATTCCACTACCTTATTTATATGTTGAATACAAAAAAATGGTCTTATCCATGAAAGATTTGGGGTTTAGTTTTCAGTTTACTTTCAATCTTGGTTGTTCTTGAATCAAACCCTCATTCTTGATGGATTTTGTGATTTTAAATTTGTTAGGAAAGCTTTCTCCCATAATGGAGATTTTGGTATAAAACTGGAAAATTCTTTTTATGACTGTTATAAAATGGGTCTTGATGGGAATGGTGAGGGTTTTGAAATATTCTTTGTTGTAAGTTTTTCTTTTAGACTGTTTTTTTTTGATATTGGGGTTCTGCTGTTGTGGGTGGGAGTGGTTGAAAACCACGTTTCTTATTTTAAAAAAAAAAAAAAACCTTGTATGTTTGAATCGAAATATTTAAACTTCGAAACAATTCATGTTTTTCATTTTCCATTGTTTATAACAAAAAAAAAAGGGACTGCGTTTTGTATTTTAACGCGCTGTGCATTTTTTTTTGTGTTTGACTGTGGGTTGGGGTTTGGAGGCGGGGAGCGGAGCTCCACCCGCTCCTCCTCCCCTCCCCCGCTAGCACCCCCCTTTCCCCCGTTACCTTCTCTGCTAATTCTCCCCCCCCCGCTCGCCTCCCCATATAAACTTCCCCACCCGCTACCCAGTGGATCTCCCCCGCTCGTGTGTGTAAATAGGCTGTGACCACGGCACTGCGGTGGCCGCAGGGGCCGCGGTGGCCGCAGGGCGCCGCGGACCTGCGGGCACCGCAGTGGTGCCGCCACTCACAGGAATACCCTGCGGATAGCGGCTAGGGTTTAGCCGTAAGCATTGTTTTTTTTAAGCTTTGCTTTTCTTATTTGATTGTTGATGATAGTTATTAGATTAGATTTGCTTTGTAAGTAAATAAAAAAAATGGTTTTTAGTTTGTTTTATTTTTTTTACAATAAAAAAAAAAGGGGATGCTTAGTAATATCAATTTATTATAAGCAATATTTCATTTTGAAATTTGAATGGAGGTGTGCATGATAATTAGTTATGATTTTCTATTTTTTAAATGTCAAAAGAAAAAAAGAACAAATAGATATGTTAAAATATAAGTTAACATAGGTAGCATCTAATAGGTATATACATATACTTGATGACTTATATGAACCTTACTTTCCTATGAATATTATGGAAATTGATTTTATTATTTCACGAACGTTGAGATGTGCATTTAAGCCTAATTTAGCTCGGGAACTGTTGTCCTATTTCTTTATTTACTCTTAATTTATTTTTGTACCTATATAGTGATAAGGTATTCCTTGAGTAGTTAGAAAAGGGGCTAGATTATCTTTGTAAAACCATCTTATCATTAGTGGGTATCTAAGGGTTATTTAATTTGGTTAGACGTTTACGTCAACTTGAGAAAGTGTTAAATTTACTCGTCAATGCTTGAGCATGACTTATTATTTTGGGAAATTTGTTGGGTCCCCGTCATCTGATCGCCCTCGTCTGCCCAACATTGGTCTAGTCTTCATTTAAGGTACCACCGGATTAGAAATCCTTGTCCTTTTTACTTGATGTATTTAATAGGATCCATTGCAAAAGGGATCATTATGTAATTAACGTCTAAGGTGTCTGTTGCATATTGATTTTATTCGCCTAAGTGGCAAGATGTAAAAGACTTATAAAACTTGTATTCCTAACGATATATTACCAAAGGGGTCTTGCAGTTGAGCAGACCCGGAGATGTAGCCCATCCAGGGTGAACTCCGAGATCATATCTGTGTTATGCGATGTTTATAGCGTGCATAGTTTTATGTTTTAAATTATCATGAATGGTTGTATTCTTGCATAAGTGTATGGTGGAAATTTAATGAATTCAAATTTAAGTGCATAACATTATTCATATGGATAAATGTAGTCATTTAAGTTCTTAAAACTTTGTGAATCATGGTTATGGCAAAGCATTTAAAATATGGTAATTAGAGTTGTGGAAAGGAGTATTTTGATAAGGTTAAATAAACGTAGTAATAATGGGAGGAACCTTTCTAGATTTCATTATTGGATTAACTTGTTATTAAGTATATAAATGGAATGGATGTAAAAAGGAAACAAAGTTAAAGTTTGTGTCACAATTCCTAGATTGAAATCTAAAGGTTGAACATCATATCAACATCTACCTTTTTACCTTAGTGAATGAATTCACGCCATGTTAATTATGCTTCATTGCATAGGATGAATTTGTTAAGTTATTTCACGTTTTAATCTTAACATTAATCCTCACCAGATTAATTTGATAATCGTGTGGACTCAATTAGGTATTCATGTTGTATATTGGATGAATATACTTAGTAATTTATGTTGTAATTATAATCAATAGCCCTCACCAGATTATTTCTATAACCGGGTGAACCCAACTAGAAAACCCATATGTTAATCCTTATAAAAGGAATCCCTCATGTTTGCTAAGATTGAACTAGAATGGGAAACGTCATGTTAATTATGTTTCATTATAATGGATATAGTTGTTTGGTCAATTACGTTTAATCTTAACAAATTAACCTTACCGAAATTTAACTTGATAATTGGTGAAACTCAACTAGTCCACCAAATTATAACCCCAACAAATGAATTTCTTTATGTTTGTTAAAGATGAACTGAAAAAGAAGGGATTCAATTAGTTGTTGATACATTAAATCTAATAAAAGAATCTCTCTCACATTATATTCATTTAACAATATAAAAAGTGATTTGCCACAAGATAATTATAATTCAATCCTAATGGAAGAGCATCTCTTGGAACTTATACTCTAATCTTGAAATGGTAAATATTATCTTGCTAACTATATCTTAAAGTTAAAGGATGAAATCATGTGGCTCTAATACATTTTCAACGTAATGATTTTAGCCATCTAGTAGTATTATTAAAACTTCAAATGAATTTCCATGGCTACTCATATTTTACCTTTCATAAAAGAACTTCAATTCATTAGTTGGCTATGCATGGAATCAAATAAAGGGACCTCACTCTATTAATAGTAGATAATCCTTAAGGAACGAATTCTTCCTATTAACCATACCTTTTAATATTTAAAAAAACTATATATCAAATGTGAGTGAATACTTTAAAATCAAAGGATGGAATCCTCGTTTTACTAATCGTAGTTTAACCCTAAACGAATGATTCTCATTAAGCATATTTATAGCATTAAAGGATGATGTCAAGGGTGGATGGTTATCTTAAAAACCTACTGAATGGACCTCATTATATTAAACGCTTGGAACCAATTGGAGACCTCCAAAAGAAATTATGAATTTAAGTGCACTGAAATAAATAATCTACCAAAGGCCTCCTAACCACCAAAGTAAATGAATGCTTCCTAAAATTATAAGAGGTCAGGCTGTTGAACACTTATATAATCAAGATCTATGCAATATCTCGTAAATAAGATATCTAGTTTAATGAATCTAATGACGCAAGTTGAGTTAGGTGTAAGGTTATGTAATCGCGTTAGGAAACCTCTTAGGATTGTTTGAGCCTTCCGCTGTGATATCTAAGTTGACAGATAACTCCAATGTATTTTAATGTCATGCCTAATTATGAATTGAGTTGACTTCAACTATCTTAATGTTGTAACTTTGTATTAACGCTCTTAATAATTATTTTAAAAAATAAAAAATAAAAAAATTTTGCACTCTAATTGAGTGTTTTTAACTTAAACCCTTAGGGGTTTCCTAGCGGGGCATTACAGATAAACCATTCATAACCTTCAAGTTCACCAACAACAATACAACAGAGAGAAGAGTTGTTTGGGAGCCTTTGTAAAGGGGTTCATATGGCTTCTCAAGAAGAGGTAAATCATGAACATCAAGGTCATCCTGATCATCATGATCAGCTGTGCCAGTACTAAATGTGTCATGGATCAATGTATTTGTACCATCATCTTCAATTGTGTTTTGTGGTGTATGATCATCATCTTCCATGGGATCATTATCTTCAGCTTCGATATTCACACCTCCATGTTCCTCCACTTCGAAAACCATATTCTTTGGGTTGTGTTGGTCCATATCATGTGCCCTAGGGTGCTCGACCTATATAAAAATGATCAACATAAATAAACCATGATCATGATCTCATTATCAAGTGATTTCTTATGTATATAAATTGTTAAAATGATATAATGAACAACTTACTAGTGGATGATAATCATGTCCCCCTTCAATGTGACCATGCTGCCTACAATGTTTCTTAGTTGTTTTGATTAGAAGTCTTCTAGTCTTTAAGCCCTTACAAATTTTGTAGGGACAATAACATTTCCCATCACCTTTTATTTTCAAGTTAGACCATAATCTAGCAATTGTCTCCTTATTTTGTTCTTCACTAATATTATCTGACATGGTCTTTCTTCACAAGAAAAAACATTAGGCTATGGAAACTTCAGTGCAAAAGCTTCACAAAAATTCCAAATCGAACCAAAACCATTTAACTCTTCTTTTTCATCTTAAAACATTGAACTTAATAGAAAATGTATTTAATGTAGCTGATTGTGTGAATTTTTGAGCATTGTGTTTGCAAATTCTTACAAAATTTTGCCTATTGCATACTTTCTAAGAGACATTTTTGAGTATTCTAAGCCTTGGTTCTTGTATTTTCACTGGTGATAAGTTGGAAACTTTATGGCAGACCTGTAGCCAATCGATCTAATTTTGACAAGGTATACACTAAGAAAACAGGCATCTAGAACTAGCATTGTTTGCAGGTCACCCCTACCCTATGCCATGGGTATATGAGTACCCAGAACTCCAGTTTAAGCATCAATCTTGGAAATGATCGGTATATGACTACCCCGAACTCCAGTTTAAGCATTAAGTTACATCATTATTGACCTTACTTTGGGATGCTATGTATGAGATTGGAACCTTTTGTAAGGTGTGATCAATGTGCTATCATAAATGCAAAGGCAAAACCATTTTGATGAGATCATGATCCCACTAATACTATTTTTCCTTGTTAATTTTGCACCCACAATAATGATAGAACTTGATATAATATGCCATCAATGCCCATATAATGACAATGCTCAAGATGAGCCACTTAGAGGTAGAGTTTAACCACTTTACATATAGGTATATTATCTCTAACCTCATTTTCCCTATAGGTAATTGATTATGTTCATTTTAGAGTCTTATTTCCAAATATGTAACTCTATGTTAGCTTTTTGCTTTATTATTTGCCTGTTTATGCATAATCTTGTCAATTTTGCATAATTTTACTTAGTTCTTGCATCTTCAATGAAATTATATCTAATCATATCCAATCACATCAAAATGGAATAATTAATCATATTGCTGGTCTCTCCTAGAGGAATTAAATTGAACCAAACTGACTATTCTCCAATAAAATGTTTTGAAATGGTGAATGTATAAGTTTGTAGTTTACTTTCCTAGACTAGGACCCCATTTCGTCAACATTTCACTATGAAAGCATAAATATTTTTTCTTGAAGAGAACATCTTATAGATTATGCTTCAATGTATAACACATTTTCATAATCAATCATTCAACTTCACATGGATAAAAGAATTCACATATTCTAAATCATGATCTAATGATGTGAACAACTCATATGCAACTATATGGCATGCAAAGCATTTATTTTAACATACACTTATTCATCCACATTGCAGGGATAACAATACAAGGCTCACATATTGGTCTAAGAGGATGCCATGGTCTCACAAAGTAACCAAGAACCATATGAAATGATGGTCTTGAATCCACACACAACTAGGGAGGATCCATATGATTATGTATGACTTCCCCCTTGTTTGTTTAATGGGATTAGCCTCCAAGACATAGCCGTCAATAATCACTGAGAGTCTACAGGTGGATCATAGCTACCCATACAACAAACACTTACCCCTATCCTCAAATTTTCCCAAGGTTTGATTCCTTATATACACTCATCCAAGGTTATCTATGTCGATCTTGGTGAGGAATCACATCACAACAAAGAAGGCAACATTTAAAAATAGAAAGAGTTTCACTAAACTACCAAAGATCATAAATATTGAAAGAAAGAAAAAATAGTACCAATAATAAGTCAAATAAATATGTTCAATTCCAATAGCAAATCAAACATAGCCACAATAGCTACACAATAGAGAAAACTCACAACAGTGATTAAAGTAATTCAAACAAGATAAAATAAAATTGTTGGCCCATGCAACAAAGATGAGAGATCATCAATAATTGAAGGAAACTTCACAATCCTTAAAAGTGCACATTACATAACTATATGACTAGAAATTGTGGCTAAATAGAGTGAAGATTCATCATGACTCCAATAATAGTCCCTCATGTGTGCATTTGTGGCATGAACACAAAAACTCCCACATGGCCATGTACCTAATGGAGAAGACATGCCTAGGCTACATGCCCAAAAAACATGACTATAATAATGGTCCCTCATGCATGCATTTGTGGCCTGCACACTACAAATCCTAACATATCATGGCAATACACCTCATAGAGAAGACACACCTAGGGCCACATTGCACATAGCAACGTGCCTCACAAAGAAGACATGCATAGGGCACATGCCACATAGCAATGTGTCTTATGGAAAAATGTGCATGCATGTCACACACCAAAGCTATATGTATACATCATGAGGCACATTCATATGTTATCAAACACAACCTATTGTATCTAACATGAGTTCCTCTCTACATGTGTGCAAATCTTCCAACACTAATCACCACTAAGAAGGAATAATATAAAATGCATCTTCAAATATTTGTGTGTGTGTGTGGAATTGTGTCTTCGAACCCAAATCGCTACCATCAACAACATGTAACCATCACCTACACTATATCAAAACATAAGTATGGTGTTACATCATATCTATTTGCATAATGTCAAAACACATGCAAACATAAAAATCATCATAGCATGACAAAAATCAATCTCCACATGTTGGAACAAAGATATAAATAGATAATAGGGTAAGAGGAAACCCGTACCAAGAACCACATACTAACTATCGGCAATGCCATCAAGATAAATGTAGGATAGGATACCTTTATGAGACATCCAATGGTCCATTCTATGAATAGAACTATGGGATACTATCTTTGAAAGGTGTGGTCAATAGAGATAATCCCTACTAATGCCACAATATGTCACCATAGCTTCTTGAGTTTTCCATTCTTCTACTTAACACCACATTTATTGAGTTCCTCAGTAGTGAGGTTGGTTCTCAATAGGATGCACAAACATGTAAACACACAAGCATGGTTTCATCATACTTGTACAACAATACAAATTCATTTTTCTAGTTAATTACTTAGTGTAAAAATGACTCCATTACATAACATAGGGCAATAATCACCATAAGTTTTCAAATAAACTGCCCAAACATAAATTGGAGTTACCCTTTCTAAGGTACAAACATAATTATTTATAACTTCAAAATTAAAATAATCACAATACATCAAAATAAGTTCAATAGTGCATGGAAATAGACAACATGATCCATAATTAAACCCATAAATTACCCTAATTGGATATGCTAATAAAATGGTGTCTCAAATAATAGAGATTATGTTGGACCTATAATAGAGATCTGAACTTTGTTTCATCATACACAAGCATGGTTTCATCATACTTGTATCCAAATACACCATCCATAGATAGTTACTCAGTACCACAATCTCATGGGTACCCTTTTAGCTGAATTTATCCTATATTTAGGTGAATTTACCCTTGTATCATTCCTTGATCTAGTATGTCATTCCACCAATCAATAATTTTTCCATATTCTTGGGAGAATAAACTATCCCTTAGGTGAATGCCATATCCTTAAATGAATCCTCCTTGTCATCATCCTAAGTCCTCTTTTTGTTAAGTCTTATCCCTTCATCTTTAGGAAAATCCACCTATCCTTATGTGAATCTACTTTCTCTTAGGTGAATCTATTTCACATAAATCATTTATCTTATCCATCTTTCTTACACAAATGGTGAATTTTTCCTATCCTTAGATGACTACACTCCCATTTAGGTGAATCTATATAGTTTTAGTCTCCTTCTATTATTTTGTCCAAATTTGTATCCTCTAGTTTACATGAATCTACTTGTTCTTAGGAAAATCAACCCTATCATTCTAAGGAAAATTCACCTTGTCATCATCCTTAATCATCTACCTTTCAAGTGTATAGTCCATCCATCCTTGGGAGAATCTAACATATTATTGGGAAAATCCACTCCCTCTTAAGTGAATCCACCTTTTCCACCTTCTCATTAATTATTATTTGTTCTAAGAAGGACACAAAAGTGGATAGAAAACAATAGAGTAGATAGTACTCAAACAAGTACTAAGGAATTACATTAGTGACATGTCACAAATGTGAGTTATACATGTTCCAAATTGATTGATTCTCATGAAGGAACTAAGTTATCTACAATAAATAGCCACCCAAGAAACCCATTTGCTTTAGGCAAACTATCTTCTTAGTAGTAGCTTAATTCTTGAGACACTTGATTTAGATATGATCTTGTAAATGGTGTTAAAAAGAGTAATTAGTCACCAGCCAACCACACTCTTCATTTGTATATTTAAGAATTATTTTGGTCAAACCTTGATTGTAACAAGCATAACCAAATCCTCCATGATAAAGTTAACAACAAATATATTATTGCATAACCAAATCTTTGTGGTGGGTGTGTTCAACCAATATATTATTGTGTGAATTGCTTTTGTCCAAAATGTAGGAACTTGATCTACATATCCATGAAGGCATGATTAGGTCTCTATACAACACTGTTTTGTTGATGCATATATGTAGTGGTTAGTTGTTTTCTTTTAGTTGTGGATAAACCATTTTGAGTGAATTTCTCATTTACTTGAGCATTTTGCATTTAGAGAACAACTGGATGACCATTCAACAAGGGGTTTAAATCTTTGAACTTCACAAATGCTTGAGCTTTTTTTGTTAAGCAATGTACCCACATCTTAAAGACATCAAATTATGAAAAATGATAGTCCCAAATCTGCTAATGACTATCACAACATAGTGAATAAGGGAAATCCATAGATACATTAATGAGTAGCCGTAGATCAATACAAAGGGAAATACAGTCATGTTTATCTCAATGCAACATTTGCCAGCATCCTCCCTATGTGTGCCAAAATAGGAGCTTTCAAAAAAAGTATGGATATCCATCAAAGCATAATTGAGAGAGCATTGGAATACAGGTTGGTTCTTGTCCAACAAGATTCAAGACGTAGGGCCCCCACTAATAAGAGAACCCATAGTGGGTATGGGAGGAAGTCGGGTCTTATGTGGGTCAATGCAATCCCCATTCCATTCATTCGAGTTACTTCACTAATGTCTTCCAAATTCTTGGAGCAGTTTTTTTAATCCAATTACTAAAATCACAAAATGGGGTAGCATACACATGGCATGTGAACTGTATGACATAATACCTCAAAGAGATGTCATTTCATGGAATTTTAAGATAACAGGAATGCACAAAATGGATTAATTTGAAAAAAACCTTACCTTTCTTGTGCAGAGATCGCTCTAGTGGGGGGGGGGGGCAGGGAGGCAAGATGGTCACCACTTGTTCTTTCAAAATGAAAATGTGTTGTGTTTTTTTTTTTTTTTTTAAATGCCCGAGGTCGTCAGAATTCCGACGAACATGGGCTTTTTTTTTTTTTAAATCAAATTTTCACATAATGCTCCTTGTCCGTTGAAAACCTCTATTGGAATTTAACCCCAAATGTATTAGTGTTTTGATGAGATATTGATGATTCCTGTGATGTATCTCATATATTTTGTGATATCATTGTACCTTGGACATTGATCTTGTTTTGATGATATGATATGCAGTCGATCCTATTCATTCTACATGACCTATGAGATGATGGATGCATTCTATTTGGTATATGATTATGATGTGTAGTTATTTTCAAGATGTATGCTTGATGTATGCTTTAATTTCTATATGCTTATGAATTCTAGATGATGGATATATGATGATGCAGTATTTACATGATGTATGCAAATGCAAATATGTATGGTGATGCTTATAATTCTATGTGATGTTTGTGCAATTGCAATGCTTTCTATGTTTATGATATTTTTTTATGATTTTCTCATGCATGGATGCAATACAATGCAATGGTGTTATTTTATATGATTTGAGATTTGATGAATGTCATGCAATGATCTTACTAAATGAATGAATGATTTGATGCTTTATATGAATGATGCCTTGGTATGCAATGGTTACATGAGATGAACGAACTTATCATGCCAGATGAATGAATTGATTATTTTTGTTATTGTCCAATGTACTCAATCATGTAATAAGAGAGATAACACCATGTTAGCTTTGGCCTTGGAAAAGATGATTATTGTGATCCCATGCAGGAATGAAATGCAATGCGATGATCGGACTGGTCATGGAGTCATTGCTTTGTTTCATCATTGAGCCTCTAAAATGTGGGAAGTGAGTGCAAACATCAATGGTATAATTGAACCATGATGACCTGAGCACTACTTTCATGGGTTTTTATATTGCAAGTTAGCACAAGCATCGAGGTATAATTGAACCAAGATGACCAGAGTGTTGCTTGCATAAAACAGGCAATATTAACCATTTCTATATGCAAGTCAAAAATGTCTTCCATGATACTCTGATGATCATTTCCTTAAACAACTTTGCACATATTAATGATTAATTTATAGACAGTAGACAAGAAAAATATCATGTTTCTTCCTCGTTCCTCTAGTCAAAGACATCCTGGAGTTACTTAGAAATCATGATAGTGAAAATTAAAATAAAATAGTTGAACCATTATTGCCAAAGCGTTAAAATCATGAGTCAAGATATATCATCCATTGATATGTGTTTTGTCATGTTTAGATTGATATGTGATAGCTAATGGTTGATAATGCGATCTTATGTTCAACGTTGGATGTATCTTAGTTTTTTTGTTTGACAAGCATTGTCTGACTATTGTTCTACCTATTTGATTAAGCTCAAAATGATCAAAACTTTTTGCCCCTAGCTAGGTTCAGGATTTTACCCCCAGCCTAGAAACAAGCCTTATTATGATATAGTCAATGATCCAAACCATGATGAGAAATCACTTGGGATGCCTGCATATGTACAAAAGGCTTTATGATATGAATAGCATTAATGGAAAAGAATACAAGCGGAAGAAAGCGTGAACCAATGGATGGTAGAGCTAGCCAACAGATAGCGCCTGTTTGCTAGGTTTTCACCATCTGTTTTTATTGCACTTTTTCTCATATTTGATTTTTTTTATTATTTTCTGCTTTTTCCACTGTTTTTGGATTTTTCTACTTTTTGACTATTTTTGGATTTTTCTGCTTTTTCACTGTTTTTGGATTTTCTACTTTTTCACTGTTTTTGGATTTTCTTCTTTTTCATTGTTTTTGGATTTTTTAGACATAAAACTTCTTCAAATGCATGCTATTGATGGGTTCCTTGAGCTGATCCCCATCTTGTGTTGATAGCTGATATGCTCCCGACCCAAATAGTGTTGTGACCACAAATGGATCTAACCAATTTGGTTCAAATTTTCCTTTCTTTTTCTCAATCTGACTGATTTCATGGATTTTCCTTTAGTACTAGTTCTCCAACTTGAAAGATTCATGGTTTGACCTTGTGATTATAACTTTGACACATTCTTTGTTGATATACCTTTAAATGGTCAAAGGCATTTTGTCTTCGTTCTTGGATCAGTTCTAACTCTTGTAGTCTAGACACTCTTTGTTCCTCATCTCAGATGAGACCTTTTAATGATACACGTAGAGAGAGAATCTCTACTTCAATTGGCAATATGGCTTCTAATTCGTATACAAGAGAGAAAGGTGTGGCACCTGTTGGTGTGCGGATACTGGTGCGGTAGGCCCAGAGAGCAGGGTTTAGTTGAATATACCAATCTTTCCTAGTATCGTTCACTATCTTTTTGAGGATTTTCAGAATAGTTTTGTTAGATGCTTTTGCCTACCCATTCCCTTGTGGATAATAGGGTGTGGAGAATCTGTGCTAGATCTTGAACTTCTCACATAACTCTTGTATATCCTGATTCTTGAATGGTCGCCCATTATCAGTGATAATGGTCATTGGTATTCCATAGCGACAGATGATGTAATTCAAGATGAATGTAGCAATTTGTTTTCTTGTGATATTTGTGAGAGGTACTACCTCGATCCATTTTGTAAAATATTCTGTAGCTACAAGGATGAATTTGTGACCATTAGATGAAGAAGGATTTATCTTTCCTACTAGATCAAGACCCCATTGACAAAAAGGCCAAGATGTTGCTAAAGCATGAAGTTCTTGTGCTGGTGCATGGATCAAGTTCCTATAGATAGGACATTGTTTGCACATTCTAGCTATCTGAAAAGAATCTCATTCCATAGTAGGCCAATAATAGCCCAAGTGTATGAGTTTTTTCAAAAGGGTAAGACCACTTGAATGAGTGCCACAAATGTCGTTATGGACTTCCTTAAGGCCTTCTCAAATTCTTCTTGTTTTAGACATCTTAAAAGAGTATCGTCTAGACATCATTTAAATAGGGTATCCGCAACAAGAGTATAATGGGAGGATTGGCGAATAAAGTTTCTCTTTTGATTTTTTGATAAGTCAGGAGGTAAGATGTTATCTTTTAGGTATGTGTAAGTTTTTCCATAGCAGGAGGAATCATGTCCTATAAGTTGACAAATGGTTTGGGAATCAGGACAACTATGAGAAGGGTAAAACAACTCTTCAACCAGGAATTCATAATGCTCTTGATTTTCCTGTGTTTGTAATAGAGAAGCAAGTGTTGCCATGGCATCTATTGCTTTGTTATCATTTCTTGGAATTTGTTCAAAAATGATTTCAACAAAATATTTCTTGAAGTCATCCACCATCTTTTTGTAAGGCATGAGTTTGTCATCTTTTGTTTGATAGTCATCATTGATTTGATTGATGATGAGCTGAGAGTCTCCAAAGACTTGAAGTTGTGTAATGTTCCATTCCACAACCATTTTGATACCTATAACCAAAGCTTCATATTTTGTGGTGTTATTGGTGCATGGAAAGCTTAATTTGTATACTTTCAGGATGGTATGACCTTATGGTGTGATAACTAGAATTCCTACTCTTGATCCGTGCTGTGTATATGAACCATCAAAGTATAGTTGCCATGCCTTTGTTTGTTACTGTTAGGATATCAGCGTCAGGAAACTCAATCTATAGAGGATGATCATCTTGAAGTGGTGCCTCTACTAGTTGATCTGCGATGACTTGTCCCTTGATAGATTTTCTATCTACATACTCAATATCAAACTCACTTAGGATCATGATCCATTTTTCTAGTCATCCTATCAATGTTGCCTTGCTGAGCAAATATTTCAATGGATCGATTTTAGCTATCAACTTGATGGAGTAAGACAATAGATAGTGTCTTAATTTTTGAGAAGCAAAAACTACCACCAAGCATTTTTTTTTGTTGGGGAATAGTTGAGCTCGTATCCTGCTAGTGTTCTATTGATGTAGTAGATGGCTCACTCTTTTCCTTCATTATCTTGTTGTGCAAGCAAAACTCCTAATGATACTTCAGTGGTCAATACATAGAGCAATAATAGCTTGTCTAGAATTGGTGACATTAGAATGGGTGGTTGCATAAGATATGCCTTGATCTTGTTGAATGCATCCTCACATTGATGGGCCCATTTGAAATGAACATTTTTATGCAATAGATGGGTAAATGGTTGACATTTATCTGTTAGTTGAGCCACAAATCTTCTGATTGATTGCAATCTTCCCTGTAGTGATCTGAGTTGACTTATATTCTTGGGAGATTCCATTTCCATGATTGCTTTGATCTTAGCTAGATCTACTTCGATACCTCTAGCTGAAACAATGTATCCCAATAGATTTCCTAAAGTGCCACCAAACGCACATTTCTTAGGATTTAGCCATAGCTTGAACTGTTCTAACCGATCAAAGATCTTTTTCAGTATTTTGATATGTTCTTTTCTATTGTATGATTTTGCCAAGATGTCATCCATATAGTCTTCCATGAATGTATGCATCATGTCATGGAATATCGTTGTCATAGCTCTCTGATATGTGGCACCTGCATTCTTGAGTCCAAAAGGCATGACATTCCAATAGAAAGTACCCCATGGACATTTGAAAGCTATCTTTTCTTGATATTCAGGTGCTATTTTAATCTGATTGTATCTGGAGAAACCATCCATTAGAGAAAACATGGAGTGTCTAGTTATTAAATCTACAATGATGTCAATGTTAGGAAAAGGAAAGTCATCCTTTGGACATGCATTATTAAGATCTCTGAAGTCTGTGCATACTCTGATACTTTTGTCTAGCTTTGAAACAAGAACAATGTTTGATACCCATTGAGGATATGCTATAGATCTGATGAATCCTACATCCAGTAATTTTTTTAGTTCTACTTTGACCAAGAGAGCAATATGTGGTTACATCTTTCTTAATTTTTGTTTAACTGGTTTGGCTCCTGGATTGACATTCAAGTGATGCATAATAAGCTCTAGATCCAATCCTAGCATGTCTGCATATGACGAGGCGAAATTGATTTGTCATCATGTAAAGAACTCCATATATTCTTTCCTTTCTTTTTCTGATAGAGAAGTTGTTGGATGTAGGATCTTTGGTTTCTCTATTGTCCCAATATTAACTGCTTATGTTGGTTCGATCAAAATTGATGACCTTTCTTGATAGTACTCAGGTAAAGTGTCAAATCTCCCATCTTCCGACACCACAAGGAGGTTTTCACTGTTAGATGCATCCTTTGTTTTTACTTTTTCTTGATCTAATGTTGCCAAGAAATGGTTTTCAACATTAGACCTGATATTGTTTTCTTTATTTTCTCTTTTGTGACTAGGAGATTTGGCACCCACTTGACTGGAAGATGCATTGCTGAAATTCCTGGTGGAAGTTGTTGCAAGTTCGATTGCATTAAGATATACAGATATGGCATAGTCATTTGGAAAGGTATCAATGGTAGTATGTCCTTCATTTTCCCATTCGATAAGTTCGAGGTGAATTAGAGGTAAAGGATCATCAAGTTGAGATGCTTCGAGAGTATTTAGGGTCATGATTGAGTTATCAAAGTTTTTGATATGTATGTCAATGTCTAGAACGGTACCCTCATTAGAATGACCTCACCCAAGAAGTTCTTGATCATCCTCAATTAAGTCTAAGTCAACCAAATGTGATTCTAATTCAAGTGAACTAGTTCCTAACGTTTTCTCTGCATACATGTGAACTACATCGACTCCTACATCTTCTTTAAAGCAATTTTCTTCAGCTGATTCTTCAAAATGATAGGAATCCCATTCCCATTCATTAGAATCTGTCTCACTTGTAGCTTGCAATCTACAAATTTATTCATATAGATTTTGATGTGTTTCTTCTGTTTGTCTTGCTATATCTTTCCTTCTTTCATATTCAACTTCTTCTGGACTAAGATTGAGTTCTGTCAACTTTACTATCGGTTCTCCTTGATTAGTACTAGGTTCATGCTTGTTCTGATTGAGAGTTAATGTTGCTTGAGAGGTATTATTGGTTTTTTTCTCTTGTTGACTTGAGGATAGTTTCTTTTGCCATTTCATTTTTGGTTGTGCTCATTGCTTTGCAGATGCTTCTTCCCTTTCAATTACAAGTTGTTCTTGTCTGTTTTCATATTCTTCTTTTTGTTGGTTTGAAAATGTGTCTTCTGGTAGAGTAACTTGTCCATACCCTAAGCCTACTTTTTTTGTAGCTTGCTGATTATGAGGTTGGATAGGTTCTGAGATACCTTCTTTTCTTTTTCCTATAGGACCTATTCCAGTGTATCCCATCTTTTGAAGAATGCTGAATCCTTTTCCATATTTTCTTGTAGGTATTCTAACATTGTTGACCTTTTGTTGAATTTCTTCATCTTTGTATAGCCACTATAGCACATCTTTGTCTTTTGTCTCCTCTGACAAGGTTCCAGCACTAATGAATGCTCCATCAAGTATCAGAAGATGTTTCACAATTGGTTGTTGTTTAGAGTTTGATGGTTTTCCAAGGGATTTAGGAGAGAGTGGTAATAGTGATATTGAGTATTCTCCATTTCCTTGATCTCTTAACTGCATTTGTTTTTCCATACTTGATAAAATAGAGGCAAAGGATTGTTCTTTGGATTGTGTGTTCGAAGATGATGCCTCCCTGTTATGAGGAACAATGACTTCTTGAGCCATTTTTAGATTGTTGCAATATTGGAATGGATTTGAATCTACAGATATTGTGATTTCTTGTCCATCATAGGGAAATTTGACACACTGATGATAGGTTGATGGGACAACTTGCAATTCATGTATCCATGGTCTCCTTAGGAGTATATTATATGATAAGTCCAAGTCTAGAACTTGGCATGCTATTTTTTTCTGTAAAGGTCCCACTCTGATGGGTAGTATCACAATTCCCTTGGAGGAACGTTCTTCTTTGTCATAGACTTTTATGGTCATCTTTTTGTGGGGATCAACTGCATCTTTTGAATATCCTAAGGCATGAACAAGACTCAATGAACAAATAGTTAGGCCAGCTCTACCATCTATTAAAACACGTTTAACTCACATTTTGTGAATGAGGACTTCAATATGCAAAGGAGTGTTGTGGGGATTTTGCAAGAACATGTCATCTTCTTCAGTAAATGATAAGCAGTGAGGAGTTGTGAGGTGTGCCACCATGGTTTGGAATTGATCTATATCAAGGTCTTTGGACACTGTGGTATCTACTAATGCTCATTCAAGAATCTCTTTGTGTGCAGGTGATAGCTTTAAAAGTTCTAAGATGGATATTTGTGCAGGTGTTTTCTATAATTGATCCACTAGATTGTATTGTTTGGTAGTGAATGACATGTTTATTGTAGGACCTGACAAAACCACTTTGGCTTTGCTTCATGCGATAACATGAGTGGGTTCTTGATGTTGTTTCTCTTTAACCATGATCACATTTACCACATTGTCATATGTATGAGCATAGTTTACCTTTTCTTTACCTTTACCATTTTGCCATGTTGATGATGCACCCTTCTCATAATTAGGAAGTGGAGTTTTGAAAGTTGTGTGAGATTCATTTGTTGTATGTCCATCCATAGTTACTATTCCATTATCAATCAAATCTTGGATGACATGTTTTAATCATTGACAAGCATCTGTTTGGTGTCCTTTGTTTTTATGGAAATCACAGTAATGATTGTCATTCCACCAAGAAGGTTTTACCTTGGGTTCAAAGTTTCTTTCTTCTGGTAAAGTAATCAATTTGTTTGCGATAAGTGTTTTTAATGCGGACCCAAGGGGTTCACCAATGTTTGTAAATTGTCTTTGAAAGAAATTTTTGATCGTTGCTTTTTGGTGATTGTTGTTTTGTTGAGTTGTTGCTGAGTGATTGGATAAGTTGAAAATTGGTTGCTTTGGTTTTACTTTGTTGTTATCCACTATCCCATCATTGATGAAATTACAATTTCTATTCCAAAATTTTGGTTTATCATTGTGATTGTTGTTGTTAGTGTTGTTAGGAGGGTGAACGCCTTCTTTAAATATTTTCAACTCACCTTTCTTTATCATGGCTTCCTCCATTCTGATTCCATTGTCAATCATTTTTGTAAAACTTTGATTTCCTTGCATTTTTAAGTAATAACTCATTTGATCATTTAAGTTGTCAATAAATATATCCATTTTTTCATACTTCGGCACTGTACGAGGATATCTTGAAGCTAATTGCCTCCATTGTTGTAAGAATGTCATGAAGGGTTCTTCGCTCTTTTGTTTTGTGTTACACAGGTCTAGCATGGTGACTTCATGCTATATGATGTAGGAATATTGGGATACAAACTTATCCATCAACTCTGAAAATGATCTGATTCCTGGTGGAAGTTTGGAGAACCATTCCATAGCTAATCCATTTAAGCTTTTTGGAAATAGTCTCATTAAGTATGTATCTTCACGTGCAAACTCCATGCTCATTGTGCAAAATTCTCTTATATGATCTTGAGGGTCAATGCTTCCATCATATTTTTTCATACCTAGGAGTCTCGAAAACTATAGGAAATGGTATCATGTTTAGGTTTATGTCAAACGGATAAGGACATATTTCTTGAAGCAAGTATCGTCTAACATTTCCTCTTTGCATATCTTGAATTTGTGTTTGTAGTGTTTGTAGTTGTTGTGTGAGAGTCATGATAGGATTATCAACATGATTTGTTCTAGCATAACCCTAATTTTGTATTCTATGAGGATCTTGATCTCTTCTTGGTTCATCTCTAGTCCTTCTTGTATCCTCATTAGATTGAATATTATTCAGAATTTCTACTTCATCTTTGTTGGGGATGTAAGTTTCCTCATTGTTTATAGTGTTGCTAGGAATTGACGTGTTATTCATTTTGAGACCAAAGATGTCCTCATATTGTTCGTTATTAGGAGGAGGATCACTTTTCTTTTGTGTCAATTTGTTTACATTAGGAAATTTTATTTTTTTTCTCCCTCCAATATTTTCTGCATAAATTTATCGAATTAAGGATCATTTTTGATGTCTCTGACATGTTCTATTATTTCCTCTTCAACTTGTATTTCATCTTCGTGTTCCATGTTTCTATAGTCTTTAGTTATTTCAAATGTTTCTATTTTTGTTTCTACAATCTTTCGTCTCTGAGCCCTAGTTAGAACGGGCATACACGTGTTTTGAATGTTTTTCAAGGTTTAAATCTTGAGTAATGTGTCGTTATAAGTGATCAATTGTTGAGGTGAAAGTTGTAAGTGGATAGACACGAAATGATCTTTTCAAGTATTTTGTTGTTTACAAGTTTTTTGATCTTAGTTTTGGAGTGCAAATTTTGTGATTTTTGATATGACCAAGTTCAAATAGGAATGATATATCCTATGATAAAGAACAAGGTTATTTTGATCAAGCATTGTAGTTTCATGATTAAAGGATGATAGATCCTGATCAGAAACTATGTTTGAACGATCAAAGACAATGTGGTGTTGCACTTTAAGGTGTTTGATCTTTAACTTGTTTGAGGTGAATACTTGAGACCTTTGTGTGTCTTGTTCTTGATTCTATTTTTGATAAAAGATAACCTAATTGAATGACCAAAGAAGATGACCTACTCTCTATGTTTGACTATCTGAGAAATGGGTTGTTTTGGTTTTCTAATTTTGATGTAGTTTACCAGAAACGCTGACAAAATGACTAGGAACACTGCTATACTAACCATAAATGTTGCTATTTGAACCAGAAACACTGTTGTTTGGACCAGAAACTCTGACAGACTTACCAAAAATGCTACTATATTGACCAAAAACATTGACATACAGGCCAGAAATGCTAACTAATAGACCAGGAACTTTGTTCTGCAATACAGTGACTCTAAAGTTCAAATAATGATATGTAGATTTAGAAAATTGAGTTTTTGAACTTAGGAGATTACAATTTTGACCCAACTCTATGAATTTTAGACTCAAAGAAACTCTATTAGACAAACCAAAAACTCTAATATGCTCAACCTTTGAGAGTTAATGTTGAAATATGAGAAATTTGACATTAACACCAAGAGAACTGACATTTGGATTGAAAATGCGACTATTTGGACCGAAGGTGCGACCATTTGGACTGAAAGAGCTAATGTTTGAACTGTTAAAGCTAATGTTTGGACTGAAAGAGCAACTATTTGGACTAAAAAAGCTAATGTTTGGACTATAAATGCGACTGTTTGGACTGTAGATGTGACTGTTTGGATTGAAAGAGCTAATCTGCTGCAAAACTTGTGAATTTGACAGTTTGAAGTTTGAGTTTTTAATGTTTGTTGAATTTCAAAGGATGAGATCCTGACTTGACTTATAAACATAGAAATCAGATCGTATTTATGTCCCAAAGGTTTTGAACAATTCAAAACACATCAATTAGTCTATCCTAAGGAGATTGGCTGAGAATGAAAACCTTTGCTTGCTGACTTAGATACACACCCAATAGCTAATCAAAATATGGCTGCTAAGCATCATGCAATGGATTCTCAACACCGTATAACTTGACTCCAAATGATAATGGGGGCACGATATGGCAAGTGTCTTGGGAGAGTTGCTATCTCTTTTGCACAAAGATTATCACCCTTTCGGAGGTGAATCAGGCAGCTTCTAGTTTTATAGTTCTTAGTCAGGAATTCCATTTGAAATTACCCCATGAAGTCACGCAAGCTTGATTGAGGCCTATAGCCCGACAAGGTACCAAAACAAGTTGTAGTCACGTAAATGTGATTGAGACCGTGAGGCCCTACAAATTGCCTGATATGAGAGATCTCAAAGAGAAAACTCAAATAATCCCATCCTCTGAGACTTTAATCATCAGAGACCTATTTATTATAGTGAGTTAGAATGCTCAGATCTAGCTATACTCACTTGGGTCGTTCTCATAGGGTGATTACTTTTTCCCATTGTGACAGGCCTGCTAGAGATATGCACTATTGAAAGAAAAGGTTGAGTCTAGCTTTCTGATCACCTAAGAAAGGTGAGAGCATACTCACCTATCATCAAGACACATAAGACATGTTTGTTCATTTCCATTTTAATTAGTCTATGTGCCTAATTTAACAAATATAAGTGCAAAATCTCGTGGTTGCAAACAAAGTTAGTAGTTTATATTGCATTCTTTGGCAATGAAATAGTTTATGAGTCCGGTCTTTCACAGCAAAATAAGTACCTACAAAACCAACAATCTACAAATTAGGTTTGGGAAAATGATAGTCCAGAAGCAAAAATGAGGAATGCAACATACAATATTTTCAAAATTAATAAAAAATTGAAAACGCCATCAAATTGACCAAGAACGCCATCATATGTGCCAAGAATGCTGCTCTGCACACCAAAAACAATGTTCTGCAAACTAGAAACATTTTTCTGCAATCAAAAAATGCTATCAAAAAAACTAAAAACACTGCTAAATGTACCAAAAATGCCACCATACATACCAAAAATGCTAAAGTACAAATTAAAAGCACTAAAGTAAAGAAAAACATAAAAACAGAGTTGAGGAATCTCCCATAAACATCATTTGAGGTGTCGAAATGCCACAAAAGAGGCCAAGAATGCGATTTGGGAGCCCAAGAGAGCTAATCTACACTTTGAAAGAGCTAATCAACCTATCAATGAAATTTCCTACAATCAAACTTGTTAAAGATCAAAGGGGCTAGGCCCCATGGTGGGCGCCAATTAATGTGATGCTAAAAATGTTGTTAGTATAAGAGGCATACACATATAATGAGACAATATAATGTAATTGAAAAGCTTAATTTAAAACTAAATCAAAGATGCAACCCATAAGCCTTCCTTGAAATGTCCCATTTTCCTCTATTCTTGAGGACCTTGAAGGTGTTGGATTGATGGGCTCTCAGCAGAGCAATGACCTTCAAAGTGGCAACTCAAGAGTTAATAGCTATTTGATCATGATTGACTATTGAGATGATATGAAATGCATGATTTAAGAAACTAGATTAACATGCTATGATAAATCTAGAAGCTAATTACTAGATAATTGAAATTCAAATTTCCTATAGTAATGATGCCTAAATTACTATGAGATGGGATCCATATTGCTCTAAAATGAGGGATATTTATAGGAATTCCAAGGCCAAAGCTAAGGTGGTAGGAATTGATGGTCCAGATTTGATCTGAAGATATCAAGGGCCAAGATTGAGGAAGTTGGAGAAGAGGTTGGAGGAAGGGACACTTGTCATCTATATGGTGACAAGTGTCAAGGAGCCTTTCTCATGAGAAGGCAAGTGTCCAAGGGAGGAGACATGTGGCAAAAGTGCCATGTGTCTCAAGGAGAGGGTATCCATACCATGGGAGGTTAGGATAAGGAAGTTAGAATGTGCAAGATTGGATAGGGTTAGTTAGACCCAAGATTAGATTGAATGGGTTAAGTTAGGGGATGGTTAGGTTAGGTGGTTAAAGTTAGGAGCCATGTGCTCATTTGAATTTAGAAATTCAAATAATTGGAAAATGGTAATTAATCTCAACAAACTTGAGTTTGTTAATCTTAATTAAGGATTATAAGAAATGATTAATATGGAGAGACATTAATTAATTTAAAATTAATTAATCAAAGGTAGATATGAAATGAACTATATAAATAAATCATTTAGATTTATTTACTAGTAGATGAATAGAGAAATTAATTAAATTGCTTGTGAATTTAATTAATTAGGAAGGGGAATTAATCAAATATTTGCATATTTAATTTACTATCTTCAGACCATTTTTTAGGTGTATAAACATGATACTCATGATTATATTAAGTCAGTTGGGTTTGGTCTGGTGCTTGGATGCTATCCTATTTTCTTAGGAAGCTTGGCTTTTGCTTCCGGCAAGGGTTTCACTGACAGAGCTTTTGATGAAGATATTTGATGAATTGCATAAGCAATGTTGGTTCAACTTCTGGTGGAGTTTCAGGATGCTGATGGTGATCATGTTTGAGACTTGGCAGATGGAGATCATTTCTTTAGCGTGTGGACCAATATTGGGTCCCGGTTGGTCTAGGTTATGGAATGGTTTAATGAAGCATGTGGATTGGACCTCTTGATGTGTTTCTGAGATATCTTATGTGTTGGATATTATTTGTTTGGTCTAAGGATGACATGTTTTGTAATTATGTATTTGGTTTATTGTCTGGTGGCCGACTTGATTGTTTATGGTTGAGGGTTTGTATATATGATGTAATATCTCATTGTAGATCATCATGCATATGGGAATAGGATATGGATATGTAATGTGCGAATAATGTAATATCATTCAGGAAAAGGATTTGGTTGATCATTGGAGATTGAATTGGCTTTATGTAAGAGGATTTCGTCCTTTGGTATTGAGCTTAACCAAAACTGTACTTAGGCATAGGAGATGCTATCTTTGTAGTTCAACCTCTTCTTCAGATTGTAGTATGGATTTATATGTAGTCAATGAGACTAATTTTGTGATGAGCAGTGCGCTCTAGGTTGTTGGTCTTCCTTCAAGTGTAGGCCCCTCAATTTTAATGCACATATGTCCTAATAACTTTCCTTCAGTTACAACAAAGTGGCATTTTTGAGGATTTAGAGAAACATCTAATTCCAAGGACTTAAAGAATACCTTTTCCAAATTACCATAGTGATCATCTTCCTTCTTTGAAAAACATGTAAGATAATCTTGGTAAATAACTATTATGATGTTAATAAATTATTTGAAAGCTACATCCATAGCCCTTTGAAAATTTTCCCCAACATTCTTTAAAACAAATGACATCCTTACATAAACGTAGGTTCCCCATGGGGTAGTAAAAGCAGTCTTGAACTGCTAAAACTCTTTTACTAATACCTGATTATAACTGGACAATCCATCCATCATTTATAATAAGTCACTACCAATTACCCTTTGTAGAATAGCTTCCATGTTTGGCGGTGAGTAGTTGTTGTTAAGAGAAGTGACATTCAAATTCCTAAAATCTACACATATCCTTATGTTCCCATTCTTCTTCCTGATAGGAACTAGATTGGATACCCATGATAAATGCCTTATAGGCTTTATAATTCCCCCTTCTCTCAGCTTAGTCAGTTCTTGCTGCATTTTGGGTTCTAGGAGTGGGTTAATAGGTCTTTATTTTTGTCTGAAAGGCTTAGCATCAGACTGTAGAGATATTTCGTGCTGAAATAAATCTTGTCTATATGCCTTCAAGTCATATTAAGACCAAGCAAAAACATGTTTATACTTTTTTAACAAATTAATTAGGTTAGCCTTGATATGGGAAGGCAAAATTTTCCCAATATACACCAACTTTGGGGATGACTTTGTCCCTAAGTTTACCTCTTTCAGTTCTTCCAACTTAGTAGATAAATTATGGTGTAAATGACTGTCACTATAGCTGAACATACACTCTAGTTCCACTAGTCCTCTGGGTATCTTATTAGTTTCTAGTTGAACTATGCCATTTCCAAAACCTATTTCTTTCTCATCTACTACTTCTACCAATGCATTAAAATTGATTTTTTGACCTTCATAATCATCAACGCATTGTACAAACCTCAGTATATCATCCTCACTTTCCAACACCTACCAGTTATACACATTATCTGGAATAAAAGATCTGGCCTTGATTTCAACTAATGATACTCCAATTAGTATTATATTATCATTTTTCAATGTAAATTTAGCTAAGAAGTCTGTCATAATTTTTTTTGACCTTTCAATCCAATCAATTGAAAATGCATCAAAGTACTCAATCACATCCCAAACAACATGTTTATACCTTTTTGACCTGTCATTCATAGATGCATATTTCGATCTTATATGAGAACCCAAAAGTTCCGAATCTCCAAAGACTCTTAACAACCGAATCACATGTTTCTTGGCAATTTCCAACCCCAATAATAAGGCCTCGTACTCAGCTGTATTATCTGTGCTCTGAAAAGGCAATAGAAAAGAGTATTTAAAAGTAATACCTGATGGGGAAACAAAAAGTACTCCTTCTCCAGATCCTTCTTTGGAACAAGCTCCATCAAAGTACATCTGCCATAGGCCTTCCTGTTGAAATTCCAATTCATTAACAATACGGTCTGTATTTTTTAGCTTAGGCTGAATTGGTTCAATTGTAAAGTTGTCAAGGTCCACATCAATCATGCAATTAATCATGTTAGGATCTATTTTCTCGATGACCATTGGGGCATGTGGTTCTCTATATAATTTTACCTAATTTCCATTCACTGGGATAGTTGCATATGAGAGGTCTAGTTAGACATTTCCTCCATCTGGTGCAACCCATTCTCTGGACAAAAGCATCCCATAATGGGGCTTGGTGTTAGTTACTATGACATCCATCTTATAGGTGGCCTTAGAGAATGCTGCTATTTTCACCTCTACATATTTCATTGTACCCACAATAGGTACTTCTTTTTTATCCATAGCATAACACTTCCCATACAAGGTATTTACTAAGAATCCTAGCTCTTTCATGACCCCATATGGCATCACATTTGCAAGAGCACCATAATCTATCATAAATTTCTTGGACCTTTTGCTATTGTATCCCACTTCCACTAAGGTGGATTTGTATTATAAATACTCCAAAGTAGAGAAAACACGGCTTCTCTATGTTCTTTTATTTTTAACAGCTCTATCACTATTATTGTAACTTTCATCTGTGTTTGTCGTGCCTAAACTTTTAGGCAAAAATAGAATAACAAATTTTTTTTGAACCACATAAACTCTCAAATAGTCTACACTATAATGAAATCAATTGAGTTTTGTCTTAACTAAGATGTAAGTGGAATTGTTTACTAACATTGGATTAGCTAACTCACTCAAAAGGGCGACATTAATAATGAGGGCTAATTATTCCCTAAGAGGGTCCTCGTAATTTAATGAGTTATCTTAATTAACTTAATTAAATTAACACTAATTAAAGTCGAGGGAAAGTTAAATATCTAAATTATATTTAAATTATTCTAGGCTAATAGAATAATGATGTGGATATGTTAGATCCAAAATTTAATTAATCGGGCACATGCAAAATTCTTGATTTATATTGTGCCAAGATTAGTTTCCCCTAAACCTTCAAATTTTGATGATTAAATAATCTGGCCAACATTGGCCTCACAGGTTAAAAATTCATTTAAAATAATTAATAATTCTCATTTACAAATTTCCCCCATATTAAATTTAATTTGACATCCCTATTTAATTAAATACAAAAATTATCTATGAAATATCCTTATAAAAAATACTTGATAAAATTATGTCAATAATGCGATATGAGAACTATATTAAAATTAATAAATAAAATAAAATAGGTTTTCACTTAACCTCAAATATATATATATAAACAATTTGGATGAACAAATCTATATTTAAACCTATTTATACATGTATATTTATTTTAATAAAAAGAACCAACTATGCCCATTAAATATTATAATGCAACTTATAAATAACCCTAAATTATAAGTTATAATTTAAAAATTTTAATTCAAATTCCCTCCTATATTTTACATGCAAACCCTAACCCAAATATGGGCTAGGGTTACATTTCTATTATAACTTGTTATTTAAATGCTAACCCTAACCTGAAATTGGGTTAGGGTTGCATTTTTAGTATCAAGTATTCTCCTCTTTCTTGTTTTTTTATTTGTTTTTACCCTAACCCGAAATGGGGTTAGGGTTTGTTATATATATATATATTTTTTGAGTGTGTGTGTGTATACTATGTGTGTTATGTAGGATTGATGGCCATGAGGTGGTAGTTGAGTGGAGGGGCGAGGCGGTGACCGAGTGGAGGGGCAAAATGATGTCCGAAAGGAGGTCTAAGTGCATAGTATGGGCTCCCCGGATGCCACTATGACTACCCACAATAGCAGTCGGTGCCATCCACTATGGGCAACCACAGTGGCGGCCGGTACCGTCCACTATGTGTGAACACAGTGGCGGCCTAGGCCGTCCACTATGTCTACCCACAGTGGGCGGCACTTCCCGCACCGTCCACTGTGTGTAAACACAGTGGTCCGACCCGTGTGTTGACCACTATGTTAACACATAGTGGTTCGGCCCTAAGGAAAGTGCTCTATTTTTTTGTCTATAATATTTTTTTACAATATTTAAAATGTAAATATATATATATATATATATATATATATATATATATATATATATATATATATATATATATATATATATATATATATATATATCTTAGGGTTAGAATCTTTTTTTTTTGTCTCTTTTCCTAAAAAGAAATTTGGACATTAATATGCAGGAATGTTAAAAATGTATAGGCATTCCATAGATAGATATAATTTTGTATATATATCTATATTTTTTTTTTTCTAAAATGATTTATTTAATAGGAATATATTAACTTATACCCTCATTGTCTAAGACTAAATCTACCTATATTTTTCTTTTTAAAACAATAATACATTTTATGATAGCAAATGATAGTAGCAAGCTAAAAAACTTTAAATAGTTTTATTATTATCATTTTTGTTTATAGATGTAAGGAATGTATATATCTATTGCATACTGGGATAAATGCATTTCAAATTTACTCTCTATGTCATAAAGTCATTTATAGGAAGAGAATAAATTTATCTACTTTAGCTTTCTATTTTCTCCTTTCCCTTTTTTTATATTAAGATATATGACAGTAGTAAATACATTTGCAACAACATATAAATAGTACATAAAATACTTATAACATTAACATAACATTTTCTGCATTTCCCTTTCTTTTTTTCTTTATATAATTTGCAGAGATAAATAAATAATAGATTTTAGATTAAGACAAAATTAAATAAAAATAACAGCAACATAATACATTACAAAATTTAATCAAATGCTTTTCTTATAAGAATGTTTGAACACAAGTTGTCAACCTTTTACAAATGGGTAGAATACCCAATTAGTCTCTCATTCCTAATGAATGGGGACTTAACTAATTAACACATTTCTTTTTTTTCAAAATAATTACAACCATTACATTCTTATTTCTTCATGCAACTAAAAATAAATCAGCAACACCCTAGCTTTCTTTCTTCTTTCCAAGCAACCTGCATACAAAACATAAGGTTGTGACCATGGGGTGCTCACCTCCCAGCCTAGCTTACTAGAAGCCACCCTCAAGCTTGGAGAACTGAGTCCTAGATGGGTTACACTCAACAAAACACAAACAATCAAGGAAAAAAACACAACAAACACATTCCCATCCCAAAGCTGAAACTTCATCACATAATATGATATTTTACAAGGGTGGAAGTGGACCAAGTATCCTTGAGGAGATCTACTAGATAGTAACTCATAGCCAACTCATGGCATCCAAGAACACAACAAAAATAATCTTAAGCCCCATATCCTTATGACCCCCAAAGGCATACATGCCATATTTTCTCCGTTTATGACCCCCGAATGCATAAACAAAACTATGTAGCAAGGGTCACATGGACAAACCCTTGAGATCACTCTCATAATGAGATCCTCTCACTATAAGACTATCAAACTCCTTCCACCCCCAAGACCATTTTGCCCTCCCAAGGGTAAGATGGCCTTGGATACTCCCCAAGCACAATAAAATGCATAACAAAAGAAAAGGAAAGAACCACATTAATACTTTCACAAATACAATGCAAAGAAAAATTACAATATTTACATTGAAGCATCTCTACAAATAGATTTTAACATACAAGTAAGATAATGCACCTACCTTGAATCTATCAAGGGCATTCTAGGGATAGCTTGGAGAAGAGCAGCCCAATCCTCAAATCTTTTCTGCAACACTTAGCCAAAATTCCTATTCCAAAACTAGTGTTTTTTCAAATTTGCAAGATCTCCAAAGATGGAGAGTGGGTGATTAACTCACTAAGCCTCAATCTATAGCCTGAGAAGGCTTCTCTCACTCCTTTCAACCTCTTGGATAGAGTGAGGGACTCCCATTGGTTGGTCTTCCCTAGGTCTTACACACTCCCTAACCAAGGCACCTCAAGAAGAGGAATGAAATGGGGAAGAGGAATGACACATACCAAGAAGGTTATCTAACCAAGGATGACACTCCTATAGATGAAATTCGTCCATCTTGGGAAAACCAATTTTTTGGGTGGTTAAACAAACCCTAGGGGAAGGACACATGGCCAAATTTGGCATTCACCCATAGGTACCCCATGAGGCCTAATAAAAATGCTCCAAAAGTGACTCTAGGAGTTGATTTAACCCTTAGAAAGTCCACCTAAAGTTAACCTATGGGTCAACTCTAAGCTGACCCTCCTTATGGCTCACTCTTCTAGATTTCTTGGTACCTTCAAGGATAATTAGGAATTATAATATTTAAACAAAAATAAATCTCTTCAAAAAGGTGACATGACAATTGCCAACACAACATACAACATATGTGTCAAGTGACACTACAAAAATAATTCCACATCACAATTATACACATGGAAATTGTCCCTTGAATGATTTAAACAAATTTAATGAATACAATTTACACAAATGCAGAAAATTACATTTACGAATAAAATATGATACATACGGGGTGTTGTCTCTCCAAATAGACAACCCTTGGTTTTATGAATGTACACAGGCCTAGGCTTGATTCTCCATAATATTTCCATCGTCACACGGATAATTTCCTGTGCATCTCAATTTAAACATTAGTACTTTCGAATAGCCTCATATAATAGTAAACACATAATTAAGAATACAATTCAATCACTCTCCATAGAATTGACATTATACAATATAGTTTACCACATATCAAGGTAATTCATCATAATCCACATAATTTAATCCATTCATAAGATATGCAACCATATTTCTAGCATCATAATAATGTCCTACAAATCAAATAATGGTATACAACACCTCAATGTTACCCTATTCTAGGGTCGCATAAAATTCTATATCTATAATGCATAGAAATGAAGCATCAATATATCAATGTTATCCAATTCTTGGGATCATATAAAGTCCTACATCCATAATGCAATAAAATAGAGCATCCATAATAGTTCCAACATGAAAATCACTAAAATACTAGGATGGGTTGGGGTAGGGCCTCACACCCTCCCCCTCTAGGCATGAACGTCCTCCTGGAGTTCATCAAAAAGATGAGGGTATGGTGATCTCATACATGTTTCATCCTCCCATGAAGTTGTAACCTCATCATAGCAATCCCATTGGACCATAAAGTGGTCCAGCTCTCGACCTCAAAGGGCCAATGTTCGATGAGCCAAAATACAAATGGGCTCCAAAGCTAGCTGCCCATCTGACTCCACCTACAAGGTATCCCAATCTAAAATATGAGACTCATCATAGACATACTTCCTCAAAAATGATACATGAAACACATCATGGATGTGTGACAGGCTAGGTGGCAAGGCTAGATGATAAGCAACTAGTCCTATCCTCTCAAGGATCTCAAAAGGTCTAGCAAAGTGAGGTGCAAGCTTAGAACCCTTTCCATAATGGGTTGAACTCTTATGCGGCTGCACTCTTAGAAAAACTCTGTCCCTAACCATGTAACTCTGGTTTATCCTCTTTGCATCTGCATACTTAATCTACCTATCATGTGCCTCTCTAAGGCATTGTCTAATCAAAATTACCTATTGTTCCATATCATGAACCATATCAAGACCTATGGCCACTCTATCCTCAATACGGTCCTAACTCAAAGGTGTCCTGCAAGGTTTGCCATATAAAGCCTAAAAAGGTGGCATCCCAAAAGAAGTGTGATGCCCATTATTATAGGCAAACTCTACTAAGTGAAGGTACTCCTTCCATTTGTTTTGATGATCCATGATGTACATGCAGAGCATATCCTCTAACACCTGGTTAACGTGCTCTTTCTATCCATCCATCTCCAAATGATAGGCTATGTTGGAATTGAGCTTGGTGCCCATTGCTGCCTATAATGCCTTCCAAAAGGAAGAAGTGAAGAGGGAATCCCTATCAAGAATAATCTTGCATAGAACACCATGAAGCCTGACAATGTCTCACAAGAAGATCTGCGCTACTGCTGGTGCTATGAAGGTAGTCCAGACTAGTGAGAAGTGGGCCACTTTGGTCAACTTGTCAACTATCACCAAGATAACATCATGGCAATGGGATGACATGGGAAGACCAATGATTCCATGGATATTGTATCCCACTTCCACTCTGGTATAGCATGAGGCTGGAGCAACCCACCTGGATGGCAGTGCTCTGCCTTGACTCTCTGACACTCAAGGCATCGGGCTACTGACTCAATGATAAGCTGCTGCATACCTAGCCAATGATATAACTGTCTCAAGTCTGCATGCATCTTTTTAACCCTGGGATGTGCTGCATAAGGAGCTCTATGAGCCTCCATGACAATGAACTCTTGCAATCCCCTTGGAGAAGGTACATAGATGCACCCTCTATGGCATAATAGTCCATCAGACTCTAATGAGTAATCCACATACTTCCCCTCCAAGGTCTCCTGAGATCGAGTCCTCTGACAAAACTCTATATACCATCCATCCTCTAGCAACTACTCCAATACACCGTCTCTCAAATCTGTGCTCATAGATATGATGTATACCTCATGTCATCTCCTACTCAAGGCATCTGTGACTATGTTCTCTTTCCCCTTGATGTAGTGGACATCAAAATCATAGTCGCAAAGGAACTCCATCCATCTCCTCTGACAGGAATTAAGATTAGGCTAGGTGAAGATGTATTGCAAACTCTGATGGTCTGAATGAAGCTCAAAGTGTCTCCACCTCACAAGTGCATGTATTACTGCTGCAAGCTCTAGCTCATGCGTAGGGTAGTTAAGCTCATGAGTATTAAGTTTCTAGACTCATATGCTATAACTCTACCCTCCTGCACAAGGACTACTCCTAATCCATCCAAAGAAGCATATATGCATACCATGAAATCAGCCATGGGGTCTGGCACAATAAGAATAGGTGCACTAGTGAATGCCCTTTTTAGATCCTTAAAATCTCTCTCACACCTCTCTGTCCACTCAAATTTCCTTCCCTTTCACTAGAGGGATGTAATGGGATGTGCAACTCTAGAAAATCTCTCAATGAAGCATTTGTAGTATCTTGTTAAACCCATGAAGCCCCTGACCTCTGTCACACTAGTTGGCACTAGCCAATCCATAATAGCCCTAATACTTGATGGGTCAACTGAGATCCCATCACTGGATATGACATGCCCAAGATACTTGACCTCTGATCTAAAGAAAGCACACTTCGACAAACTGTCGTACAACTGATTGTCCCTCAAACATTGCAAAACCTGCCTCAAATGCTCCTCATGCTCCTTCTTATTTTGAGAATATATCAATATATCATCGAGGAACATAATCACAAATCGGTCAAGGAAAGTGCATAATACCCCATTCATGAGACTCATGAATACAACTGGAGCATTCGTCAGACCAAATGGGACCATAGTGAACTCATTGTGGCCATATCTAGTGTGAAACACGGTCTTGTGGATATCACTCTCCACAATCCTCAACTGATGATACTTTGACTTCAGATCTATTTTGGAAAACACTTTAGCACCCTGAAGCTGATCAAATAAATCATCGATCCCAGGCAAGGGATAGCAATTCTTGATGGTTACTTTGTTTAGCTGTCTGTAATCCATGCATAACCAAAGGGACCCATCCTTCTTCTTCATGAAGATGACTAGTGCACCCCAAGGAGAGATGCTAGGATGAATGTGACCCTTCTCTAAGAGTTCCTCTAGCTGCATCTTGAGCTCATTAAGCTCATGTGTGGTCATCCTATAAGGTTCTCTCAAAACTGGCTCAGCTTTGGGTACCAGATCTATGTTGAAGTCAATCTCTTTGCTAGGTGGCATACCAGGTAGCTCAGCTAGAAACACATCTACAAACTCCTCAAGGATGGGATGATCATCTAGGGAAGTCTCCCTCTCATTTTCTTCCTCTCTATCACTAATGGTGATAGCAAAAAACTAGCATCCCTTTCGCATGATCCACTTAAGATGCACAGTGGAAATCATATGAAGAGACACGAGCCTTTGAATCCTAGTGATTACTATGGGAGCACCATGATCATCCTCACACTTGATCTATTTTAGGCAACAATCCATCTTGGCTCGATGGGAATAAAGCCAATCCATGCCAAGTACGACACCATAAGATCCGAGTGGTGTAACTATAAGGTCTACTAAGGTGGTGGTATTACAAATCTAGAGCAGACATCCCCTAACCTCTAAATCCACTGACACTCTAGCCCCTGAAGCTAACTCCACTTCCCAGCTGACACCTTGCCTAACTGCCACTAGCCCGCAATGGTCCACAAGCAGTGGAGATATAAAGGAGTCAGTCACTCCTGAGTCGAACAATATAGAAATACTGACACCTCTGATCATACCTGTAGCCTCAATGATTGTATTCTAGTTCTCTACTTGGTGGTTATCAACCATTGTGAATACTCTATGGGACTTGCCCATGTCTCTAACTATAGGCTCTGAAACTGCCATCCTCTGACTACATGTCATCTGACCCTATGGGCACTCTCTCGCCATGTGCCCCATGGCTCTACATGTAAAATAAGCACCATGTGCCTGAAACTATGTGCTTTGAGGCCTAGAGAAAAGATGCCCACCTATCCTGCTTGAACCACTGTACCCACCCCTAGAGGACTGTTGAGTTCATGCCAGAGGTGCATATGTACCCTATGCTCTCTGGTCACACCTAGGACCCTGTGACTACCACTTCTTAGGCTTGGAGCCTTACTGTCCTTGAGGGGGCCTCTGCCTTTGACTCTACTGTGACTGTTGCGGCGGAGGGGGTTTATAGGACCTCGATGCATTTTTGTGGTTGCCTTTCCAATGGGATTTTTGAAACTCGAAACACTGGGGCATTGGGTTTTAGTTTTGAAACTGATCCCTTATGTCCTGTGGCCTGACTTGAATCTCCTTGGCTATTAATGCCTTCTCCATGGCAACTTGAAGGCTTCCTGTAGTGGCCATCCTCACCAGTTCTGCTATCTTGATGTTCAGTCCCCTGACAAAATGGTTGATGAGAAGCTTCTTGTCCTTCAGGTAGTCTACATAAGGTAGGATCTCAATGAACTTTCTCTCATACTAGGTCACTGAGAGACCCTTCTGCTCGAGGTCTTGGAACTCATCTATACTATGTTGCCTGAAGTGCTCTGACAGGTATCTCTCCCTAAACTTCTCTATGAAGATTTCCCATGTGAGGGTGTCTACAGCTAGGCCACACTTGTATTCCTCCTATCTCCACCATATTTCTAGCATCATAATAAAGTTTTGCAAATCAAATAATGTCATACAACACCTCAATGTTACCCTATTATAGAGTCATATAAAATTTTATCTATAATGCATAGAAATGAAGCATCAAAATATCAATGTTATCTAATTCCTAGGATGATATAAAATTGTACATCCACAATGCAATAAAATAGAGCATCCATAATAGTTCCAACATGAAAATCACTAAAATACTAGGATGGGTTGGGGTAGGGCCTCACAGGGTTAAAGTCTAAGTCATATCAAATGCAGAATTAATGTTTGACTTAGTATGGGCTTTAACCTTCTCTACATTTTGATGACTTGTTTTCTTATTAGCAGCGGTCTCAAATAAATTACCAATCACACTAACTTCTTCAAGTTTCCCTGAAGCATTGGACTGATCCTTTTTAGCATGACCATATTTGGAAGAAGTATTATTATTAGCCACATTTTTTTAACAGACTTCTTTAATAAACATGTAACCAGGCTCACCTTGATTCTCATCTTTCTTGCTACTTCTCAAATTATAATTACGTTTGGCCTTAGCTATTGTAGCTTTGGTGAGGTTCTTTACTTCTTCCTCACTAGGCCTTCTAAGATGAACTTCTTCATCCTCAATTGTCACCACATTTAAGGTAGGATGCTAATCAATTGTTAATTGGCCATGGCAATTTGCATTGTTGCTTAATGCATCATACTCACTTGCCTAATCCTATGAAGACTTATAATCACTTTCAACAAAGGTTTCAAACATATTTACTACAGGCTTATCCTCATTCTGATATCTCAATTCACCCTCACTCCTCATAGATTCATTTAAAGCCTGAGCCACAACACACTGATATGTGGAATATGGTCCATCACATGCTAGACACCAAGGACTATTCTCCACATTATGCATGTTTGAACCTCTTAAAGGGTCGGGAGTGTCATAATTCTGTGTACTTCTTGGCTTGTCTTGCATAAGTTTGCCATAATTCTAGGTAGTGTTATATGGCATATCATGTAACCTAGTAGGCCTATCTTGCCAATTGTAGTGAGGTTTATCATTCTTACTCACCTTTGTAGTGAAGTCTTTTACAACAATCATCAGTTTCTCAATCCTATCCTCTTCTTTAGAGGCTTTATTTGGTTGTGGATTTTCCTCTTTCCATAGTCTGCCATCAGTTCTTCTTCTCGCTTTTCCTCATACTTTCCTATTACTTTCCACATTTATTTCAATTCCGAAAGTATCCCTTATACTATGTGGGGTTTTATCTCTGAGGATATAGGCCATCTTTGGGTCAAAGGCATTATAATAGGTGGTTAGACATACATTTTCATCTAACCTCGTCACTTGAAGTAATTTGTGCATTACATTTTGGAACCTTACATTAAAGTCTGTGACAGCCTCATTATCACATTTTCTGATATTATTAAATTCATTGAGCATGAAGCTCACATTTGTCTTGTCCCCATATTTCTCTTCAAAGAAATTATTGAATTCTTCCCAAGAACTTATGCTATCTAATGACAACCCTCTATACCAATCCTGAGCATCTTCAATTAGAGATTGCACAAACAATTTCATGATCACATCCTCATTTACAATCTCACAATCATTAATCATATCACTAAAATACTTCAGATACTCCTCTGCACTTATGGTATTGTTTCCATCAAATTTCTGAAGTTTGTCCCTCATTTCAATAGGGACATGATTTGGATAACTTGGAATCCCATCAAAGAAAAGTTGATTATACAATTCCACATTGATGGGTCTTCTCTGTAACTAGTTACCAACATAATTATTCCCAACATTCATTCTTGAAATTGGACCACCAACTTGAGAAACTTGGTTATTCTGGTTAGGGGGTTGTACAAGAGGTATTTGATTTACTGGATCAACATTAAATGAAAAGGTAGGGTTATTTTGGTAAACATGGGCATATTGGTTCACAGTTGGAATACTATTCATGGGCATGATTGGTTGATTTTTCATTACAGAGTGTGAAGTATGTATAGGTTTACTTTAATTTGTTGAAGGGAAAGTTATAGGAGGGGCTTTTAGGTATTCAATTTTTCTTCTGACCTCAACACTAGTGACTTATAATTCAGCTTTCTCCAATTCCCTCTGCAAATTTTCTTTCTCTTTTCTCATCTTCTCTATTTCAATTTCATACAACGATATTACATGAGGTACCCTTCCACTTCCTGATATTACATTTGCAGTTTTGAATCTAGCTCCAGTCTCTACAACCTTCTGTTTTCCCTTGTCAGCACAACTTTTGTTAAGTTTTGGATCACTGTGAACCTCCCTATTAGTTTGCACAACAACTTTGGCTATAGGACTAATTTTGGTAGTCAAAGTCTCTCTAATAATAGGACCCTATTCTTTACTTTTAGGCTCTTCTTGAGTGAATAATTCAAGATCTGCAATTTGTCTCAACAACATATCTCTCTCAATAAGTTTTGCCTTAGTTTAGTTTTCCTTTTCCATCTCATTTTTTTTCTTAAGGTGATCAATTGATGGACTCTTTTATTGAGAGCCTTGATTTCCTAGGAAACTTCATCAGGGTCTGGAAAAATTTCCTCTCAATCAAATATATTAACATGGTCAATATCAATCAAACTCACATTCCCATCTATAGTTCGGGGCAAAGAATCTACCCTACATTGGAGCTATTCCTTTCTCTCCTAGAAATGCCAGTATGAGACAATCTTTGATGAAAAGTTTGAATATCCTCATTATTACTGAACAAACCCATATGAAAACCCATAGTGTCTTGTACAAACTCATAAGATGATGTATTAGAATTTGCATACACTGGTCATCTAGAGGACTTACTCGTATGGCTTCCTTTCTATATCCATGAAGCATTAACTAGTTCATGTATAGTTGTTTCTCTCTGGCCTTTTCGGACCAGTTCGGTTAATCCTCCCTGCAACCTCTCTTGAGGATTCTTCTTCATGTAGGACCTGGTGTTCCTTCCTCTCTACATTATGTGAACTTCCTTGAAGTCATCTTTGGTTTATTAAACAACACTAGTTTTTAATATTTTCAGAGTCGCCACCCAAGTACTTGGGAATTTAAAATGTTTTAAGCACAATAACTCACTCATGGGAGACTGCAGAATGAGAACACTACTCTCAAACAAAGATTTAAAAAATGCAATGATGGACAAAGATTATTATAGGGACTATTGGTATTTTGGTATGGTTTTGTCATTGATGTCAACACCTACTAAAACACTAGCACTTTGGAGATCCAGCAATATTCACCGGCAAGCAAGTAACTATTGCACAGTTACTGGTATATAGCTCACCAGCAGGATATAATGATCACCAACACTTGGAATGATATGGAAGACACCTGGTAATGTCGAAGACATCATGTGGACACTTTGTTTTGAATAATTAATCACTGGTATAATCATATTTGCATATTTTCTTTTATCGGCAAATAGGTCCAGGATTGCCTAGGGTTACACCGACAGGTTTATCTTTTCCATATCAGCATGGCATGCTATACAAATGATTTATTATTGTTGTAAATGCATTAATCTGACATGTTTAATTGGTTATTGCATTGGATATTATATTGATTGTAAAACATTTTTATTGTAATATCTTGTAGAGCCGACCTACTAAAATTGGTCTTAGGTTATGGTATAAATGTAAGATCTTATTTGTAAGATCGAATGTGGAATGCGAAAAAGAATTGTGTGAAGGTATAGGTGAGATTAAGAAGAGGTATACATGAAGACATCATTTGAAGGTGAAGCTAGGTTTTTGTAGAAGCATATCAGCATTACATCGATACTGAATCCAGCATATGAAGATGCTATTTTGTGCAGTACATTCTTATTGGATTTAACCATCCAACTGTAGTCAGTGTGACTCCCATTGTGTGATTGAGATGTGAGCTCTAGGTTCTTGGCCTTTCTACATGTGCAGACCCCATTTATGTACACTTACTATTTGTAGTAGTATCATCTGATTGTGGGTAAGGTTTCCCACCATGGTTTGTCCCCTTACAGGGTTTCCACATACAAATATTGGTGTTATGTGTTGTGGATGACTTTGTATTTATGTTTCATGCATTAATCTTTACCGGTATAGCAATTTACTGTTAACACTATCTACCAACATACTTAACTAGTTTACAGGTATTAAGCATTAAGTTTGTTAAGTGGTTTTTGGTTTGAATTTATTAGATAACTGATTCAGCCCCCCCCTCTCAGCTGTCTCCAGGACCTAACAATTATTTCAGGAAGGACAATCCTAAACTTGATGGAACCAACTATGGGATATGGAAGATCAGGATGGAGACACATCTGAATTGCATTGGTAAAGACATTTGGGAAGTTACAAAGAATGGTTATACTATTGTTGTAGCTGGTTAGACTGCACCAACTACCTTAGCTAAAGATGAGGAGAATGATTACAAAGCAAGAGAAGCACTTTTAAGCGCATTATCAGATCAACAAATCATGGGATTATTAGATAGGTCTACTGCTAAAGCTATTTGGGATCATTTGGAAACACTGAATGAAGGAGATTCCATAGTCAAGATTGCAAAACTTGAAAGCTTCTGAGTCAAGTATGAACATCTAAAAAATGGAAGAAGATGAAAGGATTTCTGCCTTTATGGAAAGAGTAAATGACATTATTTTGGGTATTAAATGTTGAGGAGGAACCTTGAGTGAGGATGAAATTGTTTCAAAAATCTTAAGAGGATTGCCACCGGCATATAAAATGAAGGTTAGTGCTATAAATGAGTTGAGAACAATACCTAATACATCAGTAACTAGGGATACATTGATTGGAAAACTTTCAGCTTTTGAAATTGAGGAATTTGGTCCTATTGCTACTATAAAGACAAATTTGGCCTTTAAAGCATCAATATCATCTGCTCCATCATTTGACAAATCAGATTGGAAAGCCTTTTATGCAAAAGAACTTGAAGAAACTAGGAAGGAGAAGTAAGAGCTTGAAGAACTTGAAGCACTATTTACAAGGAACATGCCAAAAGGTTTAGTTGGAAGTAAGTATGAAGGTAAAGTACCATTTAAATGTTTTAACTAGAATAGGATTGGTCATATGGCTTCAAGATGCTCTGATAGACATGCTAGAGTAAAAGAAGAAGCTAGAAGAACATACAAGCCTAATCCTGAATATCAGAGATACAGATTTAAGAAGAACAAAGACAAATCTTGTTACATTGTTGATGAAGGTGTGACTGATGATTCTGATGAGGATCCAATAGACAATGGATGGGTTTTTGTTGCTATAACAGAAGATCAACTGACACCTATTGCTCAACCAGTAGAACAAGCCCTAGCAGCTAAAGTTGAAGTAAAGGATGAATGGATCATTGACTCAGGATGCTCACATCATATGATAGGAGACAAAGGTAAATTCCCGAACTTTCAAGATTACAATGGAGGTTTAGTAAGATTTGGAGATGACAAAGCTTGTTCAATCAAAGGTAAGGGTACAATATCTCTTGATGGTAAGCATAACACTGACAATGTCTACTATGTTGAAGGATTGAAGCATAATCTTTTAAGTGTTGGTCAATTGGTTGAGAAAGGATTTCAGTTACAATTTAAGAATGGAAAATGCAAAATCATGAATAGAACTGGTTTGGAAATTGCAACCGGTAATCAAACTAGAGGTAATATCTTTCATTTGAATAACAGTAAAAAGGCATGCTTGATTGCACATATAGATGAAAGTTGGTTATGGCATAAGAGACTCTATCATGTAAACTTTTATTGCATTGTGAAGATCAGTACTTCTAAGGCAGTTAGAGATCTACCTAAAATTGTGAAACCTCAGAATACAATTTGTAAGGAATGTCAATTTGGAAAACAAGTTAGAGCTAGTTTCAAAAGTATTCCAAAAAAATCCAATAATGCTCTTGATTTGATTCACATTGATTTATGTGGTCCAGCTAGAACTAAAAGCTTACAAGGTGATAGATATTTCATGCTAATTATTGATGATTATTCTAGAATGTGTTGGGTTACTTTTCTTAGAGATAAATCAGAAGCACTTGGAAAGTTCAAACTATTCAAAGCAATGGTTGAAAATGAAACCGGTAAGAAAATTGAATGTTTAAGATCAAATCAAGGAGGAGAATTCACATCTAAGGACTTTAATACATTCTATGAAGTGAATGGAATCATAAGACAGTTATCAGCACCTCAGACACCACAGCAGAATGGAGTTGTTGAAAGGAAAAATAGAACTATCTTGGATGCAGCAAGAAGCATGTTATCAGAAGCAAATCTACCACATGTGTATTGGAGAGAAGCAGTTAGCGCTGCCTTCTATACATTCAACAAGTTCACATCAAAGGTGAAACCTGTAAGACCCCTCATGAACTATGGTTTGGTAATACTCCTACTCTTAAGTATTTCAGAAGTTTTGGAAGTAAATGTTATATTAGAAGAGATGAGTATATTGGAAAATTTGATCCTAGAAATGATGAAGGAATATTTCTTGGTTATTCATCTAAGAGCAAGGCATATAAATGTTTTAACAAAAGATTGCAGAAAATTCTTGAGAGCACAAATGTAAAGATTGATGAGCAATTCGGAGGAACTTCAAGGTATATAGACTCTGAACCGGCAATAGAAATTGTGACAAATGAACCTACACTAAATCCATCTGTACAGAATGAAGATCCAATTACCCTAGTACCATTAGAGGATTCCATAGTAATTGAATAACAACAGCAAACTAAGACACCCTAGTATGTAAGATTGAATCATTCTAAAGATCAAATAATTGGAAACAAATTTAAAGGAGTTATGACAAGAGGAAGATTGGCAAATGAAGATGTATGTCTTATTTTTCAAATTGAACCATCATCTATTAATGAGGCATGTGAAGATAAATTTTGGATTAAAGCTATGGAAGAAGAATTAGGACAAATTAAGAAAAATAATACTTGGACATTAGTTCCTTGGCCTAAATTAATAAAAATGTAATTGGAACTAAATGGGTATTTAGAAACAAACTTAATGAAGATGGTAAGGTTTTCAGAAATAAAGCAAGACTAGTGTGTAAGGGATATTCTCAGAAAGAAGGAGTTGATTACAATGAAACCTTTGCACTGGTAGCTAGAATTGAGGCAGTCAGATTATTCTTGGCTTTTGCAGCTCACAAGAACTACAAAGTTTATCAAATGGATATTAAATGTGCATTCTTGAATGGAGATCTTGAAGAGGAAGTCTATATTGAACAACCTGATGGATTTTCTTTGAAAGATGGCAATGATATGGTTTACAGGTTAAGAAAAGCTCTATATGGATTGAAACAAGCCCGAAGAGCTTGGTATGCAAGGTTGGATAAGTATCTTTTAAAGATTGGTTTTACTAAAGGAAATGCAGACAATAATTTATATTACAAAATAACTAATGATGACATCTTGATTATAGAAGTATTCATTGATGATATAATCTTTGGAGGAGAAGATGGATTATGTAAGGAATTTTCTATTAAAATGTAGCAAGAATTTGAAATGTCTATGATTGGAGAAATAAAATTCTTTTTAGGATTGCAGATTTCACAGACTGACAAAGATATATTTTTGAGTCAATCCAAGTACTTGAAAGAGTTACTAAAGAAATTTGGAATGGAGAACTCTAAACTAGTAAGTACACCTATGACTACAAATGACTAATTATCTCAAAGGGATGAATCTACACCTATTAATCCAACTAGATACAAATCTATGATAGGAGGTTTATTGTATTTGACACAAACCAGACCTGATATTATGAATGTAGTATGTATTGTTTCTAGATTTCAAAGTAATCCTAGGGAAAATCATGAATCAGTAGTAAAAAGGATTTTTCAGTACTTACAAGGAACTGCAAATCTTGGATTATGGTATCCTAGAGATGAAAATTTTGATCTATGTGCATACACAGATGCAAATTGGGCAAGAGATATGGATGATAGGAAAAGCACCACTGGTGGAGCATTCTTTCTTGGAAAGAGATTAGTTTCTTGGTTGATTAAGAAATAGAGTTGTACATCTTTATCAACAACCGAATCAGAATATGTTGCAGCAGCAACTAAGTGTACACAGGTACTATGGCTTAAACAAATGTTGAAAGACATAAAGGTAAAATGCAAGGAACCTATCACTTTATATTGTGATAACACTACAGCAATTGATATATCTAAGAATCCGGTATTACATTCTAAAACAAAACATGTTTCTATCAAACTGAATTTTCTAAGGGAAAATGTTGAAGAAAAAGAGATAAAACTGGTGTATGGGAATACTAAAGAACAACTTGTAGATATTTTCACAAAACCTTTGCCTAAGGAGACTTTTGAATATCTCAGAGATCAGCTTGGAGTCATACCACCACCAGTAGAGACTTAGATAGTTGATGATTGTAATCAACTGACAGAATTAAAAGACAAATCTTTTACTTTGGTCTTTGATGAGGAAGCTACTTCTCAGGGGGAGTAGTTGGTATATTTAATTGATTGGTATTTTGTATATGAACTTGGTTTTATTATAACTTTGGCATTCGATTTCAAAGGAACACATTATCTTTTAAGAGACTGGCATTGAAAATCTTTAGATAAACACATGTTGCTCCCAGGGGGAGAAATTGTTGTTTAAGGGAGATTGTTGGTTTTTGGTATTTGGCATTTCTATTTAGGCACTTTGATGGTTTTTCCATCTTGTGTTGCCATCAATGCCAAAGGGGGAGATTGTTGGTATTTTTGTATGGTTTTGTCATTGATGTCAACACCTACTAAAACACTAGCACTTTGGAGATCCAACAATATTCACCAGCAAGCAAGTAACTATTGCACAATTACTGGTATATAGTTCACCGATAGGATATAATGATCACCATCATTTGGAATGATATGGAAGACACCTGGTAATGTCGAAAACATCATGTTGACACTTTGTCTTGAAGAATTAATCACTAGTATAATCATATTTGCATATTTGCTTTTATCGACAAATAGGTCCAAGGTTACCTAGGGTTACACCGGTAGGTTTATCTTTTCCATATCAGCATGGCATGCTATAGAGATGATTTATTATTGTTGTAAATACATTAAGCCAAAATGTTTAATTAGTTATTGCATCGGATATTATATTGATTGTAAAATGTTTTTATTGTAATATCTTGTAGAGCCAACCTACTAAAATTGGTCTTAGGTTATGGTATAAATGTAAGATGTTATTTGTAAGATCGAATGTGGAATGTGAAAAAGAATTGTGTGAAGGTATATGCGAGATTAAGCAGAGGTATACATGAAGACATCATTTGAAGGTGAAGCTAGGTTTTTGTAGAAGCATATCAATATTACACTGGTACTGAATCTAGCATATGAAGATGTTATTTTGTGTAGTACACTCTTATTGGATTTAACCATCCAACTATAGTCAGTGTGACTACCATTGTGTGATTGAGCAATGAGCTCTAGGCTGTTGGCCTTTCTACGTGTGCAAACCCCATTTATGTACACTTACTATCTGCAGTAGTATCATCCTATTATGGGTAAGGTTTCCCACCATGGTTTTTCCCCTTACAAGGTTTCCACGTACAAATATTGGTGTTATGTGTTGTGGATGACTTTGTATTTATGTTTCATGCATTAATCTTTACCGGTATAGCAATTTACTGTTAGCACTATCTACCAACATACTTAACTAGTTTACCGGTATTAAGCATTAAGTTGGTTAAGTGGTTTTTGGTTTGAATTTATTAGACAACTAATTCACCCCCCCCCCCTCCCCCCCCCCCGCCCTCTCAGTTGTCTCCAGGACCTAACAGGGACATGGGTAAACGCAAATTTGGTAACCTTTCACAAAGATCATAGCATATTAGATGTGAACAATTTTATGAGATTTGAGCACTGATCTTCATTATAGGAGTTATATTATGACTCCCCCTAGCAGAGTCACCAATTCTTGTTGGTCTCAATTTCTGATTACTTTGTTTTCTCTCTAAAATCCTTTTCCTCTATTCACAAAAGAAGAGAACAACAAGAATAGGAAACAAGACAACAATTAACAAGGTTTACAAGGAAACCTCCTACACTTCAAGCTTGACAAAGTTAAGGTGGGTATACTTACTTGTGGCTACTTTCTCACAATTTAGTAGATGATTTAAATAAAAACAGTGCAAATCTCTATAAACCTTTTCACTTTAGTGCAACTGAACATAAATGAAAGATTTATTTTCATTTTAAAGGATCATAAAGCATGTCACAAACACTATCATCTTAAAACAGTTCCTTATCTGGGTATCAGATTCATCAAAATCAAGTTAACAATTCACAATAGGATTCACATATATATCACCACTTTGATCTACCGAATTTATATATACCTGACATATATAAACTCTCAACCTATGCTAGACCCAGTCATCAAATTCATGTAAATTTATTGATTATCAATGAAGATGAATTAAGTATATTTAATTCCTCTCCTTGAGGAAAAGACCTAAACATTCCAATCATTTGCCTTGCAAATCATTTGACTAAATAATCCTTGATCATCTAATCAAAATGATTACCAACACAGAAACACAAAGACAACATAGATCTGGGCTCAAAAAAGAATATTGTGATTGTATATTACTATCAAAAAAAGAGGGCCCACCATTTAGTCAACCGCTTTCCCTTTGTCACTCATCTACGAAGCCTAAAGGACTAGCATCTTCTCATCACGATATATCAAGAACTGTTGATTTTTTGTGGACTTGTCAACTATTTAAAATACCTAGGCCACTCACATTGGTCAGGCCCACCATTCAGTCGCTAGTTCGCAAAGAGTAAAACTCTCACAACTCTTCATCGTGGTCTAGTGACAATAGTTAGATCATATCCTTACCATTAGATCTTTAAGGTCCCTTTTCACTTACCCGCCATTATTGAGTCTTAGCACTTAACTGCCACTATTGACTATTAGCACTTAACCGCCACCGCTGACTGCTAGCACTTAACCGCCACTGCTGACTCTCTGACCGGTCCCACCACTAGTGTCTTGTCGCTGAGTCACGATGAGTATTCAAAGTGTGACTTCTTATTGCAGTATCACGACAGCTGTAGGATCAAACAAGACTTACTCGACCGTTAAGAACATGATGTATACATTAAGAAACATACTTAGGACTTTAGGAAAATATAAAGCGTCTGAATTTTAATAAAGCCCGCCTATGCCTAAAGCTCAAATCGCCCCTTTTAATGACATGGTGACCTTTCTGGTTAAGTGAAAAAGGTAATGAACAAACAAATGAGTCCTTAGGAAAATATGACATAAAGGCTTTTACCAAATTATTTTGAAATTATTGAACCCTAAACCCTTTGAAACCACTGATTTGCAGACTTAGCACATCAGAAAGATTGGAAAATTAAGAATATCAGGACAAAAGAAACACCATCCAAAATACCAATAACAATGGCTTCAATTGGGGATGGTTGAACATGAGATCAACATAGGAACTTAGCAAAACTCTGGAATGCAAACCAAAACAAAACCCTAATCAAAGCAATCCTAATATACAAAAATTTACAACTACTGTGCATGGACAAAATGAGTCATGAGAAGTAATATTTCAGGAATTGTCCATGCACTGGGAATTCCTGTAACTCGCTGTTCATTTTTTGTAGAAAGTATGAATCTTTTTCATTAATATCAAAGACAATCAGAGGGCCTATCCATAATGATTCAAATTTCTTGTGCTTTACTTTATCTTGTTCTCTAGCATTCCACTAAAGAACTATATCACCAATCTGGAACTTTCTAGTTGTAGTTATTTTATCAAAAAGATATTTTGATTGCAACTAAATTCTTAGATCCCTTTTATTAGCCATACTTCTCATTTGTTTCAATTATACCAATTGGATCATTCTATCCTCCATGGGTTTAGACACTTCAAATTCCTCATCTTGCAAGAATTTGTATATAGGGAGGAGAATTTTTATAGGTACCCTGGTCTATAATCTAGATACCAATTCAAAGGGAGACGTACCAATGGCCTTCTTCACAATAATTCTATCTACCCATAAAGCTAGCTTGATCTTTTGATCCCAAGTTCTCTTATTCTGCTCAAGAATCTTCTTAATGATGTTCAAGAGGCTTTTGTTGCTTGATTCTGCCTGACCATTGCCCTGTGGGTGGTACAGTGAGGAATATGACATGATAATTCCATAGCTTGCACAAAATTCTATGAATTCCTCTGACCTAAAGCACATAGCATTATCCATTATCAACTTCATGGGCACACCAAACCGTGTTAATACATTGTCCATTAAAAATTCAATAACAACTTTACTAGTTTCCTATTTGGTAGGTATGGCCTCAATACATTTTGTAAAATAATTAGTGGCCACCAAGATCTACCTATGACCTCGGCTTAATTTTTATGTTATCTCTCCAATGAAGTCCATGCCCCATTTCACAAAAGGGACCTCAACTGTAATAGGGTTAAGTGGCAAGGCACCGACATACTTTAATTTGGAAGCAAATTTTTCACAAAGGTCACATTTCTAGACATACTTGTGGGTATCTTTAAGCAATGTAGGCCAGTAGTATCCTACCCTGATTATTTTGCCAGTAGTTGTCTTTTCTAAATAGTGACCTCCAGATATTCCATTATGCATCTTTGGCAACACCTTTTGAGCTTGGGAATCATCTAGACACATCAATAACGCCCCATCTCTATTTCTCCAATATAGGTCTCCCTAAATGAAAAACATATTTATGTGACTTCATCTTTAGTGTTCTCTTTTGATTGTGGGTCATTCCTTTTGGACATGCTACATTTTTTAAGAAATGCACAATCTCTAAATACCATGCCTTCATTTCAATACTAGTGACCATAAAATCTTTAGTTTCAACGTTGTTAATGCCAATGTTAACAAGATTTGATTTAGTCACTAGTTTTGCAAGGCCTAGTCCTCTTAGTAATTTTTTGATCCTAATCTCAAGATAAAACTCCTATATCCTATTTTTCCACCTACACCTTTTACCAGTAACTTCAGAGTGGGATAAAATGTCTTTAACAGCTGCATGTGGGGCATAAGCAACTACCCTTGCATTTAGAATATAAGGCCTGAATGCTTTAACAACCTTGACAAAAGAATATGCTTGTTTTTCCATACTTTCAAATTTTAACTCAGCAACCTACAAGGATCTACTATAAAAAGCAATTGGATGTTCATACCCTTCATCATCCTTCTGAAGAAAAACTGCTACTATTATATGGTAAGAAGCAGAGGAAAAGAGTGAAAAAGGCTTACTGTAGTCAGGAAATTTTATCATTGGGGCTTCCTGAATAGCCTTTTTAATCTTATCAAAGGCCTATGTTTCTTCCTCATCCCATGAAAACTTAATATTATTTTTCAGTAGCTTAACAATAGGCTTAACAATCTCAGCAAAGTTGGCTATAAACCATCTAACAAAATTCACCTTACCCAAGAAGGACTGAATTCCTTTAACATTCTTTGGTTGAGGCACATTGTTAATAGCCTCAATTCTCTTAGGGTCAATCCTAACCCCATCCTTAGAAACAATATGTCCTAATAACTTTCCTTCAGTTATAGAAAAGTGGCATTTTTGGGGATTTAGAGACACACCAAATTCCAAGGCCTTACAGAATACCTTTTCCAAATTACCATAGTGGTCATCTTCCTTCTTTGCAAAAACATGTAAGATCATCCTGGTAAATAACCATTATGATGTTAATAAATTCTTTAAAAGCTACATCCATAGCCCTCTGAAAAGTTGCCCCAACATTCCTTAAACCCAACAACATCCGTACATAAATGTAGGTTCCCCATGGGGTAGTAAAAGCAGTCTTGAACTGCTCAGACTCTTTTACTAATACCTAATTATAATCGAAGAATCCATCCATCATTGATAATAAGTCATAGACAAGTTACCCTTTATAACATAGCTTCCATGTTTGGTGATGATTAGATGTCCTTAAGAGAAGCGACATTCAAATTCTTAAAATCTACACGTAGCCTTATGTCCCCATTCATCTTCCTGACGGGAACCAGATTGGATACCCATGATGAATTCCTTATAGGATTTATAATTCCCCCTTCTCTTAGCTTAGTTAGTTCTTGCTACATTTTGGGTTCCAGGAGTGGGTTAATAGGTCTTTTCTTTTGTTTGAAAGGCTTAGCATCAAGATGTAGAGGTACTTCATGCTAAAATAAATCATCTAACCCCTTCAAGTCATCATAAGACCAAGAAAAAACATGTTTATACTTTTTTAACAGATTAATGAGGTTAGCCTTGATATGGGAAGGAAAAATTTTCCCATTATACACCAACTTAGGGGATGACCCTGTCCCTAAGTTTACCTCTTCCAGTTCTTCCAACTTAGTAGATGACTTCTCATGTAAATGACTGTTACTATAGTTGAACATACACTCTAGTTCCACTAGTCCTTTGGGTATCTCATTAGTTTCTAGTTAAACTATGTTATTTCCAAAAACTGTTTCTTTCTCATCTACTACTTCTACCAATGCATTACAATCAATTTTCTAACCTTCATCTTCATTAACGCATTGTACAAACCTCAGTATATCATCATCACTTTTGAATACCCACCAGTTATACACATTATCTGGAATAGCAGGTCTAGCCTTGATTTCAACTATTCATACTCCATTTAGTGTTACATCATCATTTTTTAATGCAACATTAGCTAAGAATTCTTCCATAATGTTTTTTGACCTTTCAATCCAATCAATTGAAAAATGCATCAAAGTACTCAATCATATCCCAAACATGTTTATAACTTTTTAACCTATCATTCTTATATGCATATTTTGATCTTATATAAGAAACCACAAGTTCAGAATCTCCAAAGAATCTTAACAATCGAATCCCATGTTTCTTGGCAATTTCCATCCCCAATAATAAGGCCTTGTACTCAACTATATTATTTGTGCACTGAAAAGCCAATAGAAAAGACTATTTAAAAGTAATACTTGATGGGGAAACAAACAGTACTCCTACTCCAGATCCTTCTTTGGAACAAGCTCCATCAAAGCATATTTGCCATAGGCTTTCTTGTTGAAATTCCAATTCATTAACATCAATCATGCAATTAAGCATGTTAGGATCTATTTTCTCGATGACCCTTAGGGAATGTTGTTCTCTATATAATTTCACTTGATTTATATTCACTAGGATAGTTGCATAAGAGAGGTCTAGCTGGACATTTCCTCCAACTGCTGCAACCCATTGTCTAGACAAAAGCATCTAATAATGGGGCTTGGTGTCAGTTACTATGACATCCATCTTATAGGTGGCCTCAGGGAATGCTGCTATTTTCACCTCTACATCTTTCATTGTACCCATAATAGGTACTTCTTTGTTATCCATAGTATAACACTTCCCTTACAAGGTGTAGACACCTAAAATTGTCATGTCTAATTAAATAAATATTTTATTTATTTAATTATCTAAGCCTAATTCTTCTATTAATTAAATAAATCTTTATTTATTTAAATAATTCATTTAGCCTCTTCTAGCCTTATTTCTCATTTAATTAAATACACTTATTTATTTAAATTATCCTTTTCATAAATTAAATAAATATTTTATTTATTTAATTGATCTCATTTCTTCTATTAATTAAATAAATCTTTATTTATTTAATTAATTCATTAACTTTTCTACACATGACACATGTCATTCATCTCTTAATTCCTACACTACCTACCTCTTTCATTATTTTATTATTTCTTCTACCTACCCTCTAATCATAGCCGACCTCCTTTTTACACCTCTCAATCTTATCCCTCCATTTCATATTGTGTCTTCTATTTAATGAGATGCTTTCTTCATTATCAAAACCCTAATCATATTTTATGCAATTGACTACACTATGATCCTACTTGCAACCACATTTCGTTCTTTGTTGAGCTCTTGTGCACATAAAATCTAAGAGCAAATATATCAAGCAAGATCAATGGAGATAGGAAGAATGGAGATCAAAACCCTATTGGACATGTGATGGTAGAATCTTTGTGATTTCATTTGATTTGCATTTGTCTTAGGTAATTTTCATATGTTATGGTGGATCTTTGTTGTTGTTAGGCTAGGGTTTGGTGGTTGAATTCATTTAGCCTTTCAATCTTGTTATTATTGTTATCCATTTTCACCATACACATTTTGGCACGCCCGGTGGGACTCTTGTCCCTTTGTATTTAACCTCCTTGTCGTAGGTTTTGTGTTTTGAAGTTGCAGATCGGACGTTTTCGACAACATCTTTGGTATTTCTGTGTCTACATACATTCGGATCACGTTTTTGATTTTCCAGCGCGTCTGCGACAGCTTAAATTGTGTCTGTGTTATAGGCAACATTTTGTTTTGTAGGTTTCGGAACTTGCGTTTATGCCTTGGAGTAGTGTCTGTGATTGCTGGAGCTGTGTCTGTGTTGTATAGCCATGTCTATGACTTATAGTCGCGCCTATGTCTCACAGAACCACGTTTGCATCACAAAACCGCGTCTGTGTCTGGGGTATCCACGTCTGTGTTTGGCAGTTTCAAAATTTTGAAGTTTATTCATTTAATTTCAGTTTCGCACTTTGGGTTTCAGATCTGGTTTATTTTGCGCTAACATTTTCAGATCTAGCTAACAAAAGTGGTGCAGCTTGCCTCGGAAACTAAATCGTTTGGTTGAAGGCCCCTATTTCACAAAGTCTTTTGGGTTTTAAAAATTTACCTAACTTGTGTGCTTGCAAGAAGGGGTGATCATTTGAAACAATCCAAACTACTAACAACTCTTTGTTGCAGGTCCTTGGCAAGGGTTTTTTGGACTTTTATTGTTTGCCTTGTTTTCATAGACTAGCAAACACTTCCATTGGTGCACTAAAATTGAATCATTGTCTTTTGTGTCTTGAGCAATAGGCCCTTTTTGTTTAATCTTTAGAGGGCCTGTCTTCCCATGTGGTCATTAGGACTACTAGTGAGAAGAGAACGACCCAAGTGGTAGCGAGGAAAACCCACCTCTTCCGAACCACTATAAACAAATGTATTCATGGTGAAAACTATTAATAACATGTGTTGATTAGTTCATACCGACACTATGTCTCCCCATAAACTCGTTTGATCAAATTTATTTGATCATTTGTAGGGTGTAACCTCTACCGACTGGGAGCCTTCTGTATTTACAGAGCTGAAAGTGCCACATGTATGGCCACACGAGCGGATGCCCTTACTAGCACCTTTTTGTTTTAGAAGCCCAAATCCTTCTAGTTGTTGGGGCAGGAGGTCGGACCTCTGGTAGCGGCCCACACACATACAGTTCTTAGTAGAGATACAAAGTTCACAACGGGGAGTTTTCGTGGGGATTGATGCTTGGCTGACCCGAGAAGTGAGTGCCGAGGGTGGAGCCAGTGAGGTCAAGCATCTAAGTATCCACTCTGAATAGCGAAGCCTCGGGGGTAAAACCCCATGTGGGATCAACAACTATTGTCTTGGCCAGCCATAAGAATTGTGCTTGACTTATTTTAAACATTCAAACATTCAAGACCAAATAGAAAAACATTGTGTCTTTTGTGTCTTCAAGTGTATGCAAAACAATTTTACATCAAACAACACACTTTTCTTGGAGTCATTTTTTGAGTCTAGACACTTACAAACATTAAGTCCTCATCAAAATTGTGTCCTCTTGTCATGAAAAATAGTCAAACAGTCAAATTTGGTCACCATGAAACGACTTCACAAATTGGAAAAAATTGCACAAATTGTACAGAAACGCGTCTGTGTCTGTTTTAATCGCGTCTGTGTTGTCTAGGTGCGTCTGTGAAGGGCAGAATCGTGTCTATGTGTATAACAGCGTCTGTGTTGGGGAACCGCGTCTGTGCAGTATACAGGCGCGTCTGTGTTCAGAATTGCACAAAAATTTTTGCAGCCCAGCAAACAAAAGAAATCAGTTTCAGAATTCTTGAGCTTCCTAGGTTGTTTCTCCAAGTTTCATTTAGCATTCAACCTGTCTTAGGGTCTCACATAGTCCATCATTGCTTCACATCTTGCTTTACATTTACATTTGTCTAAACTTGAGTCAAAAGGTCACTTGCTTGTCCTCATCATACTTTGTCAACACACTACATACAACAACACTTTGCTAGGTGGTCCCTCATCAAGGTTTCTTACCTTTGGGTCTCATTTGGTCTTACTTAGAGTCAAGGTCAACTTCCCTCATCAAGAGAAACTATCCTCTCTTTGGGAGTCACACCTACTCTACTACATACATACTTGGTCTTACACTTTGGACATTGCAAGTACGCCTCAGATTCATTTACACTCCATCGAACTCTTGGTCTTCCATACTTTTTCCATTTTCATCTAGTCTCACACATCTTGGTCAATACCTAGTTGATGGTTGAAACCCGTCTTCAAAAATCTAGGAGAGAAACTAAAGAGGCTCAAGACTCCGCAAACATGAGTTCTTATGAGTATGAGAATGATATCTTTTTCAATACTGATCACACTACATTACCTGACATGGATGTCTATAGAAACATTCCAAATGTTGAGAACACAGACACTACAAACAATAATGCTACACACAATGACAATATGGACAATTTTTCAATACATTCAGTAGATGTGGAAGAATCCATTATGAATCCCTATTTCAATCGATTGGTTGAGGAAATAATGAGGAGAGATAGACAATACTTCTTACAAATGATGGCACAAAGTGGAGCCAAGATACCTCATGATTTTGACATGTCTCAAATAATGGAAAATCGACCTTTGCAACAAACTCACTCCAACATGGATCAAAGGAGACCTAATAGTGGAGGAAATAGAGGACCATATATGGTACCTGAATCACCATTTTCTTTGCTTCAAAAACTAGAGGTCCCACATACACATGGTCAAGCATATGATACTCACCTTCGCAGGCCATTATGGAAGTCTTATGCAGACAGATATGCTCAATCACATACTCAAGCTAGGGATCAACCAAAGCAATTGGATATTCAAAGGCATGCTCAAAATTTGGACATAAGGAAACCCTGTGTCAAATTTGGGGGCAACACAATAGAACATGACATGCCTGTAGAGTATGGTATACATGCACAAAATAGATATGGTGTTCCTCAACATGAATCTATACCAAGCGCTCCATATATGCAGCATAACTATAGACCTCCTCCATATGAACATGTGTATGATCAATATCATCCATATATGCAGCATGCTCCTCCTCAAATTGGTGCCTCAAACATGGGGTATGGTCCAAGAAGTCGATCTTCACCTAAGAGCAATTTGGAGCAACAAATCAGGGACTTACAAAAGAAAATGGAGGACATAAATACACTGAAGCCAACATACACAATGAGAGACATATGTCCTTATCCATTTGAAAAGAGAATTCCAATGCCTCCATTTCCTACACACTTTGTGATGCCTAAATTTGATAAGTATAGAGGAAAAGGGGATCCTAAGGCACACATAAGATAGTTTTTCACAGCTTGCATTGAAGTAGCTTCAGAAGAGACATATTTGATGAGATTATTCCAACAAAGCTTAGGTGATCAAGCTATGGAATGGTTCTCCCAACTCCCACCTAGTATTAAGTCATGGGGTGACTTAGTAGAGGCATTTATTCAACATTTCTCCTACAATATAGAGACAGACATATCAGTCACTACTTTATGCAACACCAAGCAAAAAGAGGGAGAGTCTTTTGCATCATTTTTACAAAGATGGAGAAATCTAGCCAGCAGATGCTCTTGTGAAATTCCACAAAAACAAATGGTAGAGATGTTCACACAAAACGTTAACAAAGACATTGGGTATGATCTAAGAAAAGCTTGTTTGTCCACCTTCAAGGATGTCATTGAAAAAGGCTTAGCAACAGAGAAGGTCCTAATTGAACAAGGAGTCATTAAGATATTCAAGGAAAACAAAGATGACTTTAAAGGAAAAGACAAGCCAAGATTTTGGAATAAAAACAAGAACACATTCAATGATGGTGTTGTTGATTCCAACACGGTGCGACCCAAATTCATCTTTTTGGGATCAAGTTCTACAAACAATCAAGTGAATACTCAAACAACTTCTAGATCATGAAGGAATTATACTCCATTGGAAGAACCACTTGAGTCAGTCTTCAAAAAGCTAGTGGCAAACAAGGTAATCACAGTTCCAGATTTTCCTCCATATGAACCAAAGGTTAAACCAAATTGGTGGAATTATGATGAGTATTGTGAGTTTCATAAGAGCAAGGGTCATAAGATAGGAAATTGTCATCGACTAAAGAACATCGTACAAGATCTCATTGATAGAGGTGACATTGAGATTGAGGGACACTCATCCAATCAAGAACATGAGATGTTTAAGGAGCCATTCCCAAAGCATGACAAGGGAAAAGCTAAAGTCACAAATGATCAAGCCAAATATACTAGAGCACCTTACAACTATGATTCAACTATCAATCACATCTTGATGGACAATCATATCTCTACTATTATCATTAAGGACAAAACTCCTGAGAGTACTACCTAGCGACCCAAGATTGTCCTAAAAGGTGTTGGATCTTCTTCCGAACCTACCTTTGAATGTCATGTTACAACTCGTCGAGGTAAAATCACCTTGCCAGGTGCTTCAAATAAAAATGCTGCTTCTTTATCAACCAAACCTGAATATGACCTTGTAGAATAGTTAGAGAAGACACCCATGCTCATCTCCATCCTTGAGCTTTTACGCATATCCCCCACACATAAAGCTATTCTTGACAAAATCTTGAGAGACACTACCATTCCTACTGATCTGAATGTGGACCAGTTTCAAGCCATGGTGGGATACCTTTCCATTCCACACTCCCTTACATTCACAGAAGTCGATGACGCCTCTGTAAGTCAACCACATAATGCACCACTACACATTGAAGCCTTCATACACAAACATAGAATAAAGCGAGTCCTGATAGATGGAGGAGCTGGTCTAAACATTTGTACATTGAGCATCATTAAACAATTGGGATATTCTGATAAAGCTATGAATTCAACAAATCAAATCACCATCAAGGCATATGATGATGAAGAGCGCTCATCCAAAGGCACGGTCACCTTACCTCTAAGAATTGGGCCAGTTACAAAGGATGTGGTTTGTCAAGTCCTAGATCTAGACCTCACTTATAATATATTGCTAGGACATCCTTGGATTCATGAAATGAGGGCAGTCCCATTGACATATCACCAATGCATTAAGTTTCCTCACAATGGAGTCGAGGTAATAGTTAACGGTGATCCTAATCCGTTCATATATTGCAATAACCTGAGATCACATATGGAAACCATCATTCCCAGTAATCGTGGACATATTCCTTCTTCGGCATACATTGATCCTGAGTCATTAAAACCTTCGACATCAAAGCATGGTGAGCTTAAAGGCAAATTTTAGAAAAGAGGCATGGGAGAGTACACTTTAAATCAGACCATGTACTTATGACAATTCATGAGTTCTCCAAAAGAATATGGAAGACCACATCCTAACAAGCAAGTATCCATCGTGATACTTGAATGGGACCCTACTACCTTTCAAAGATGGGGAAAACTGGAAGAAAACTTATACAAAATGCTTTACAAAGACATTGAAGATGACACACAAGATCACATCAATATACCCTGTGAGAAATATGGCAAAGGCTTCAAGATTGTACAAAAATTCAGGTATGATGGAAAAAGCCCTCTTGGGTTACGAAAGGAAGGCATCATTGAACCTTTACAACCTGAATTGACTGTAAAAAAGGAACGCTTGAAGGGACTTGGTTTCCTGACTTCCAAGGTCCACACTAAACAGACAGAGGAAGCCTTACAAATCAAAGCTACCAAAATTCAACAAGAGGATCGCTATTCCACAGACTCCAATGAATGGGAATGGGGTTCAAACAAATCCTCCAGTGACTATGAGCTCACCGAGACATTCAGAGAACTAGATGAACCCACAGAAGAAGAGGAATTTTATAAAAAGTTCAGAGTTCATCAAGAAACAACCCATGAGGATGCCACACAGTCTTTGTCTCAAGGTTCTAGGTTGAAATCACATAGGATGAGAACACCTGTCCCAAAATGCGCTACTAGTGATGACAATTTGGATTCGCTCATGATCAAAACTGATGAGGAGAGTTCCATCGATGACCTCGATGATTACCTTGACATACCTGAATATAACCACATCCTCACTCTTAGTCTCACCAACTTCGAGGACATTAAAAACCTTCCCCTTGTTCACCACCAACTCATTGACTAGGATTATGAAGGACCAGCATAGTTTGACACATTCCAAAATGATGAAGTTGTTATTGACTATCTTGGCATATGAGATGATCTTCCCCCTGGGGACCATAAAGTAGGATACATTATAGAACTCAACAACATGGCATATTTTGGTGAGGGTGTCAAACCTTCCAATCGCAAAAATGTGAAAATAAGAACAAATCAAGGGTCTTCTGGCGAAAACCACATCGTGGCACTATCTGATCCCAAAAAAGTAAAAAGAAAGGATGTATCTGAGGGCAAAAACCTCTCTGAGGCACCCGAAGATGGAAGGCTCGACATTCTCCTAGCATCGTATGAGGAAAAGTCATCCATGTTGGTAGAGGAGACTATCAAAACAAACATTGGTACAGAAGAGGTTCCACACAACATATACTTGGCTAAATTGTTGACAGAGTCAGAAAGGTCAAAATTCATAAGTTTCTTCAAAGAACGACAAATAAACTTTGCATGGTCATACACTGATATGCCTGGACTAGATCCGGATTTGGTAATGCATCATTTGACAGTCAAACCGGGGGCAAAGCCAGTGAAACAGAAATTAAGAAAAATGCATCCACAAGTGGCATTACTAGTCAAAGCAGAACTTGAAAAATTATTGGATGTTGGATTCATACACCCAATTGATTACCCCGAATGGATATCCAATCTAGTGCCTGTCAGTAAACCAGATCGCAGTATCAGAATATGTATAGATTTCAGAGATATCAACAAAGCTTGTCCAAAAGATGACTTCCCATTACCAAATATTGACTTGATTATTGATCTCACGGCAGGTCACGAAATGTTATCATTAATGGATGGATTTTCTGGTTATAATCAAATCAGGATTGCACCCGAGGATCAACACAAAACATCATTCACTTGTCCTTGGGGAACTTTCTACTAGAATGTCATGCCGTTTGAGCTAAAAAATGCAAGTGCTACATATCAAAGAGCCATGACTACTATCTTTCATGATCTCATGCATGTAACCGTGGAAGATTATGTTGATGATCTCTTGGGTAAATCAGTAGACAAAGATACACATCTGGACATACTTTCAGTCATCTTTGATCAGTTGGAAAAATACAAAGTAAGATTAAACCCCAAGAAATGTGTCTTTGGAGTAACCTCCAGGAAACTCTTAGGATTTATTGTATCCAAAAGAGGAATCGAAGCCAATCCAGCAAAAGTCAAGGCCATCTTGGACATGCTGCCACCTAGAAATATTAGTCAACTTCAATCCTTACAAGGCAGACTCCAGTCCATACAAAGGTTCATAGCGCAACTTGCAGATAAGTGTAATCCTTTTCAGCACCTGCTACATAAAAACATCAAATTCAAATGGGATGATAACTGTCAATAGGCTTTTCAAATGCTCAAAGATTATCTTTTAAATCTACCAGTTCTGATGCCACCAGTTCCCGATCAGCCTCTGTTACTATACATTATAGCTACTCCAACAACATTGGGGGCACTCTTAGCACAACAAATTGCTGAGGGCAAGGAAAAGGCAGTATACTATATCAGTCGCACATTGGTGGGATATGAGCTAAACTACACACCAATCGAGCGTGCATGTCTAGCCGTCGTCTTTGCTTCACAGAAATTACGACATTATATGCACACTCATAAGACTAAATTAGTTGCAAGAATAGATCCATTGAAGTACCTTCTAAATAAAGCAACACTTACTGGGTGACTAGCCAAATGGGTAATGATCCTGAGTGAATTTGACATTGAGTATGTGGACAGAAAAGCAATAAAAGGACAAGCCATTGCAGATTAGTTAGCAGATGCCCCCGTGATTGATGATGTTCCTCTAAATTTAGAATTTCCAGATGAATCCATTTTAACAATATCACATGCGAAGCCATGGCAATTTTACTTTGATGGCTCATACACATAGCATGGGGCAGGAGCTGGTATCCTCTTTATAACTCCTCAAGGGGATTCTATACCAAAATCATACCGCTTATCATTTCCTTGCACTAACAATATAGTGGAATATGAGGCATTAACAACTGGATTACGGACTGCAGTTCAGTGGAAGATCGAGGAACTTTGTGTTTTTGGGGATTCTCAACTTGTCATCCATCAAGCAACTGATGATTACCAAACAAAAGATGAAAAATTAATGCCTTACAAAAAAATGGTGGATGACCTGAAACAACACTTTACAAAGATAGATTTTGAGCAAATACCAAGAGAGCAGAATCACGCCATAGATGCCATGGCTACAATTGCTTCACTAATCGATCTACCTCCAAATGAGACCTACTATGAGTTCTTGGTGGATAACCTTTTATTTCATTCATATGAGATCACTCCTACTGGGATGATATGTGTTGTTGATCCTGAATCCCAGTTATATGGTTCCATCTTCACATACCTTCGTGACAGTACTCTACCTCCTGATCTATCAAATAACCAATGTCGCACCTTCATTCGCCAATCCTCTCGATATGTCATTTTAGCTGATATCCTATACCGGTGAGGTCTAGATGGCACTCTTCTTAGATGTTTAGAAAGCAACAAAGCTCAGATTGCGTTACGTGAAGTGCATGAAGGGATATGTGGTCCACATGCTAGTGGTCCTACCTTGGCCAAGAAACTCATTAGGAATAGATATTACTGGCCCAATATGGAAAAAGACTCATATCAGTTTTTCAAGAAATGTAAGCAATGTCAAATTCATGGAGACCTCATACATGCGCCAGCACAAGAACTACAACCACTTGTGTCTCCTTGGCCCTTTTGTCAGTGGGGACTCGATCTCATAGGCAAGATTCACCCTCCTTCGTCCAATGGTCATAAATTTGTTATCACTGCCATAGAGTATTTCACAAAGTGGATTGAAGTTGTGCCTCTCACACAAGTCACTGGAAAACAGATTGCTACATTCATCCTTAACTATATCATTTGCCGATATGGTATTCCTGTTTCCATTATTACTGATAATGGGCATCCCTTCAAAAATCAGGATGTTCATGAACTCTGTGACCATTTCCATATTTCCCATCGTTTCTCCACACCATATTACCCCCAAGGTAATGGCCAAGCTGAGGCGTCTAATAAAACAATCCTTAAAATCCTCAAGAAGACAGTCGACGACACTGGCCATAATTGGCATATCCAACTTAATCCTGCACTTTGGGCCTATCGCACAAGTGTTCGCACACCTACAGGAGCTACACCCTATTCACTTGTCTATGGCACTGAAGCCATCTTGCCTATTGAGGTTGAGTTACCTTCTTTACGGGTCTCTTTGCAAAACATCATCGGTGATGAGGATTATAGAGTCTCTCGCTTACAAGAACTTGAACTACTGGATGAATGGAGACAAGCTTCTTTTAATCACCTCAAGGCTTACCAACAATGAATGAGTCGCAGCTACAATCACAAAGTCAAGCCTCACACATTTGAGGTAGGTGACTTGGTTCTCAGAGAAAACCCCAAGAATCAGCAAGACAGAGAGAAGAAGGGCAAGTTCGAACCAAATTGGCTTGGTCCTTACATCATTACAACAATATATGGATCTGGGGCATATCAGCTCTCAACTACAGAAGGTGAACCTTTGGAGGATCCTATCAACAGCATGCACCTTCGCAGGTTCTACACATAGCTCTTCGGAATATCCTAATTCAAAAATACGAAAAAATTTAAAAAATTTAAAAATACAAAAAAAAAATTATAAAAACAAAAAAAAATCGTTACTTGGTGAAAACCTAGCAAACAGGTGCCTTGTGACAACAAAAAACATTGAAAAATCAAAAAAAGTAAAGAGAAATAATTTCGTCCAATGGTGAAAACCACTTCGGTGGTGCCCTGGGCAAGTACCATGGTGAAAACTGGGTCACCAGCACCATGTGTAGAGACATTGCTCTTCCCTCCTTCAGGATTCACTTTCATCCTTTCCCTTTGCACACACTCACAACCAATTCATCTATAATAAACTTACCCATTCCCATCATGGCTTGTTATTGATCTACTCAAGATTGGTTAGCCATTCATAATAAACCTCCCTTTCCATCCATAATAAATCAGATCCTATCTATACCTAAGGCAATTCCTACGTCTAGTGATGGGTGTGGAACTGAGAACATCACATGTTTCGAGGAGTACAGTTTCTTCCAGCTTCCTTCAGTCTATCTGCGCACAATCTGCAATAAAGAAACATTTGCATCACAGATCCACAATAAAGTTTCATCTTCTCTGCAATAAAGTATCAGTTTCATGGATTCAGTCAGTTTCAGATGAGACACAACAGCAACAATGGGCTTCAACAAAATCAAATCTTTCAACAGACTCAGACAACATTATGGTTCGGTGCTATCTATCCATTTTGTGAAAGTAAACATTGTGACCACAATCAAATAAGACTTATACAAGTGACAAGAGACACTAAACTTGAGGACTACAGTGGATGTTGGTGTCGAGTCTTGGTTTTATTTTGATCTTATCTTTTTGGTGACATGTCTTTTAGCTTTTCTGGGATGTCTTTGACTAGAGATTTTATCTCCAGGATGTCTTTAACTAGAAAGGCGAGGATGGGGTATCGTCACCTATTGGTATTTGCTATCTGTGGATTGTCTCTTAGTAATGCTATGACTTGTCCAATGATATGAGGACACTGTGAGTCTAGTGTGAACTGGGGCATTCCTTGTTTGTGACTGTCTTATCTCCATGCAAACAGGTACAATGACTTTTTGGGTCGAACATATGCCTCGATTGTCATATCCTACTTGCCATAATAAAGCTCAATGATGATAACGCACAAAAAGCTCTTTCACTTTCATATCTTCTGTCTTTCATCCCCCTTTCTTGATTGAATTCCATCATCCTTCTCAAGTCTGTGTAGCCTTCTATCACATGACTGAGTATAATGACACACCAAAAACATTTGCATTTCATGTAGTTTGCACCTGCATTACTACATATAACCATTTCATACATACATATAGATATCACATCTTGCACACAACACCTATTAGCACAATTTACATTTACATTATCATATTCATTTGCATTACATACATTCACATTTGCATCATGCATACACATATACAACATAAAAGAACAAAAATATTGCATTTCATTATATACATATTTGCATCCATATTATAAGCATCACACAAAACATACATCATAAGAAAATCACATCACATAGGTACACATGCATATAGTTGCCGCAAAAAAATGAATCATCTCATATATATAATCAAAAGTGTCATGATACAATGATGTCAAAATCATATGGCTACAAAAGCACCTGCAAGTGTCTACAATACAAAAATGGTACAAAACTGATATAAAGGGAGCCCTCTACGGCTATGATGAACTCCCTCCCTCGGAGCTGACTGGCCTCGGTGGAATCTGAGCCCCTGAAGGACCCGCCCTAGGATCATCCTGCCTATCCCCTCTATCTGGTGGTGGTAGAGGGCCCATAACCCCACCACTCGATGCCTGTCTCCTCCGACTCCCTCCCGTAGCTGTCGCTGTACGCAACGGTCTATGGAAGCTCCTCACCCGCTGATCTGCTAGCACTGCACCATAGTAGAGGTCCCTCCAGTAGGCTATCTCCTCTCCTACCCGCAGGGCATAAGCGCATCCTCAGCTGCCTGTCTCCCTGCCCTCAGTGTTGTCTCAACCTCTGTATAGTGTTGGATAGCCTGATCCCACTCCCACTCAGTATCTCTGAGCCTTGTCCTGAGTCGATCCCTCTCCCTCTCTAGCTCCTGGATCTCATCTACCTGGCCCTGGCAGATCTCCCTCAGCTCTAGTAGCTCATCCTCCTCGGGGTCAGCCCCCTCTACCTCTACCTATACTGGCACTTGTCTCTATACCTGTCCCTATCCCTATCCCTGTACCTATCTCTGTACCTATCTGGGACCCTATACTGCTGGCACTTGTAGCAGAAATCCACCACGACCCCTCACCACCCAAGCCTATCTCTCCTCTCCACCCTCACTCTAAGGTGCAACCCTCCTCTCTCCAACTACTCCCCTCTGCCTTCGTCACCCTCTACCCCCATCACCTCCACCCTCCTCATCATCTCCCCCCCCCATCTCCCTCCAATGCCTCTCCTGGATCTGTCAAACATGGGAATGGATGCTCTGCCTAATAAGCTATATACTTGGCATCCATGCCAGCATCCTCGATCTCAGGCCACATGTCCCAAGGTAGGGGCACCATCTCTGCTAGCTGTGTAAGTGCCTGATCATATGACAGCAACGGCCCAAACTGTACCTAATCTCTAACTATCTGTGCATACATCACTGAGCCCCATGGCATCCTCTGAATCCGGCCAAACTACCTGCACACCCTGTCCACCAGCTGTCTCTCTAACACATAGGGTGTCCGCCCAATCAAGTACCTGCTCTGGAAGGTGTAGGGAAGCTCCACTGCATCATCCTCTAACTCTTCACAACCCAAATATGGGCTCCATATGACCACATCAATATCATCCAACACTCGCCGCCAATGCTCCAACCTGCCAATCCGCGACTGTGATGTGATCATATCATACAAATGTACAAAGCTGCGTCCATGACCTCTACCCCTGAAGTGTATCGATCGGGTAACTGGCAGATGCTCGTAGGCCCATACCTGCAACAGTGTCACTCCACAGTCCAATCCCACTGATCCATGATAAACAAACTGATGAAGCTCATAATACAAATGGGCCAACACACATGGTCCCCAGGCATATTTGGTGTCCTGCGTCACCAGTGTCTCCAGTGCTCCTCCCCCGCCTACAGCCGAACCCCGTGTCACCCTATCTGGACACAGGAACCCACTGATAGCTCCTCCTATCACTATCGGCAGCGCTAGTCCTATGGCTATCATGGTGTCTCATGCCACGTGTCCTACCCTCATCTCCAGCCCAGGGTCCTGAAACACCCATCTCAAGGCCTCTCTGTCACCGTCTTGATCATATGGGATTAGATCCCCATCGATTGGTACCCGTAGTATCCTGTAGACATCCTCCAGGGTGACTGTCATCTCACCCATCAGTAAATGGAACGTGCACATCTCAGAGTGCCATCTCTCAGCCAGCGCAGTCAGCAAACCCATGTTCACCCGAAACTCAAGCACATACAATACATGTCTCAAACCCATCTCCTTGATGGCAGCTTTGTCCTCAAATGACAACTCAGGTCGCAATCTCTGTGTCGACGGGAATCTCTCTCGTGACTCCAGCATAGGCAAATACTCCTGCAGTCAAGCAAATCAATCATGTTAGTTATAGTGACACTCCCTGTTCATCACAAAGTGTTGCTATCTATCCCAGTGACACTCACTGTTCATCACAAAGTGTTGCTTCTATCCTAGTGGTACTCCCTGTTCATCACAAAGTACTACATGTGTGACACTCTCTGTTCATCACAAAGTGTTGCTTATACTTTACGTACTCCCTGTTCATCACAAAGTACTCTATCTTGGTACTCACTATTCATCGCAAAGTGCCTTGATCTATCCTAGTCTTCCGTAGAGGACCTTCTTGAGTGTATCCTCTGAGTAGCTTATCCAATCGACAGCATATGTTCATCACAGAATTGCTGATTTGACCTAGAAGACAAAACTTACATTTTTTTCAGACATAAATGCGCTTTCCTGATGCAAACGTGCTTAAAGACTTCACAAGCATGCCTCGATAACACAGACGTGCCTATGTTCTGCACAGACATGCATGAGCGACACAAATGTGCCTTCTTGGCATAGATGCCCCTACATTACATAAACATGTCCGTATTTGGCATAAACGCAGTTCTAAGCACAGACGCGCCTAGCACCAACACAGATGCTCCTGGTGGATACAGACGCGCCTAGCACCAACATAGATGCGCCTAGATGTTTTTGCCATTTTTGAGACCCTATTCTAAGCACATTTATTGCCCTACCTAGCATGCATTAATGACAAAATTAAATGCGTCAAAGTACGAGGAGGTTTGGTGGTACTTACCAGCTCTCCTACCTCTGCTGGCCTCTGGAATCAGCGAATGCGGTCGAATCTGTGAATGTAAGCCATCGCTGCTGATTGCTGCTATTCTTTTCTCACTCTGCAATATGCTCTTGTGGATGTGTGGATGATAATGAGGATGTCTTTTTCTTGTGGTCTATCTTATAGCCTACCCTAGCCCTCGCCCTCGTTTCTCGAGTCAGTCTTCTTTATCCCATGACTCTGTCACTTTATCCGATTAGTCCATTCTAGCCTTTCTTTTTTATCGAGAGATTGTCTGCAATCTTTTCAGACAATTTTCATCCAATCTCTCGAGGGGGCATATCATTTCCATCTTGGGGCAACTCTGTATCAGTTCATCTTATCTTCTTTGAAACAACGCGACAAGACGCATTGTCTCAAAGAGTGGCAAAATGTAGACACCTAAAATTGTCATGTCTAATTAAATAAATATTTTATTTATTTAATTATCTAAGCCTAATTCTTCTATTAATTAAATAAATCTTTATTTATTTAATTAATTCATTTAGCCTCTTCTAGCCTTATTTCTCATTTAAATAAATACACTTATTTATTTAAATTATCCTTTTCATAAATTAAATAAATATTTTATTTATTTAATTGATCTCATTTCTTCTATTAATTAAATAAATCTTTATTTATTTAATTAATTCATTAACTTTTTCTACACATGACACATGTCATTCATCTCTTAATTCCTACACTACCTACCTCTTTCATTATTTTATTATTTCTTCTACCTACCCTCTAATCATAGCTGACCTCCTTTTTACACCTCTCAATCTTATCCCTCCATTTCATATTGTGTCTTCTATTTAAGGAGATGCTTTCTTCATTATCAAAACCCTAATCATCTTTTATGCAATTGACTACACTACGATCCTACTTGCAACCACATTCTGTTCTTTGTTGAGCTCTTGTGTACATAAAATCTGAGAGCAAATATATCAAGCAAGATCAATGGAGGTAGGAAGAATGGAGATCAAAACCCTATTGGACATGTGATGGTATAATCTTTGTGATTTCATTTGATTTACATTTGTCTTAGGTAATCTTCATATGTTATGGTGGATCTTTGTTGTTGTTAGGCTAGGGTTTGGTGGTTGAATTCATTTAGCCTTTCAATCTTGTTATTATTGTTATCCATTTTCACCATACACACAAGGTATTTACTAACAATCCTAGCTCTTTCATGACCCCATATAGCATCACATTTGTGGTAGCACCAAAATCTATCATACAAGTTTTTATTAGTCTATTGTTGACTAATATTGTCACATAAAAAGGATCAACTTAGGAAGATTCCTGAGTAATTGTTGTTCCCACATAAATTTCTGGGATTTTTTGCTCTTGATCCCTTTTATCCTTATTAGTACCTTTAGGTAAAGATGCATCTATATCCGATATACTAGAAAGTAGAGAAAATGCGTCTTCTCTATGTTCTTTTATTTTTAACAGCTCTTAATGGTATTGTAGCTTTCATCTAGGTTAAAGCCTGAGTCATATCAAATGCAGAATTAATGTTTGACTCAGTATAGGCTTTAACATTCTCTGCATTTTGATGAATTGTTTTCTTATCAGCAACAATCTCAAATGATTTACTAGTCACACTAACTTCTTTAGGTTTCCCTGAAGCATTGGACTAATCCCTTTTAGCATGGCCATCTTTGGCAGAAGTATTACTATTAGCTACCTTTTTCTGAAAAAATTCTTTAATAAACATGGAACCAGGCTCACCCTGATTCTCATCTTTCTTGCTACTTCTCAGATTATAATTATGTTTGGCCTTAACTATTGCAGCTTTGGTGAGGCTCTTGACTTCTTCCTCACTAGGCCTTCTAAGATGAACTTCTTCATCCTCAATTGTCACCACATTTAAGGTAGGATGCCAATCAATTTTTAATTTTCCATGACAATTTACATTACTTCTTAATGCATCATACTCACTTGCTTCATCCTATGAAGACTCATAATCACTTTCAACAATGGTTTCAAACATATTTACTACAATCTTGTCCTTATTATGATATCTCAATTCATTCTCACTCCTCATAGATTCATTTAAATCCTAAGCCACAACACACTGATAAGGGGAATGTGGTCCATCACATAATCCACACCAAGGACTATTCTCCACATTATGCATGTTTCCACGTTTTAAAGGGTCAGGAGTATCATGATCTTGTGTACTTCTTGGCTTGTCTTGCACAGGTTGGCCATCTTTCCAGGTAGTGTTATATGGCATATCATGTAATCTAGCAAGCCTATCGTGCCAATTGTAGTGAGGTTTATCATTCTTACTCACCTTTACAGTGAGGTCTTTTACAATAGTCATTAGTTTCTCAATTGTATCCTCTTCTTGAGAGGCTTTATTTGGTCATGGCTTTTGCTCTTGCCATAGTTTGCCATCAGTTCTTCTTCCCACTTTGCTTGATTCTTTCCTATTACTTTCCACATTTATTTTAATTATGAAAGCATCCCTTAGACTATGTTGGTTTTTTATCTCTGAGGATATTGGTCATCTTTGGGTCAAAGGCATTATAATAGGTGGTTAGACATACATTTTCATCTAACCTCATCACTTGAAATAATATGTGCATTTCCTTTTGGAACCTTGTATTAAAGTATATGGCAGCCTCGTTATCAGATTTTCTGATATTATTAAATTCATTGAGCATGAAGCTCACATTTGTCTTGTCCCCATACTACTCTTGAAAGCAATTCTTGAATTCTTCCTAAGAACTTATGCTATCTACTGGAAACCCTCTATACCAATCCCAAGCATCTTCAACTATAGATTGCACAAAAAATTTCATAATCATATCCTCATTTGCAATCTCATAATCATTAATCATATCACCAAAAGACTTTAGATGCTCCTCTGCACTCATGACATTGTTTCCAACAAATTTCTGAAGTTTGTCCCTCATTTCAATAGGGAAATGATTTGGATAACTTGGAATCCCATCAAACAAAATTTGTCTATATAATTCCACATTGATGGGTCTACTCTTGAATGGGTTACCAATACAATTATTCCCAACATTCATTCTTGAACTTGGACCACTGACTCGAGAAACTTGGTTATTCTAGATGGGGGGTTGTACAAGAGGTATTTGATTTACTGGAACAACATTAAAAGAAAAGGCATGGTTATTTTGGTTAACAGGGGCATATATTGGTTCAGAGGTGGAATATTATTCATCAGCATGATTGGTTGAGTTTTCATTATAGAGTGTGAAGTATGTTGAGATGTAGGTTTTCTTTGATCTTTTGAAGGGAAAGTTATAGGAGGGGCTTTTAGGTAGTCAATTTTTCTTCTGACCTTGGCATTAGTTGCTTCTAATTTGGCTTTCTCCAATTCCCTCTACAAATTTTCCTTCTTTTTTCTCATCTTCTCTATTTCAATTTCATACAAGGATATTCCATGAGGTACCCTTCCACTTCCTGATATTACATTTGCAGTTTTGGATCCAGTTCCAGTCTCTACAACCTTCTATTTTCCCTTTTCAGCAAAGATTTTGGTAGGTTGTGGATCACTGTGAACCTCCCTATTAATTTGCACAACAAATTTGGGTGCATGACTAATTTTGATAGTCAAATTCACTCTAATAATAGGGCACTCTTCTTTACTTTTAGGCTCTTCTTGAGTGAACAATTTAAGATCTGCAATCTGTGTCAACAACCTATCTCTCTCAATCAGTTTTGTCTTAGTTTCATTATCCTTTTCCATCTCTTTTTGTTTTCTTAAGGAGATCAATTTATGGACTTTTACTAAGAGCCTCGAATTCTTGGAAAACTTCATTAGGGTTCTGAAAAATTTCCTTTGAATCAGATATATTAACATGGCCAATATCAATAAAACTCACATTCCCATCTATAGTTCAGGGCAAAGAATCTACCCTAACATTGGAGCTATTCCTATCTCTCACAGAAATGCCAATACGAGACAATGTTTGATGAAAAGTTTCAATATCCTCATTATTACCAAACAAACCCATATGAAAACCCATAATATCTTGTTCAGACTCATGAGATGATGTATTATAATTTGCATACACTCATCATCCAGAGGACTTACTCATATGGATGCCTTTCTATCTCCATGAAGCGTTAACTGGTTCATGTATAGTTGTTTCTCACTGGCGTTTCCGGACCGGTTCGGGCAATACTCCCTACAACTTCTCTGGATGATTCTTCTTCATATAGGACCTGGTGTTCCTTACTCTTTGCATTATGTGAACTTCCTTGAAGTGATCTGTGATTTATTCAACAACACTAGTTTTTTTAATTTTTAGAGTCGCCACCCAAACACTTGGGAATTTAAAACATTTTAAGCACAATAACTCACTCACAGGAGACTGTGGATTGAGAATGCTACTCTCAGAGAAAGATTTACAAAGATTTTTTACCAGTTCACGGGTAAACACAGATTTGGTAACCTTTCACAAAGGTCACAGGATATTAGATTTGAATAATTTTATGTGATATGATATTGATCTGCATTATACACCATATTATGACTCTCCCTAGTAGAGTCACTAATTCTTGTTTGTCTCAATTTCCGATTACATTGTTTTCTCTCTAAAATCCTTTGCCTCTATTCACAAAAGAAGAGAACAACAAGAATAGGAAACAAGACAACAATTAACAAGGTTTACAAGGAAACCTCCTACACTTCAAGATTGAGAAAGCTTAGGCGAGTATACCTACTTGTGACTACTTTCTCATTATTTAGTAGATAATTTACAAAAAACCAGTGCAAATCTCTGCAAACCTTTTCACTTTAGTCCAATTGAACATAAATGAAAGATTTATTTTCATTGTAAAGGATCACAAAGAATGTCACCAACACTAGCAACTTAAACCAGTGCCTTATCTGGGCCTCAGAGTCATCAAAATTATGTTAAAACTTGACAATAAGATTCACATACATATCACCACCTTGATCTACTAAATCTATATATGCTTGACATATATAACCTCTCAACCTATGCTAGACCCCATCATCAAATTCATGTAAATTTATTGATTATCAATGAAGACTAATTAAGTATATTTAATTCCCCTTCTTGATGAAAAGACCTAAAACATTCCCATCATTTGCCTTGCAAATCATTTAACTAAACAATCCTAGATCATCTAATCAAAATGATAACCAACACACAAACACAAAGACAACATAGATCAGGGCTCAAAAAAATAAATTTGATTGTATATTACTCTCTCACCAAAATTTTACATAGACACAAGAATGAATCCAAATGCCAAAACAAAAGCCTACATATATTTTGCTAGAGCTTCGATACAAACTTTTTGTGATCCTTTTCTAGGTAGTCCTGGTATCCATTTATAAAGATTGGATGCACCAAGCTTCGGACTTCCCTAGAAGATTATTCCTATCCTAACCATAATTCCCCCCAAAAGTTACATTGATTACAAAAATAAAATTGCAATATGAGCATAACTAATTAGTTGTCTAGCTGTAAAATGGCCAACTAACTTCTCAATATTTGCAGATCAGGTGCTAGGTGTAATACCCTAAAAATGGTCATATAAACTATGAGCCCCTAATCTTGGCAACGTCACCAAGGTCCTAACCAAAGGCAATTAAATCAATCTTGAGCACACAATTAATTTATAAAATCATCAAATGTCACATGGCAAAATTAATCAACCAATATTAATTAAATATTTATTTAATTAATTGAACATTCCAATTAAATCATTTTTAAACAATTATCTTATTTATTTTATTAAATATCCTAGCATATTTAATTAAATAAATCAATTTGACATAAATCTTCAAAAAAGGAAACAAATCAAGAAAGAGGAATTGGAAATTATGAGCACAAATCTTCAAAAAAAGGAATTAATTGATCAAAAAAGAAAAAAAAATTGAGAAAAGAAATCAATTCGAGAGAATCTTGAAAAATAAATTAAAATTTGATAGATAATCTCAAAGAAAGCAATTAAAATAATTAAATATTAAAATTGAATGAAATAGAGAATAAATCTGCTTTTCCTGATTTTATCTTAATTTTAGTTCAATTTCCTTTAAAACTGAGAAAGGCAACCAATCACATCAATTCACCTAGATTGTGCTTCCTCTTGGAAAATCTTGACCGCTCATCACCATTTGATCTCAGCCATTGGTTTCTTTCTAAATTTTCTATAAATTCGAGCTCTCATCTCTCATTCAAAAAAATGTTGGAGAATATATTGTTATTATGCTATTTTTGCTCTAGGTTCATTGAGAATTTGCATTGAGATATTGCATATTAGCTATTTAATATTGTTTAAATCATTTAGCTTAAATATTCATATATTGCTTAATCATGTTAGATTAAATCTTGCAAAGCATGCATTCATCTAGCTTAATTCTTGCATCGATTTAACTTAATATCATGCTCATATAGATTAAATCATTCATCTTGGTGTAGTCTAGTCACTGGTATTGCTTATAGAAATCTGAGAGCAATCTTATACATGCATCTTTTAGAAGGCAATGGGTCAATTTGTTATGGTTTTCTTATTCAAGCTTGTATCTGACTAACCATGCATCTAATGACTTAACTAAAGTGTTGTGTATTGCAGATACAAATCCTTAGTCCACTTTTCACACACACACCAGGTGTCTTTAATTCTTCAAAATTCCAGTTACCCTAAAAAACTATTGCAAGAACTAACCGCTTCAGGTCGCCTGTGAACTGCCACATGCTGGAGCATTGGTTGGATCTTCTTGTGCTTCTATCTCTTTCAAAACATATTTTATTCCCCATACCTTGAATATATCATCATCAGGCCAAGAGAAGCTAATAATTTTTTTCTTCAGTTTATTCAAACTTTTCCATGTTTCCCTTAACTGTTTAACTTCCTTCTCCAAAAAGCCAAAATGTGATTTTATTTCCTCAATTTCTTCAATAGTTTGAATAAATAAAGAAGTATCATCTATATTTATAATATTATTTATTCTCTGAGACAACCTATGACCTAGCTCCCCAACCCATACTTCTTTATCTTTCAATTTACTGACACTTAAAAAAGCTCTAGAAAATAATTAAATTTTTTTATTTGCATACTCTTTTCGATACAACTTTGCACTCCTTTCTATGTTGACTCTTTCCGCTACAAACCTGGACAAACCGTTTACTAATTCATAAGTATGTTTGATAGTGTCATCAACACCTACTTCTTCTTGGGATAAAGCATATATGGAATCTAAGTCCACCTCTTTGGCAATCCACTTATCCAAAATTGGCTCCAAAGTATCCTTTTCTTCTTTCAAAGAATCCAAAAGATTCAATATTGTTTTCATATTTATATAAACAATTGTTGGTCCAATAGTATGAGTAAATTTCAAAATGGTACCCCTTACCTTTTCCTCATATTTTTTTGCAAAAATTTCTTAAGCCTGCTTCAATTTCTCCATCTCATCTTGAATGTTCTCTACTAATTGGAATCCAAAAGTCATGGGGGAAGGATGGAATTCAACAATAAGACTAGAAGGAGGGGACCTAGTAGGAGAAGAAGCAATCATTAGTTGGGAAGACTCACCCTTTTGATACTGTCCTTCTAATTTACCTTTCAACTCTGCAATGTTGTTATCTTTAGAAGCTATCTCAAGCTTTTCTTAATTGTAGGCCTTGAGGACTACCTCTAGTTTTGCTTAGAGATCAGCTTTCTCTTTTTCTTCCTTTTTAACCACTGCCACTCCAAATTTATCAGACTCTAAGGTTGTGCTAGCAGCTTCAATTACCCCTGTATCTTTGGCTCTCTTTACAATCATGCCCCCTAAGTAGTCAAATCCTGAGGATTCTCCCCTTCTTCTATTCTATTCTCTTGTAAGTGACCACATGAATAGGGATGCATGGGCATCACTATAATTTATTCTCTCTAAGGGTTTAGTTTCTTTCCTTACTGCATAAAAAATTATTGCATCGGCTATGTCCCATTCTGGGAGAATTAGGACTCCAACATTTGCAAACAATTTTCTCCCTTCCTCACGGGTGATTGCCTAAAACTCTTTTAGCATCTCCTACTTTATTTATGCTTCAATAGCAGATGTATCTTTATGGGATTGTTCAATTTTTCTCTTTTCACATCTTTCCTTAAATTGCCCAATATGTTTCCTCCAAACAAATTTCAGAAAGGCTCTTGACTTTACAAAATTGTCATCTAGCAAAAATTCATCACTAGCCTATTTAATGACATGATCCAACTCCTTGCCTACAAATTCTTCAATAGTCAGGTCCATTTTAGCACCTTCTGGATCTTCTAGCATTCCTTCTTGCAATTCTCCATAAGTAAATGAAATCTCCCAGAGGCTTCCTAGTTGTATTAATTTCTCGACAACTTCCTTCTCATCACCTATATGTAATGGGGATTGAGAAGGTGAATCCAAAGATTTACTTGTTTGGGCCTCTTTTTCCAACCAGAAATCTAGACCCTCAAATATTTTTTCTAAGTTTTGAGATTCATGTACCTTTAGCAGTCCTGTCACAGTGGGAAAAAGTAGTCACCTTGTGAGAATGACCCAAGTGAGTACAGTTGGACCTGAGCATTCCAACTCGCTATAATAAATAGGCCCCTAGTGATGAAAGTCTTAGAGGATGGGATTATTTGAGTTTTCTCTTTGAGATCTCTCATATTGAGCATTTTGTCAAGCCTCATGTTCTCAATCACATTTACATGACTACAGCTTGTTTCGGTACCTTGTTGGGCTATAGGCCTTAATCATGCTTGCATGACTTCAAGGGGTAATTTGAAATGGAATTCCTAACTAAGAACTATAAGATGGAAGCTACCGGGTTCACCTCTAAAAGGTTGATAATCTTTTTGCAAGAGAGAAAGTAACTCTCCCAAGACACTTACCATATCATGCCCCCATTAGCATTTGGAGTCGGCTAATACAGTGTTGAGAATCCATTGCATGAGACTCAGTGACCATATTCTGATTAGCTGTTGGGTGTGTACCTAAGTCAATAGGAAAAGATTTTCTTCTCTAAGCCAACTTCCATAGGGTTAGTGTGTTGTGATTGAATTATTATAGATCTTGCATATTTTCTGTGTTTTCATCCCTCAAACTAAAACTGAGATATTACAACTGGAGAAAACAAATTAACAACTCAGTGATAAAACTCTATCTGTGTCAAAACTAGTCTATCCCAGTCAAAAATACTCCACCTCAGAATTGGTCATATTCAGTTGTCATACTCAGCAATCGAAAAAACTCAGAATTCTTGTCTTTGTCCTATTAATAGTCGTATGAGCTTGATCATTTGTCGTCCTACACCATATCTTGTGTCATACAAAACTTCTAATTTTTCATCCGAGCTCTATCCTGTGTCATACGAAACCCAACAGTCTATCGTTTAAAGCTAGATCCGTGTCATATGAGTCTTCTAATTTGTCATCTAAGCTCAATCATGTATCGTATGAAACCCAATAGTCTATCATTTAAAGCTAAATCCTGTGTCGTACAAGATAGAACTGCACTGAATCCTTTGTCATCTGGGACATGCCCATTTTTTGTACGGTACTAGCCAGCAACTCATATGAAACAGAACTATTGTCATCCTGAAGCTGTTATAATGTTGTATGATCTTAGAAATCCTGTCATACGAGTCTCTAATTTTGCCAGTATAAGATAGTCAAACCTGTCTAAAATAGTCTACAACAAGCCTAAAATTGGTTATCATCCTCCTGAGCATAAACAACCTTGATAGTTTACCTCTATCATTGCGTTCCACGATTTTGTTGATCATCTTTAAAGCTAGTCCAAACAACATCTTATCAAACCTAAGTTAACTTAGATAACATCTTACACAGGATAGATCATTCCTGAAACTAGACTAGATCTTAGTTACTTCTCTCAATCACTATGTTAAACGAACTACTAGCTACAATTTTCTCTTGACTTCTGCAACATATGGTCCTGTCGGTTACAAATGCCTGTTTAAACCAAAAACTCTCACAGCAAAATAGACAAAGGAAAAGAAACACCCTTTTCATCAAAAGATAATCCATTCTTTGTAGAAAACCCCTTTTACAATAACCTATCCTCGTCACAGATACTAGTTTATGATCTACCGATCTTTGGTCAGCCTTTATCTCCCACCATGTCTAGGGAAAGACAAGAAAGACAAGCTAGTAAACAAGACACTTACGATGACTTTAGAAATCATGCCACTAATAGTGATTCCTCATCGACTGAATCTGAGCTTCCTAAACCTCCTGAAGTTGAAGTACATAGATGTTAGAATGATAAAGAGTTCCAAAAAATGATGAAGGTCATCATGACTAGGGAAAAAGAAGACTATTTCCTAGAATTAGCAAAGCAAGGCACTAAACTCCCTACTAGTTATAATGTGGAGGCCCTCCTTACTAAAGAGGAAAAGACACCATGGGGAAAAATAAGCAAACAAATTAAAACATTACAACTACAGTCACAAAAATACAAAATAAAGATAAAACACCAAAACAATATTCTCTGGACACAATATGCCCATTTCCATTTGACAAAAATCTTTACATGCCTCCATTTCCTTCATGAGTTGAGATCCCAAAATTTGACAAATATGATGGTACCTCAGATCCTCAAGATTATGTCAAAGATTTTTGTGCCGCCTATATGGAGTTCATGCATGATCAAATGTACCTCATGCGCATTTTCCCAAGGAGTTTAGGGGGTCAAGCAATGGAATGGTTCTCAAGTCTACCCAAAGGAATAAAAACATTTGAAGAACTAATCCAACTATTTTTACAACAATACTCATACAACATTTGACATCCTGTGAATATGATAGAGCTATGCAATACCAAATAAAAGACAGGAGAACCCTTTCTCACTTTTCTCTAGTGATGGAGAAAGATGTTCTCTAGATATTCACGGACTACCCTAGATCTTGAGAAAATGGATATCCTTGTCAACAACCTAATTCACAAATTAAAGTATAGTGTCCAGATGCAAGTACACCCTTCATTCAACAAAATGGTAGATAACACCCTCAGAATGGAAGATGTGCTTATAAAAGAGGGAGATATATTGCTTTGGAAAGAAACATCGCAAGGTTCTAGTTCTAAACAAAAGAGCAAGTACTAGAAATATAGAAAAGATAACAATAGAAACATTGTTAGTGATGGAGTGGTAGATACTGTCCAAGCAAAAATAAAATCCACAATATTTAACTTGGTCAGTGGCATGCAAGCACTCAAGGTAGTTGAAACTGTGACAAAAAATCCTCCAAAGAAAACAAGAGAATGGTTTAAAGAAAAACCTTGGGTTTCAAAGCCTAAGCGTTATTTTTCTCCTCTAGATGAGTCATATGAATGAACTTTCAAAACCCTATTGGAAAATAATCTGATAACATTGCCAGACAATTCTAGACCATATGACCCAGAAATTAGACCCAAATGGTGGAGAGAAAATAAATACTATGACTATCATCGGAACAAGGGACATAACATAAAATACTGCATGAAACTCTGACATAAAATCCAAGATCTCATTGACATAGGCAAGATTGTGGTTGGAAATCATGCGAATAATGCTAATCATAAGGCCTTTAAAGGTCCCTTACTGACTTATGAACAAGGAAATTCCTCAAAATCCAAGGGAGGAGCTAGAGTCAATTATACCTATAGTAACAATGATAATGTGATCAACATGATTAAATCTTCTCAACCTGAATATTGCAATGTGATCATAGTCCAAGATCACCAAAGTCAAGCACAAACTGCTAATGCCGTGACTTGCGCTCAAAGGAAGATTACTCTCCTAGGAGCTAGTTCCTCAACTTTCGATCAAACAACATCAAATCTACCAAATAGACAAACATATACAATCATGGCCAAATAAAAACAATTGGCTTCATCATCTTCTCCTGGTTATAGTATTGTTGAACAATTGAAGAGAACCAATGCTCAAATCTCCATTTTGGAACTACTTAAGATCTCTTCTCTGCATAGAGAGGTCCTGGACAAGGCTTTACTTACCACCAGTGTCCCTAAAGATTCAGACATAGATTGGTTTCAATCTATGGTGGGTCACTTGACCTCACCTCATTACCTCACTTTCTCTGAATAAGATGATAACTCACCGAGTCACCCACACAACCCACCATTACACATTGAAGCCATGATCCATAAACATCGAGGTAAACATGTTTTGATAGATGGAGGCACTGGGTTGAATATCTGTACCTACAATCTATTGATACAACTAGGATTTTTTGAAAATGTTATTGATCCAACAAATAAGATAACAATCAAGGCTTATGATGAAGAAGAAAGAACTTCTAAGGGTCTGGTACTATTACCAATTAGAGTAGGACCTGTGCAAAGAGATGCAATTTTTCAAGTCCTAGATCTTCATCTTTCATACAACATCTTACTAGGCAGACCATGGATTCATGAAATGAAAGCAGTACCATCTACGTATCATCAATGCTTGAAATTTCCTTATAATGGAGTTGAAGTCAGTATTCCCATTGATACGAGTTATACCTACAATGCATTAACATAGAGTGTTGATGCTTTTGTTCCTCATAATAGAGTAGCCTCCACAGCTAAAAGTTTGAAATCTTTGCTGAAAGATTTACAAAATAAATTAAAAATCACAAACACTGGCATAGATAGCTACAAGATAGAGCCTATACTCTCACTAATGTCTCTTCCTCCATCACCAAGATAGTCAAGAAAACCATTAGAGGTTATGAAGCCACAAACTTCAACTCCAAAAGTCATGTATGATGGTCTCTTTATACAGTCCTCTACCTCTCTTGCAAATGAAATAGAAGAGGATGATGTTCTCAAATAACCTTTCAAAGAAGATAGTGTAAACAAAGAAATATGACATTGTGAGATTTCTCCAACACAATATGGTTCAGGCTATAAGATGCTTCAATGCATGGGATACTCAAGTATTGGTCCTCTAGGCAAATGTCAAAAAGGTATTGTTGAACCTATTCAGTTACAAACTAAGTCTATCAATGATAAAGCTGGACTGGGATATGATCCAAGAAAGCAATTAGATCTAAAGCACACGTCTCACCATCAATGTAAGTGGAAGAAAAAGGTACTACCTTTAACAACACAAGAAATTAATACTCAACAAACTCAGGAAGAGTGTGATGATGAATAAAATGAATTGCCCACCTAGAGAGGAAACAAATGGTAATCAAGTTCTAGTTATATCAGCTAACAACAAGAAGTAGAAGTCCTAGAGGATATGAGAGACAAAGTATATAGAATCAAAGAGTTATTTGCACCACTAAACATTTCGGTCACATATACTGGTAGACAACAAATAGATGATTCAGAAACGGATTCAAATGAGTATGAATGGGATCTTGACCATCTCTTAGATACATCTACTATAGAAACCCCTAAAGAATCCAGTGATATCACAGATGACGTGCAAGAGATGGTATGTCTAAGAATGCAAAGAGAAATGGAAGAAATTAGACTAAAAAGATAAGAAGACTATGAACGACAGTTGGAGAAAGAAAGGACACAAGCAATTTCTTCACCTACTAACTCCCCCTCTAATGAGGTAGGACAAATTAGGTATGGAACTACAAAAGAAGAATTAGAAGCTACAAAAATAGAACCAGTCATCAGTCCAGAGGAAGCTGAATGGAACAGACGATAGGGATTAACATAACCATCAAAGTTATGTCCACAAGTGTGTCAAATACAAGTAATCAATGAACTGAATCATGAAGGAACTTGCAACATCAAAGATGTGGGTATTGATACTATATATACTTTTACTAAGCCACTTGAAGACAAGTTAGAAACTTCATCTTATGACTTTGATAACTCAGATAGGAGCTCTATTTATAACAATGATTATTCAACAACACATTATGACTACTCTATCATGAATGTTGAGATACTATCTGCTGACCCTGTTACTGTCACACACGATGTGTAGTCCAGTCTAAAGTAGTTAAAAATTCTATAAATAGGTCGGTTGGGTTAGGTCCACTAAATACTAACATGAATTTCAATAATCATGTCGTGACTAGTCTTCTGGAACTCAACTGGTTAGTCCGAAGCCATGATGATAGTACCATGAACTCCATTGAGGCTATTCCAACCTTATCCTTAATGCATCTGAAATTGATTGATTGTACTCTTTATAACCAACCCTTGAATGTACCTACTTTTTCCAATGACTATACATTTTCCTACTATCTCAATGTAGTTGAGCCCATGTACTCTTCCACCAGCGAAAAAAATGAAAACATGATTGAAGCAGATATCAAGTATCTTAGTCACAAAAGCAAGAAAAATAAAAATAAAAAATCTGATGGCAAAAACCATATTGTATGGTGTCAAAATCTAAAAAAGAGAAAATAAAGGATGTACCTAAAGGTGAAAACCTCTCTGAGGTGCCTGAAGGTGAGATACTTGATATACTACCAAGTCACTTCCAGGAGAGATCTTCCATATTGATCGAGCCAACTTAGCCAGTGAACATTGGGAGTCAAGAGATACCACACATCATTCATTTAGCTCAATCACTATTAGTAGAAGAGTTAAATGATTTCAACAACCATTTTTTAGAAAAAAAAATCAACTTTGCATGGACATACTCTAATATGGCAGGACTAGATCCTGATCTCATCATGCATCATCTCTCTATTACACCAGGAGTTAAACCAGTCAAGAAAAAACTCCGTAAGATGCATCCTCATGTGGCACTGTTAGTCAAAGCTGAACTAGAAAATTGCTAAAAGTTGGATTTATTAGAGCTATAGACTATGCAGAATGGATATCAAACATAGTACCTGTATCAAAACCAGATAAATTTATTAGAGTTTGCATAGACTTCAGGGATCTCAACAAAGCATGTCCAAAAGATGATTTTCCATTGCCCAACATTGACATGATAGTAGATATGACTGCTCGATATGAGATGTATTCATTAATGGATGGATTCTCTAGTTACAATCAGATCAAGAAAAGACAACTTTCACATGTGCATGGGGAACCTTCTGCTAGAATGTTATACCGTTTGGGTTGAAGAATGCAAGAGCAACTTACCAAAGAGTAGTAACCACTATCTTCCACGTTATGATGCATAAAAATATGGAAGATTATGTTGATGACACCCTAGTAAAAACCATGAAGAGATCTACACATATTCAAGAACTAGGCCTTATACTAGATAGAATGGAAAGATTCAACCTCCGATTAAATCCTAAAAAGTGTGCATTTGGAGTGACATCAAGAAAATTGCTTGGTTACATAATTTCAAAAAAAGGAATTGAGGTTGACCTTGAAAAGGTCCAAGCTATAATGGAAATGCCTCCACCCAAGAACATCAGTCAAATGAGAAGTTTACATGGCCATCCTCAATCAATAAGGCACTTTATATCTCAACTAGCAGACAAAGCTCAACCCTTCACAAAGGTGTTAAGGAAAGGAGTTCAATGCAACTGTGATAAAGATTGTGAATAACATTCACAACAAATCAAAGAATATCTTTCTGTAGATAGAAAATGTGGAAATCATCAAAGCAAATCGAAATTAAACTAGCTCAATCACAAAACCAGACTGCAATGACAAATCCTAATTACATTTAATAGAGATGCATGAAAAACAAGACATTCAATTTAAATGCAAACCATCACAAATGTGAATATCTCCTCCAAAAATCTGCATTGTCCTTCTTTCTCCTTCAAATTGCTTTGTTTTGTTGATCTCACCTTCAAGTGCATAAGTATAATATGAAAGCAAGATTGACAAGACAAGATGATAGCATAAGGGTACTAGAAGCGTGATTGATTTGACCTTTTGATTGAAGAAATTCATCCAATTTATAGATAAATCAGAGAAAAGACAAGATTACCATGAGGAGATTTGAAAGGAAATTTAAAATCAAGAATGACAAATTATGACAAATTGCTATGTCAAAATTGATTGATTGACAAACTATGACAAATTATGACAAATTTGCTATGTCATTCCCATGAAATTAGGAGAAAATAGAAAATTAGATGAATTAGAAATTAGGAAATTAGAAAATTGATGAAAATTAGAAAATTAGGAATTAGGAGAAATTAGTAAATTGGAAAATTAGGTAAATTAATTAATAATTTTTCATTCATTAATTAATTCACAAAGAGAGGAGGAATTAGTTAGCCAATTAAATAAACATTTAATTGTGACAAGAAGACTTAGGATAAATAAATAAATTATTTAACCTAGAGGGAGAAATGACAAACAAGGTTAAATGAATAAATCATGAAACCCTAGAAAATGCAAGGATGACAATTAGGTCTTTGACAAAAGATAATTGATATCGATTCAATTTGATCATGATTCTGATTGACAAAGGACCAATACTGATAAGTGATTTGATTGATAAATGGGCCAATTGACGAGGAACAATGACTAATTGATCCAAATTGAAATGATTGAGAAGGACGACGATTGATGACAAATCGATCGCCAGAATGACAAGATTGAAAAGAGAACAATGATCGATGACAAATCGATTACAAAATGACAAGATTGATGAGAAATCGATCACAAGATGACAAGATTGAAAACAACAATGATCGATGACAAATCGATCGCAAGATGATAATATTGATAAAAGGACAAAACCCTAATTAAGATTGACGATGTCCAAAATGATGACAAATGAGCATGCACATTGATGCGATAGGATAAGATCGACCAAAATCATGACTGAAGATTGTTATCGACAAGACTAAATTTGGAAGCGAGACAAATGAAGAATGCAGAAGAAGGACTCAATGCTTGCAAATGATAAAGACCAAGTGCGCAACATAGGAGAAATGTTAATGCAACGCAAAAACCCTAAAATAAGGCAATGCGCAAATGTTAAAGTATGACTCCACAAGCATTGACCATTTTTAGATGTCTACATTTTGCCCCTCTTTGAGACAATGTGATTCTAAGCATTGTTTCAAAGAACAATAATGAAAATGCCCCAGATAATGACAATGACATATGCATGCCCCCTCGAGGAATTGGCTGGAAACATCCAAAAAAGAGGCCAATTGATCGATAAGAATGATAGAAAATGATAGGATCAAACAAACTAACAATCGAAGATCAGATGCACGAAGGACAAGCAATTGAAGGCACAAAAGACTGTGACCAGCATAAGATGGAGAGAGTGCACGTCCATCTATGCACTGACAAAGATCTATAAATGAGACAAAGAGAGTGAAAAGAGCTCATTTGCACTAGCTAAAGAGGAGGATTTGTTGCTCTGGAAAAGGACACTTGTAGAGAGATGGCGAACATTCCAATGGAAAATCACCTTGGGGAATGTGTACACACCTATAGATGACTGGATGACATGGGAGCAGTGGTATGTATCTCAAAAACTCATATTGTCAATTTCATGAATTTGACTTGCTTGCGGGACATTGCAGGGCCCATAGGGAATGAAGAAAGTGACTTTTGCGCCTATGTGAGCACATCTTGCACTTGTGTAGGGTATCCTGCACTTGTGTAGGGTACACAGGCACAAGTTGATGCAACACAGGCGCAGGACACAACACACAAGCGCAGTTGTTCACTGGGAACTCAAATTTGGTCAAAAACAGCATGCAAATGATCCGAAAAGGGGAATAAGGGTAGGATAGGTTAAAATAGATTAGAAACACCTTGATTTGGATATGAAACAAGAAAATACAGCCCATAGGAGAAAACCCTTAAACTAATAAAATGTGCCCCAATTGTGGTGTAAAGTCGACAGTATCCATTGATTACGCGGGAGAACCGACCTGACTGCTTCATGTTACGACATAGACTCAGAAGCATAGATAGAGATACATTAGCACGACTTGGAATATACTATATCACATTCATGCCCAAGATTAGGGCAAACACAGGACTGCTTACTGCATTGGTAGAGCAATGGCATTCGGAGACTTCCTCATTCCATCTGGCGACTGGAGAGGCGACTATGACACTAGAGGATGTATGGCATATCCTCTGCATTTTGATTCATGGGGAGATGATAGAGTATGACCCAGTGATAGGGAGACATGCTTTGTGTAGATTATTTGACTGCAACGTAGATGATCTGGATATCGCAGAGAGGAAGATTGGCTGGGAGAACATGGCATTAGAGTATGATCGGTGATATGTGGTGATAGCCATGGCTATAGCATGCCTACTAGTAGGAGACAGATGAGGACATGGATTCCATATTGGATGGGGAAGAGTGCTAGAGTGGATGGTGATAGAGGGGATGGTGTACGCATGGGGACCATGTGTACTTGCTATGCTATATTTTCAGTTGCATCAGATAACATACTAGGGAGTTCAGACTTTGAGCTATGGAGTCACACTGTTACAGATATGGGCATTTGAGCACATAGCCATATGTCGACCGATTGTAGAGAGAAAGGTATTACCACACCGACCATATGTGTACTGCTATGGGGGAGCACTGAGACAAGGTCCTTTTGGATACATATTATATTGGTGACATGAGCTAGACAGATTGAGAGAGTTCACATGGAGGCCATATCTTGATTGCCCTAGATGGTCAGATGATAGTGATGAGCTATCATATTGTAGATAGGAGAGATACCTGATTGGGTGACCAGTGAATTGCCAAAGAGTGATTGAGATGTACCTACCAGAGAGAGTCAGACGATAGTTTGGAGAGAGGCAGGATGTACCTAGAGGGACTGCACACTTTGCCCGATCTCATAGAGAGACGAGTCAGTGGGGAAGAATGATTCAGCCACACATAGCCTATGCCAACTTCACATAGCTATAGCAAAGATAGTGGGATTGGAGATTAGATGTGGTGGACGCCGGGATGACAAAGGAGTATGAGTGATGGTTTGCATGATGATGGCTAGTGCCATTGATAGATCCTGATATTCCAGTACCGAGGAGACAGGAGGAGGGAGATGATGAGGATGAGGAGGATGAGGGAGGTGATGAGGATGAGGGGGATGATGAGGATAGAGATGAGGATGAGGGAGATGATGAGGATGGAGGGGATGAGGAGGACGGAGGGGATGATGGGCCAGATCCAGCCGATCAAGAGTCATTGCAGGATATACCCATAGAGCAGGAGATAGCTAGCATAGAGGAGATGGAGATATGTATGACTACCATAGTGAGTCAGGAGGATCACATTGTGACATTAGAGAGACAGAATGCTATCTTGAGGACAAAGCATGATCAGTTCAAAGCAGAGATAGCCAGACTGACAGCAGCTCGAGATACAGCAATAGCCCAGGCACAACAAGAAGGGTAGAGAGTCACTAAGTACATTGGGTCGATTAGGGATGCCAGTGCACATGAGATGGAATAGATGTTGGTAGAGACCAGAGAAGAGATATGCCATTGGAGGACACTATATGAGAGTGCAGTTCCACCAGAGTAGAGAGAAACATCATATCGGGCACGATCAAGGATAGAGAGTAGGCCACGCTCTCGGAGGTCAATGAGCAGCATGGGGGTGAGTGGACCTATGAGACCACCACAGCCAGGACCTGGGGTAGGAGGGACATCATCCTTGAGACATGGCAGGGATGAGGAGGATAGAGGGAGCACCCAGTGACAGAGGCACATACTCCTTTATGACAAAGACATATGTAGTTTGACATTATGTAGTCAGCCAGCAGGCCATACTTAGGATAGACAGTCCAATTTTGTACTCTGATATTATTTTGATATATGATATGATATGCATCAATATGATGGGATGCAATGTGTTATGACTTATAGTTATTTTCCATGTATGGATGGCTTATGCACTATTGATGTACCATTGTGGAACATGTATGGATATATTTTTTATGTGTTTTTTGATGCATTTATAATATGAAATGGATAAAATGCTTGATGTAATGCTTGATATAATGCATATGTACTAACCAATGAATGCAGGATGCAGCTTATGTGTGTGGAGATCAGAGAACTAGACTAAACTGACTACCCAAACTGATGGAAGAAATGTTAGTAAGAAGAAATGAGACAAAGGACAGTTAGAGACGAAGAAAAACTTGCTTTTAGTAATGCACTTTGTAGGTGAGAACCTTTATTTAATGTAGCAAAATAGATGCATAGCATCATGGCATTGAAGGCCAGAGCTGAAATGCAAGCCTTTTTGCAAAAGATAGACACATAGCACACAAGGAATGAGTGAGGCATCCTAGGGTGCATACACCAAGGGTCGAGGTATGTGCGGTGTTCACAAAGCGAACGTACTTATCACAGACACCCAATGATATAGTTGCCCCAGTTTGTGACAAACATTCCACAAATAGCAAACACAACAAAAACCAAAAGGGACCATGAACCATCTCGGTCACTCTAAATCACTCAGTGACATCATCGAGCAACATAGGAACATAATCGAGGATAAAGCAATAAATGATAAGACTCACTAATTCCAACAAGTCAAACAAACATCTTGATCTTCATTGTCAAAAGTTGAAAGTGTCGACAGGAAGATCATGCTATCTAGTTTTAGGACATGCGGTACCCTGTCTAAGACAAGACATAGTCTAGTTTTGAGTATACCACACCTTGTATAAGACCCATGATAATGGTGACAAGGACAAATGATTTTGAGGTTGATTGATATGACAATTTTCATCAGTTTGAATGTTTGGTTTGATTGAAAAAGTTCATCTGTTAATGCGTGATTTCATTAAAGTGCAGTGTTGTGATTGAGAGTCATTCGAGGTATGCTCAGTGATCTGTCTAATGCACAAAGGGATCATTTATTGCAAAATGCTTGTTTTTGGATTTTAATGTTTTTTTTGTTCATTTTTTCAAGACTTTATTTGACTTTTTAGGGATTTATTTCAAGAGATTTTTTTAATGTTTATGATTTTTTAAGGACATTTTTCAATTTTTTTTATGATTTTTTCAGGACATTATTTGGTTTTTTTGAATTTTTTTCAGGACATTATTCGGTTTTTTTTTTTTTTGAATTTTTTTAGGACATTATTCAATTCTAAAGTTCCAGTGATTGATCATGATAAGGGGGACGCACCCAATGCACATCTAAAAGACATATAAAGAGGCCAGGACCAAAACTTATGCACAAGAAATTAGAGTATGCAAGACAATGATGTTGGCCAATCTCAGGCCTGAAATAGAACATTGGGTCAGGACAAGGATAGGCATGATAAACTTGTAGAGAGAAAGCATAGCTAGAGGCCATGATAGATGACAGAGCACTAATCTTTTTACACATGGCACCTGTTTGCTAGGTTTTCACCATGGTACTTGCCCAAAGCGCCTGTTTGCCAGGTTTTCACTAGAGGGTGAATCATTTTTCTTTACTTTTTTGTTCTTCTTCTTTGTTTCTCTTTTTTTCACTTTTTTTTTTTTTTCACTTTTTGATTTTTTAAAAAAAATTTCAGGATCATATTTGAAGAATTGCTGATAGAAAATTATGCCCAGTACTTGCGAAGGTGCATACTATTGACTGGATCTGACAAAGGTTCACCTTCTGGGGTGGCAAGCTGATATGCCCCCGAGCCATAGGCTGCAGTAACTATGAAAGGCCCAACCCAATTAGGTTCAAACTTGCCTTTGATGATGTCAGTAGACTGTGCATTCTTGGGGTTTGCCTTTAAAACCAGATCTCCCACTTCGAAGTGTCGCCCTTTGACCTTCTTATTATAAGAGTGACGGAGATGGTTTTGATATGCTTGCAAATGTGTCAGGGTTGTCTGACGTTTCTCATCTAACATCTCAAGTTGATGCAACCAAGAGACTCTATGCATCTCATCATCAATCAGATGTTGCAAGGAAACACGCAAAGAAGGAATCTCCACTTCCAAGGGTAAAATGGCTTCCACACCATACACCAAGGAATAAGGTGTTGTGCTAGTAGGTGTGCGGATAGAAGTATGATAAGCCCATAGTGCTAGATTCAACTATACATGCCAATCTCGACCACCGTCATTGACAACCTTTTTCAAGATCTTGATAATGGTTTTATTTGATGCTTCGGCTTGACCATTACCCTATGGATAGTATGGACTGGAGAAACAGTGTTGGATGTGAAACTTTTCACAGAGTTCTTTGACATCTTTATTCTTGAATGGACGGCCATTATCTATGACTATGGCAAGGGGAACCCCATATCTGCATATGATATAATTCAATAGGAATTTTGAAATTTGCACACTAGTGATATAGGTCATGGGGATAGCCTTGATCCATTTTGTAAAATACTTTGTGGCTATGATGATAAACTTGTGTCCATTTGTGGATGTTGGGTGAATCTTGCCAATAAGATCCAATCCCCATTGAGAAAAGGGCCATAGCGATATGATAGAATGAAGCTCTTGGGTTGGCGCATGAATGTAATTTCCATGGATTTGGCATTTGTAGCACTTCTTAACATAATCATGAACATCTTTTTCCAGAGTGGGCCAATAATACCTAGCATGAATCAACTTTTTGGCTAAGCTTAGACTATTGAAATGGCCCCCACATATACCATCGTGAACCTCACGTAAAGCCGTTTGTGCTTCATCAGAATCCAAACACCTAAGGAGGGTATGGTCAAAGGAACGATGGTAAAGGGTGTCGGCAATGATGACATATTTGGTTGTCTGTCAGATGAAGGCTCAGAATTGGTTAGCGAAAAGGTTAGGTGTTAAGGTTTGGGATTTCAAATATTGATAGACATCATTGTACCACGGGGAGTTAGGACCAACAAGAACACACATCACATCTGCTATCAGAATTTCAAAAGAAGGGACAAGCCACTGTTCGACCAAAAATTCACATTTGTCCATATTATGGGGCATATTTAACATGACAGCAATCATAGCCATCGCATCTATCAACTTATTTTGAATTCTTGGAACTTGACTGAAATGGATCGCTGTGAATTTTGTCTTGAAGAAATCTACCATATGCTTGTAAGGAATAAGCTTTTCATCTTTTGTTTCATAGTCATCATTCACTTGACGGATGACTAACTGAGAATCTCCATAGACTTGTAAATGTCTGATTTTCTAGTGGACCGCTACTTGGAGTCCTATGACCAGAGCTTCATACTCTGCAATGTTATTGGTACAATGGAAAGTTATTCTATAGGACTTAGGAATAGCATCACCTTGAGGGGTGACAAACAATATACCTGCTCCGGACCCAAACTTGGTATGGGATCCATCAAAATATAACTTCCATTCATTAGAAGAGGTGAGAGAAAAGACTGATTCATCTAGAAAATTGGTCAACATGGGATGATCATCATAAATAGGAGCCTCTGCAAGTTGATCTGCTATGACTTGTCCTTTTATCGCCTTTCGCTCCATGTACTCAATATCAAACTCACTGAGGATCATAACCCACTTTGCTAGGTGACCTGTCAAAGCTACCCTACTAAGCAAATACTTCAAGGGATCAATTTTTGCAACTAACAATGTCTGATGATTTAACATATAGTGTCGAAGCTTTTGTGTTCCAAAGACCACTGCTAAGCATGCCCGTTCAATAGTTGAATAATTCAGCTCATAGCCCACTAGTGTCTGACTAATATAATAAATAGCCTACTCTTTGTCTTTCTCATCCTGTTGGGCCAAGAGAACTCCTAGTGCCATTTCAGTTGCAGAAATATACAATATAAATGGCTTTCCTTCTATAGGAGGCATTAGAATAGGCAGTGACAACAAATAATCCTTGAGAGCTTGAAATGTTGATTGACATTGCTCAGTCCATTTAAAAGAGACTCCTTTATGCAATAAATGCTAGAATGGATGACATTTGTCTGCCAATTAAGCTATAAACTAGTGGATTGACTGTAGCTTTCCTTGCAGACTTCTTAGTTGATGAAGATTGGAAGGAGGAGGCATATTCATTATTGCTTTAACCTTAGCAGGGTCGACTTTGATGCCTCTGTGAGAAATAATGTACCCTAGTAATTTTCCGGCTATGACACCAAAGACACACCTCTTTGGATTGAGTCTGAGCTTGTAGGTCTCCATTCGGTCAAAGACTAGGCCCAAGATGGCTAGATGACTATCTCTTGTGACAGATTTGCATAATAAGTCATCAACATAGTCTTCCATCAAAGTATGCATGAAATCATGGAAAATTGTTGTCATAGCTCTTTGATATGTTGCTCCAGCATTTTTTAGACCAAAGGGCATCACATTACAATAGTAGGTACCCCAAGCACAGGTGAATGCTGTCTTATGTTGATCTTCAGGAGCAATGCGAATTTGGTTATACCCGAAGAAACCATCCATCAATGAGAGCATCTCATATCCAGCAGTCATGTCAACTATGATGTCTATATTTGGTAGTGGAAAATCATCTTTAGGGCATGCTTTATTGAGATCCCTAAAATCCATATAGATTCTGATCTCCCCAGTTACTTTGCTAACTGGTACCAAATTTGAAATCCAGTCTGCATAATCAATGGGTCTAATAAAGCCCACGTCTAGTAATTTTTTTAGTTATACCTTGACCAAGAGAGCCACCTAGGGATGCATCTTTCTGAGTTTCTGTTTGACAGGCTTGGCATCTTCTTTTAATGGCAAGTGATGAAGGACTAATTTTGGATCAAGGCCAGGCATATCTACATAGGACCATGCAAAACTGATCTTCTTCTCAAGAAAGAAATTGACAAAATCTATCTTTTCCTGTTTTGATAGAGAAGCAACAAAATGAATGACCTTAGGGTTATCAGGTGTACCCAAATTTATTTCTTCGGTCATTTCCACAAGCAATGTTGATTTATCTTGACTTGATGAGGGTATGTCCAATATTCCACCTTTGGGTGCCTCAAAGAGGTTTTCACCTGCAGGTACATCTTTTATTTTTACTTTTTAATGATCAGAGAGTGCCTTACGATTTTCACTCAAAGACTTATCTTTTTGATTTTGTACTTTTTCTTTTCTTTTTTCATTTTTATGACTGGAAGATGGAGTTGACTCCCCAAAATATGCTATGGAATCCAGATCAATAGAAAATCTTGCCTTATGATCACCTTGTGGTATGCCTTCCCGTAGTCCAAGGAATTTTGCAATTGCTTCATCATTTTGAAAACAATCCAATGTGAGTGGTTCTTGTTGGTCATGTTGGATAAGCTGTGGATAGACAAGGGGCATGTCATCATTGATTTTAAGGAGAGAGAGGGTTGAGAAAGTAAAGATGTAAATGTCTATGGTATCACTGTCCAAACTACTCGCATCTGATTTGGAGCTTGGGTCCCAGAATGACTCTATCCAAGCATTAGGACATGTTTTAGGAGGGGGAGTTATTTCATGTTTGTCTTCCATGGGCAAATCATCAAGGTCAAGGAAAACATTGTCAAGGGCACAGGAGCTAGAAGAAAAAGAACTCCACTCCCATTCATTGGAATCAGTTTCGGGTCGGGTATCCTTAGGTGTTGTTTCATCATCAGAGTCACACCCCTTTCTACACATGGTCATTTTGGTAGATGAGGGTCCAATTCACAATGGTACAAAACCTAACCCTAAAGTTAGAGGTCACATCTTGGGTATAATAGGTTCTAGCCTTCCTTTCTTGTTGGGGCCTAAGCCACTACAGCCGTCATATCCTTTCTTCTGCAGCATAGTAAATCCTTTGCCATACTGCTCCACCGACAACCTGACAAGTGGGGTCTCAGTTGGATCCTTATAAAGCCAATCTATGACATCATCATCCAAAGTTTCTTTGTCAAGTTCACCCCATCTTGTAAATGTAGTGGGGGGCTAATATTGAATGACTATTTTAGGTTCCTTTTGCAACAAATGTGGTTTGCCATGTGATTTTGGAGAGATTGGTAAATTCCCAATGAGGAATGTTTGAGCCATTGAATACTCTCCGCATCCTTGGTCCTGTATTTTCAATTTACCTTTGACAACTTCTAATAATTCATTAGGATCCACATAACTATGTGAGTGGGCCTCTCTATTAACTGGGACTTGCTGCTGCGGGGAATCCTTTAGAGTAGCACAAAATTGAAATGGATTAGGATCTCCTGGAATTGTTATCTCAGTTGCATTGTAAGGATATTTTAAACATTGATGATAAGTGGATGGAACAACTTTCATTGCTTGGATCCACGAATGGCCAAGAATCATATTGTAAGGGAGATCGAGGTCTAGGACCTGCAGGAAAGTGTTTTCTGTCACTAGACCAACTCTGATAGGGAATGTAATTATCCCTTTAGATGGGCACTCAACATCATCATATGCTTTGATTGTTATTCTTCTGGAAGAATCAACATCATTTTCTATATAACCAAGACCAATGACCACTCTCAAGGTACAGATGTTAAGACCCGCTCTGCCATCTATCAAGACTCGTCGGATTTTGCAATTATGGACAAAGACTTCAAGATGTAAAGGATCATTATGAGGGAGCTTATCAGGTGAAAAATCATTATCAGAAAATGCAACGTGTTGGGAAATAGCTAGATGTCCTATTCGGGCTTGAAACTGGTCAACATCAATGTCTATTAGGATATCTAGGACTGCATGATGCATAGGGGACATTTTCAACAATTCAAGAATTGATATTTGTGCAGGTGTCTTTCCTAGATGATCTAGGAGATTATATTAACTTGTAGAAGTTGACTTGGGAGGAGTTGTAGGAGCTCCCTTAAGGACTATTTTGGATCGACGAGTGGTGACTGCATAAGAAGGATCTTGTCCCTTTATTCTTAGGGTGGAAACATACTCATTTGACACTCGAAAACAATTGATGACATTGTTATAACCAGTATTCACATAATTTGTTGTTTGGGTAGAGTTTGAAGAAGATGCTTTACCCTTGTCATGATCAAGCAAAGGAGTTTCAAAAATTGTATGATCAATGCTAGAGGTCACGTTGGGTGGATCTACCTCAATTACCCCTTGCTCCAACAAGTCTTGAATCATATGTTTCAATTGAAAACATGATGTAGTTTTATGTCCTTTTGACCGATGGTATTCACAATATGCATTATCATTCCACCAATGCGGCTTTACCAATGGTTCTACCTTGATATCTGGTAACTTCATAAATTTTTCTTGTATTAATTGTTTCATTACTGACTCAATAGGCTCTCCCAATGGTGTAAACTATCGAGGAGGCCCATCCCTTGATCGGAAAGGTTTTCATTGTTGGTTTTGTTGTTGACCTTGTTGTTGATTATATTGTTGAGTGTATTGTTGAGTATGCTGTTGGTATTACGGCTGTTGAGTAACATTACTCGCTGGTGTTTGATTTTGTTCCATAGTTGACATATTAGGAGCACTCAATTTCTTGATTGTGAATAGGGGTTGATTTGCATTCACCTCTCTTGCGTCAACAACTCCATCATTAGTGACATTCTTGTTTTTGTACCAAAATCTATTTCTATCCCCTGAATTGTTTGTGTTGTCACTGTCTTTATTGAGCTTAATGATTCCCTTAGCTACAAGAGTAGTTTCAATGTTCATCCCTTTCTTAATGAGTTTCTCAATAGTACTGGGACTTTTCAATTTGAGTTCATACATCATTTCTGGGACCAAATTTTGAATAAATAAGTTCACTTGTTGTTCTTCAGGTATATCTAGGGAAGAACAACAATACAAGCTTCGCCATCATTGCAAGAAAGTCACTAATGGTTCACCTTGCTTTTGCTTGGTGTTGCATAAATCTGACATGGTCACGTCACTGTCAATGTTGAATGCAAAGTGAGATATAAACTTTTGAGCCAATTCCAACCAAGTCTTTATATATCCTGGCAGATGCGAATACCAATCCATGGCTTGTCCCATGAGACTTTGTGCAAATAAGCGCATTAAATATGTTTCCTCATAACTCACTTCAGTACATGCCACGAAAAATGCTCGAATGTGATCTTTTGGATTGCCATTCCCTTGATATTTCTCAAAATTAGATGCCTCAAAATGCTTAGGGAAGGAAGGCATGTACAAGCTCTTGTCAAATGGATTAGGACATAAATCTTGATCTGTGTACAACTTCTTTGTTCCTTTGGTTTCCAATTCGTCGACTTGTCGTTGCAACTTCTCAAGTTGTTGCACAATTGTGTCAGATTTTGGAGGTCCATCATTAATCCTAGTGGGTACTCTTTGTTGATACATCATGTTTCCGATTGGTTGTTGATGCTCTGAAATTGCCGTCTTTGGTGTCTCTAGCATATAATGTTCTTGGTACACCTCTTGTTGTTGTGGTTGTGCCATGCCTTGATATTGACCTTGTTGTTGTGCTTCTTGTGGTGGAATCATTGCTTGTAGCCTAGGTTGATATTGCAATTGAGGGTGTTGTTGATATTGCATAGACATCAATTGTGGTTGTGAAGTATGATAACTTGTTTGTCTTGGCACATATTGAGGCACATGTTGTTGTTGATGCTGATGAATCAGAATTTGTTGACTTTGTGCCAATTGTTGTTGTCTTGGTGTAAACCCCATCATTTGCGAAAAACTTTGTTTGGGAGGTTTTTGTTGTTTCTCCTTAAGATGGGGTATGGTACTTGCATTGACTTGTTGTGTTGTTTGTCCAATCCATTGTGGTGGTTGCAAGTTTGTATTAACTTGTAATGGTGCAGAGGGCGCTGCAACTTGTTGCCGAATGCAGTATTGTTGTTGTTGTGCATTGTTTGTTTGCACATTCGATTGTACCTTTTGTGTATTACTCAATTGTTGCAACATTTGCTGTTGGTGCAAACCACTATTTGTATCTCTTTGTGTCACCATTATCCAAGGATCTGTCACAATAGTTTGCACAACAGGTACTTGAGTGTTTGGCAAATATATTGAACTTAATGGGACATAGGAACTTTGTTGCATTGTGGAATTATTTTGGACATTGGTGAGATCAGGCATTCCAGTCATAAAGATTTCTTGCATCTTAGATTTTGATCAAATTTTATGCATGTGAGGGACCACTTCTTGTTGAGGGACAACTGTCAATATTTGTGTGGTCCTCATTTGATCTTGTGTTATAGGTGTTGTGTTAAATAATGGATTATTTATTGTTTCAAATGGTGACTTTTGAGGAATAGTCACCGTCAATGCCTTTGAAGCATGTTTATTCATCAAGGTAGGTTGAGTTTCTTATTGCACATTTTCTTCATTTGGATGCGGAGAGAAACTTAACAGCTCATCGCCTTGTTGTTTTTGCACATTGATTTGCTCACTTGAGGAGGTTACATTACTCATCATGTCAAGATATTTTTGTGGGAACATCTTAAAGACCTTGTTCAAGAATTTATCCATCTTTTTCATCATCTTAGGATCTTTAAGGAACATATCAACATCATTGGAAGCATCAGAATCTGATGAAGAATCTGGTAAAACATTTGGATTTATTTCTTGTTGAATGCCTTGATCTGAACCAAATCCTTGTGAAAGAGTTTGTGCCTCATATAATGTTTGAGTTTGAATGTCATGTTGCAGGTTCAGTTGATTCCAATCAAAAGGTGCATTTCCCCTTGGTGTTGGTGGAACACTCCTATGTCCTAGTTTCATGGGTACAAACACTAGTTCATATAATGGAGGTGGTCCAAGTTGAACCATTCCATATGGTGGTAATGATGTGCTTGATGAACCTTCAATTTGTACTATTTGACTAGTTTGAAACTATGAGTTTGATATGTTGTCAATGGGTTGATATGTTGGTTTGCCCATCTTCTTAGATTTTGACCTTGTTTCAACAGGCATATCACTATGCAAATGCAATATTTTTGGAATTTTTCAAGGATAATGTATGATATGCAACTAAATGTGAACTAAAATAGATGAGAATGCAATCTATGGCAAGAATGCAACCTATGTTTTTGTTGTTTTTTGAGATTTTGACAAACCTTTCGGAATGCAAATCTAAAAAGAGACCCTTAGGAAATTGAAATGATGTCTAGACCTCAAAGGACAAAAAGACCAAGTGACAAAAGGACAAAATGACAATGTCTCCTCTATATGCTTGGATACTAAGCTAGGTTTGACCAAATGACATGGATGACAAAAAGACAAAAGCTTGATAAGGTCTAGACTTCCTAACAATAACTTAGGGTTTATCAAAGATTTGGATTACTCAAGTATGACAAAACCTAGTTTTGACACTATATGCAAAGGGACAATTACTATGCAAATGATCCTAATATGATATGATAATGACCTAAGCTTAATGAAGAAACCTAGGGTATGCAAATGCAAATGTATGACAATGTCAACCTAAGGCAAAACCTAAGGTTGAATTATGAAATGGTATTACTCTAATGCAAGAGGACACATGCAAATGGATGACTCTTACTGATATGCAAAGGAGTATGACCTAGGTGAAACATAACCTTGGTACTTGACAATGACTTTGCAAAATGCAAACCTAGGATGAACCTAAATCTAAGTGACATGAATGTTGAGAAAAGATTTTGAAAAATGTTTGGCAACCATGCTTGAAGGTGTTTTGAACTTTGTTGAATGAAATACTCTTGTGTTTAACCTTGTTTTGAATCAATTTGTCTTGTTTTTGAAATGAGACACAACTCAACTTTTGACAAGCAAAGTAGAAAAGATATTTCAACTTAGACTCAAGACAATCATGCTCATTCACACATTTCTTATGGTAGGTAAGGATAGTAGGTACTTGAGAGGTAGACTCATTATGAGATTCAAGGAGAATACATAGATGCTTGACCCCATGGGCTCCCCTCCATGACACTCACCTCTCAGGGCAGCCAAGCATTAGTCCCCATGGAAATCTCCCCATGGCGAACTTAGTATCTCTTCCAAGTATCTGAACTTGTCCTTCTCAAGCAACTAGAAGGATTTTTGGCCTCTAAATACAAGGTGTTTAATAAAGATTTCTGTTAAGTGTTACTCCTTGGTGTCACGCAAGCATGATTGAGACATAGGCCCACCAAGATACCAAACAAATGTAGTTGCACAAGCATGATTTAGACTGTGAGGTCCTACTTAGATGTTGATATGAGAAAGAGTTCAAGGGTCATCACTTCCCAAGTAACTACAATTCCCACGTAACCCTTCCTTCAAAGCTTTCGCCCATCAGGTATTTATTTATAGTGAGTTAGAATGCCAAGGTACTCTGGTTGTGCTCACTTTGGGTCATTCCCTTCTCATGATTGTCACTTTCTTGCAAAAGAAAGAAAATGGTCAGGAAGGCAGGCCCTCTAAAGGTAACAAATAATCCAAGACATGAGAATGGTATTGAAGTTCTGGATTTCTGATCACCCTAAGAAGGATGAGAGCATACTCTCCTACTCCAATGTCAAACTTGACAATCAAAGCAAACACATGTTCATTCCATCCTACTTAGCAATCATACTAGGTACCTAATTATGAATAACGAACACAAAAGTTTGGTCGAAATACAAGGCAACCTGCAAAATCACTAAGTTAGAAGTTTGACTTGTTTGGTCTTTAACTAGTGAACCTGCATAAAATTTGTTAGTAGTTTCATTTTTGTCTTTGCCATGTGTAATTCCAAGGTGCTACACAGAGAATCAGTACCAAAGAAAAACCAAAATGTAGAAACAAAATGCAAAACAAAGTAATTTGCAAGTAAAAACACTGATTTTTACCTCTGTTTCTGGCCTTACACAGGCACAGAATGCATTGACATAGGTATAGAATGCAGTAACACAAGCGCAGATCCCTTTGACATAGGTGCAGAATGCAGTGACACAGGCACAGATCCCTTGACATAGGCACTGAATGAAGTGACACAGACGCAAAAGTGCCCAGAAAGCCCTGAATTACCCTATTTCTTGGGTTTTTCACCTGTAAATCAGCTCAAAAGCACTCAAAAGCATGGTTAGGGGGTTAGTTCATGTCGGGTTCACCAATTAATGTAGAAAGGAAATGTGGAAATCATCAAAGCAAATCAAAATTAAACTAGCTCAATCACAAAACCAGATTTCAATGACAAATCCTAATTACATTCAATAGAGATGCATGAAAAACAAGACATTCAATTTAAATGCAAACCATCGCAAATGTGAATATCTCCTCCAGAAATCTCCATTGTCCTTCTTTCTCCTTCAAATTGCTTTGTTTTTTTTATCTCACCTTCAAGTGCATAAGTATAATATGAAAGCAAGATTGACAAGACAAGATGACAGCATAAGGGTACTAGAAGCGTGATTGATTCAACCTTTTGATTGAAGAAATTCATCCAATTTATAGATAAATCAGAGAAAAGACAAGAATAGCATGAGGAGATTTGAAAGGAAATTTAAAATCAAGAATGACAAATATGACAAATTATGACAAAATTGACACTTTCTATGTGAAATTGATTGATTGATAATTATGACAAATTATGACAAATTGCTATGTCAAAATTGATTGATTGACAAACTATGACAAATTATGACAAATTTGCTATGTCATTCCCATGAAATTAGGAGAAAATAGAAAATTAGATGAATTAGAAATTAGGAAATTAGAAAATTGATGAAAATTAGAAAATTAGGAACTAAGAGAAATTAGTAATTTGGAAAATTAGGTAAATTAATTAATAATTTTTCATTCATTAATTAATTCACAAAGAGAGGAGGAATTAGTTAGCCAATTAAATAAACATTTAATTGTGACAAGAAGACTTAGGATAAATAAATACATTATTTAACCTAGAGGGAGAAATGACAAACAAGGTTAAATGGATAAATCATGAAACCCTAGAAAATGCAAGGATGACAATTAGGTCTTTGACAAAAGATAATTGATATCGATTCAATTTGATCATGATTCTGATTGACAAAGGACCAATACTGATAAGTGATTTGATTGATAAATGTGCCAATTGACAAGGAACAATGACTAATTGATCCAAATTGAAATGATTGAGAAGGACGACGATCGATGACAAATCGATCGCCAGAATGACAAGATTGAAAAGAGAACAACGATCGATGACAAATCGATTGCAAAATGACAAGATTGATGAGAAATCAATCACAAGATGACAAGATTGAAAACAACAATGATCGATGACAAATCGATCGCAAGATGATAAGATTGATAAAAGGACAAAACCCTAATTAAGATTGACGATGTCCAAAATGATGAGAAATGAGCATGCACATTGATGCGATAGGATAAGATCGACCAAAATCATGACTGAAGATTGTTATCGACAAGACTAAATTTGGAAGAGAGACAAATGAAGAATGCAGAAGAAGGACTCAATGCTCGCAAATGATAAAGACCAAGTGCGCAACATAGGAGAAATGTTAATGCAACGCAAAAACCCTAAAATAAGGCAATGCGCAAATGTTAAAGTATGACTCTGCAAGAGTTGACCATTTTTAGATGTCTACACTTTCTAATCCACCCAGATTAATGCCACCAATTCAAGGTAAGCCACTGATCCTATACATATCAGCTATAGATACTTCACTGGGGGCACTTTTGGCACCACAGGATGACAATAAAAAGGAAGAAGCTATCTATTACATCAACAAAACATTGGTGTCATATGAAATAAATTACACTATAATAGAGAAAGCATGCTTGCCATTTGTCTTTGCATCACAAAAATTAATTTTCTATATGTTGGCACACTCTGTTAAGCTAGTACCTACGATTGAACCACTCAAATATATTCTCAGTAAAGCAACGCTTATAGGGAGACTGGCCAAATGGGTCATGATTCTTACATAATTTGATATTGAATATGTGGAACATAAGGCCATCAAAGGATAGGTTATTGCAGACCAAATTGATGATGCTCCACTTGAAGACAGTCAACCTCTACATATAGAATTCCTAGATGAATCAATCATGCACCTAACTAAAGAATCATGGAAGATGTTTGTTGATGGGTCTTTCACTCAACATGGTTCTGGTTTTGGAATACTTTTTATTACTCCTCAAAAATATTCAATTCCAAAAGCTTACAAGATTCTCTTCCCTTGCACAAACAACATTGTAGAATATGAAGCTTTGGTAAATAGGACCAAGTTGGCCATTGAATGGAAGATTGTTGACTTACACATCTATGGAGATTCTCAACTCATTATCAACCAAATCCATGATCTATATTAGACAACAGATGACAAACTAATGCCTTGTAAGAGGATGGTGGATGATCTCAAGAAATGCTTTACCTTCGTATCATTTCAACAGATCCCCAAAACAACAAATAGAGCAGTAGATGCAATGGCCACTTTGGCATCTATACCATAGCTACAGGAGTCTAATTTTTGCTTTGAATTCCTTGTGAGAGAGTTACATTATCCTGCCTATGATTCGCTTGAGTCCCAGATGGTCTGTTCTATTATTGAACATGACTCATCCCGTTATAGCCACATTTACTCTTACCTGCATGACCAAGTTGTCCCTGCTAATCTTTCCTGAAACGAAAAAAGGAGCCTAATCTGAAATTCATCATGGTACATCATCATTGCTAACAACATATTTAGGTCAGGTTTAGATAATAATTTTCTTAGATGTCTAGAAACTGAGGAGTCCCAACCTACATTATTTGAGGTTCATGAAGGTGTTTGTGGATCCCATTCGAACGATCTAACTTTAGTATGAAAACTACTAAGGGATGGCTACTACTAGCCAAACATGGAGAAAGAAGCTATAAAATTTGCTAAAATTTGTGAAAAGTGTCAACTACATGGGCACCTTATCCATGCTCCAGCAAGGGATCTCATACCCTTTGCAACACATTGGCCCTTTCAATAGTGGAAATTTATTATCACTACCACTAAGTACTTCACTCAGTGGGTAGAAGCAGTTCTGATCATCAAGGCAATCAACAAACAAGTAGCTCTCTTTATTCTTAATTATATTATTTGTGTTGGCATTATGTGAATTGGCATGAAGACATAATGATATTGTATGTTGTCATTGATGTCAATATGAGACACAGTGTGAACCGGCACATGTGATAAGTGAAGAGAGAGGAACCAGCATATGTGTGAACCGGTTTATATGCCAAAGTGAAGCAGCATATTTGTTCAAAATGAACCAGCATGAAGTTATGGGAACCAGCATATGGAAGCACTGTATGACTACCAGTTGGTAGGTAGCTTCCACTTCGGGGTTTTCGGTTGGATTACCTCAAGTCTGTGTGACTCAATTGGTGATCTTTGTGTGATGAGTTAGCAGTATGATGGAGGACAAATCATGTTGCCATGTAATCTCTATGTGCATGAAGGATCTTGCATGAAGATGACTATTCCTATCTACCTTGGGAATGTGCGAAGTCTATCAAACAGTGATAATGCATGAAGGGTTGTCACCCACCATGAAAAAGGTGGATAATGGACGATGGAGAATGTCTTGAGATTGATTCAAGATTGTTGCATTTAATGCAGTATGATTCAATGGCCAGGATTGAACCATTTGAATTGCTTAACCTAACTAGTTCAGGGTTTAGGGTTTTTGCTACCAACTTGTATGTTTCATATAAGGTCGATGTTGGGTTTCTATCTGAGGTTGTTGGAAAAAGTTGTGAGTGTGTATCCAAGGAAAGTGATACGTGATTCTTGCCAGACCAAAGGAGAGAAGAGATACCTACAAAGTGAATGTGCAGAAGGAAAAGAGGAGCCTAAATGGATCTGCATTAGCATTAAGTGTTGTTAACATATCATTGTAATACCTATTGATCTCTAACCACTTCAATAGTTGTAAAATCCCCTAACAGGGTAGCCTTTACTAGCTTGATTCAAAATCCCTTAAATCAGGTGGTCTTAACGAACTTGTTTCAAATCCCTTAACCAGGTAACTCGAGGCTAATGAGTTTTGAGAAGCTAGAGAAGCTTAGGAGATCCTTTCAGCTATTGAGTTCTTAAAATCCTCTAACAAGGTGACCCTATCGAGTTTAACCCTTAATCAGGTGATCCTTAATAGGATCGATTCCTACCAGAACCTATTGTAATGTCCTTAATCGGACAAGGCTCCTAATAGAGCGGACTTCTAAAGAGTTCAAAAAGAAGCTTGTGGGTATTCATCCCCACCGTGGTTTTTCCCAGTTGGGTTTCCACGTGAAAAATATGTGTGTCATGTGTAATTCTCTTGTCTTGTGATGCTCTATTTTATCTGTTAAGCACATGAAGGTTTCTATGTTTTATGCTTGTCTATAAAACATATTGAACTCACTATTGTGAAGATCTGATGGTTAAGTTTACTAGTTAGTGCATGAGAATATAATGATACTATGGTATTGAGCTAAGAGAAAAGCTTATTGAGTGACCAGTTCATGACTGATTGAGCTATACTCGATGTTACCGGCTGCACTCTATTTTACCGGTATCCCTGTTTATCAGTCATTTGGAGTATTTGTTGTCAAACCGGTTTTGGACTGTATTTGTGTTTGTACTGATTCACCTCCCCCCCTCTCAGTACCGGTTTGGTACTAGTGGTTCATCATTGAGTTATCAATTGGTATTAGAGCCCTCCAGGTCCTTTGTGTTGTAAGCTTAACCACTTGAGGAAAAGATCCTAACCAAATGATGAAGAGGGAAGGTCCAAAGTTCAATAGGGAAAACTTTGGTATATGGAAGGAGAGGATGAAGATATTCATCAAAATCATGGGTGTTTAACACTAGAGTTATGTTGAAAATGTATATGTTGTTCCTACCGGTACTCTCACCCATGACCAAAAGAGAGAGATACAAGAAAATGGGCAAGTCATGGAAGCCCTCATCAGTAGTCTTTCTGACATTGAGTTTATTGATGTTTAGGACAAGGCAAATCCCAAAGAGGTATGGGATGCTCTTGAAAATATCTATGGTGGTGATGACCATGTAAAATAGGCTAAGGAAGAGAGCCTGAGAGGAAAGTTTGAAGACATGCAGATGGTTGAAGGAGAGACCATTCAATAGTATGGAATAAGAATCAAAATAGTTGTTGGAGAAATAAAGATTGCAGGTGGCAAAATAGAAGATTCCACTATGGTAAGTAAAGTCTTGAGATCCCTATTGCCAGTTTATGCAATAAGGGTTGCTGCTATTCAGGAGCTAAGATCAATAGACAAGTCTACAGTGTCCTTGGACTCCATCATAGCCAAGTTGACAGCCTATGAGCTGAATAGTTTTGATGGTAGTGTTCAAAAGTTAGAATCAGCTTTTAAAGATTCTACTATACCATCTAGAAAAGGAAAAGAGACTAGCACTAGTGGGAACCCAATCAAAACAAAGAAATGAAGGATGAAGAGTTTCTGATGGAATTTGAAGCTCTTCTTGCCAGGAGATTTTCAAAAGGGACTGGTAAATACAAAGGTAAGCTTCCTTTGAAATGTTTCTCCTGTAACCGGATAAGACATATTGCTATGAACTATCCTAATAGTGACAACAAGGACAAACTAGAAAGGTTCAAGAAATTCAAAGGAGGAAACCAGAGAAATTGTTTTGTGGTAGTTGATGAAGGTGTCACAGATGAGGAATCAGAAGATGAAGAGAATGAAGACATTGTGTTCATTACTATAAAGGAAGATGTGGTAGACAAGAAGGCTCTTGTCTCCCAGTTTGATGATTCCAATGAGTGGATCATTGACAGTGGCCGTTCTCACCATATGACTGGTGACTGGAGCAAGTTTCTATCCATAGAAGAGTATGATGGTGGTGTGGTTCACTTTGGCAATGATGCACCATGCATGGTCAAAGGTAGAGGGTCCATCTCCTTGAATGGAAAGAGTAGTGCTGACAATGTGTATTGGGTTGATGGTCTCAGACACAACCTTCTAAGTGTTGCCCAGTTAAATGACAGTGGCCTCACTCTATAATTTAAGAATGGAGTTTGTTGAATCAAAGGTGAAGATGGTAAATTGGTAGCCACCGGCATGTAGACTAAAGGTAACCTATTTCATCTAGAGGCTAATATAAGTAGATGTCTTATGGCTAAGATTGATGATAGCTAGATATGGCATAGGAGATTCTGCCATGTGAACTTTGATAACATTGTAAAGGCTAGTAAGATCAAGGTAGTTAGAGGGTTGCCGATGCTGAGCAAACCGGATAATACCTTGTGTAGAGAATGTCAATTGGGGAAAATGTCTTCCTCAACCTTTAAAGTTAAATCTTTCACTGCTGACAACTTGCTTGATCTTGTGCATACTGATTTATGTGGTCTTATGAAAACTAGAAGTGTGCAGGGTGATAGGTACTTCATGATTCTCACTGATGATTGCTCAAGAATGATGTGGGTCACATTCTTGAAAGACAAGTCTGAAGCTTTTGGAAAATTCAAAGCTTTTAGAGCATTAGTGGAGAAGGAAAGCGGTAAAAGGATCAAGTGTCTCAGAATTGATCAAGGAGGGGAATTCACTTCCAGTGAATTCAACAAGTACTATGAAGAATTTGGCATCAAGAGATAGCTGTCTGCCCCTCGGACTCCATAGCAGAATGGCCTAGCAGAGAGGAATAACCAGACTCTGGTTGAAGCAACTAGAACTATGTCGATCCAAGGAAAGGTTGCTCACACCTTTTGGAGGGAAGCGGTGAGCACTGTAGTCTACACTATGAACCGGGTACTCATCAAAAAGGGTAAGGACAAAACTCCTTATGAGTATTGGACCGGTAAGACACCTATGGTTAACTACTTTAAGGTATTTGGTAGAAAATGTTACATCAAGAGGAGTGAACATCAGGGCAAATTTGAAGCTAAATGTCATGAAAGAATATTTCTAGGATATTCCACCAAGAGTAAAGCTTTCAAGTGCTACAACAATAGGACTTGGAGAATTATGGAAAGCATCAATGTAAGAGTTGATGAATCCTCTGAGAAGACTAAGGAAACTGGCAGTGCACAAGTTGTAAATGAACTGGTTGGAACCTTTTGGGAATCGGTTGTCAGTCAACCTAGTACCAGTAATAGTGTTCCTAAATTAGTGAATGTTGACACTGATGAAGATGAGGATGAAGAAGAAAAGCAAGAAGAACTAGTTAAGACCATTCCTCAGTATGTCAAGTTGAATCATGATCCCAAGCAGATCATAGGTGATAAGGATGCAGGAATCCTTACCAGAAGAAAGATTAGAGAAAACTCATGTATGATCTCTGAATTAGAGCCTAAGTCATTCAAAGAGGCTCATAAAGATGAAGAATAGATCAAGGCAATGGAAGAAGAACTTGACAAGATAGAGAAAAATGGTACATGGTCTTTGGTACCTAGACTAGAGCATAAAAATGTCATTGGCGCCAAATGGGTGTTCAGAAATAAGTTGAATGAGGATGGCACAATGATTAGGAATAAAGCCAAACTGGTATACAAAGGATATGTTCAAGAAGAAGGTGAAGACTATGGGGAAACCTTTGCTCCTATAGCCAGATTGGAAGGAGTTTGTATGCTTCTTGCATATGCAGCTTTTAAGAGGTTCAAGGTATATCAAATGGATGTAAAATCTGCATTCCTAAATGGTGTACTTGAAGAGGAGGTGTATATTGAGCAACCAGATGGGTTTTCCCTATCTGAAGACAGTGACATGGTATGTAGGCTACATAAATAATTATATGGTCTAAAGAAAACACCTAGGGCATGGCATGAGTGCCTACATTCCCATCTTGTGAAGATTGGATTTGACAGAACAAGTGAAGATAGCAATATCTACTTGAAGTCTAAAGAAGATCAGATTCTGATCTGTGAAGTTTTTGTTGATGACATCATCTTTGGTGGAGATGACAAGATGAGCCATGAGTTTGCTGATGAGATGAAGAAAGAGTTTGAGATGTCACTCATAGGGGAGATTAAGTTCTTCATTGGACTGTAGATCCAACAGATGAAAGATGGAATCTTCATCACTCACTTCAAATATGTCAAAGAGGTGTTGAAGACTTTGGGCATGAAAGATAGCAAACTAGTTGGTACACCGATGGTGACTGGTTGCAAATTGACAAAGGAGGATGATTCCGCACTAGTTGATGAGAAGGAATACCAATCAATGATTGGTAAGTTGCATTATGTAGTGTATAGCAGACCAAATATTGCACATGCAGTTGGCATCACTGCAAGGTTCCAGAAGAGTCTAAGAGAATCTCACTTGAGTGCAATCAAGTGGATTCTTAGGTATCTGAAGGGAACAGTTGACTATGGATTGTGGTACCCATACAAAAATAATTTAAATCTGAAAGTATTCACAGATGTTGATTGGGTCGGTAATGTGGATGACCAGAAGAGCACAACTGGTGGTGCATTCTTTCCTGGTGGTAGGATGGTCTCATGGATGAGTAAAAAGAAGAGTTGCATCTCTCAGTCTACAGTGGAAGCGAAGTATGTTGCAGCTTTCATGAACTGTACTCAGACAATCTGGATGAAGCATGTACTAGAAGGCTTCAAGATCCCTATATTTGAACCAGTAAGTATATTCTGTGATAACACAAGTGCTATCAATATATCAAAGAATTTGGTTTTACATTCTAGAACCAAGCATTTTGAGCTTAAGTATCATTTCTTGAGGGAAAAGGTTCAGAATAAAGAGATTGCATTGGAGCATGTGTCCAGTAAGGAGTAGTTAGCAGACATATTCACCAAGCCTCTCCCAAAGACAACTTTTGTGCATTTGAGAGGTGAATTAGGGGTATTGCCCCTTCAGGAGGTGAACTAAAAGTGATTGGTCCACATCAGTCAGGTACTGAAAAGACAAATCTTTGGTTGATTGGTGTGTTTATGGATGCTACTCCTTAGGGGGAGCAGCATGATGAAATAGTGATGATTGTACCTCCACTTTGGAATTATTGTCAAAGGGGGAGAAGGAGTGAAGCGAAAAGATATTTGTAGCAAATGGGGTGAAGATGTGAAGTAGAGAAGATATCCTTTGTATATTGCCATCAATGCCAAAGGGGGAGATTGTTGGCATTATGTGAACTGGCATGAAGACATAATGATATTGTATGTTGTCTTTGATGTCAATATGAGACACAGTGTGAACTGGCACATGTGATAAGTGAAGAGAGAGGAACCGGCATATGTGTGAACCGATTTATATGCCAAAGTGAAGCGGCATATTTGTTCAAAATGAACCGGCATGAAGTTATGGGAACTGGCATATGGAAGCACTGCATGACTACTAGTTGGTAGGCAACCTCCACTTTGGGGTTTCCGGTTGGATTACCTCAAGTCTGTGTGACTCAATCGGTGATCTTTGTGTGATGAGTTAGTAGTATGATGAAGGATAGATCATGTTGCCACGTAATCTCTATGTACGTGAAGGATCTTGCATGAAGATGACTATTCCTATCTACCTCAGGAATGTGCGAAGTCTGTCAAATGGTGATAACACATGAAGGGGTGTCAGCCACCATGAAAACAGTGGATAATGGATGATGGACAATGTCTTGAGATCGATTCAAGATTGTTTCATTTAATGCAGTATAGTTCAACAGTCAGGATTTAACCATTTGAATTGCTTAACCTAACTGGTTTAGGGTTTAGGGTTTATGCTACTGACCTGTATGTTTCCTATAAGGTTGATGTTGTGTTTCTATCTGAGGTTGTTGGCAAAAGTCGTGAGTGTGTATCCAAAGAAAGTGATACGTGATTCTTGCCAGACCAAAGGAGAGAAGAGATACCTGCAAAGTGAATGTGCAGAAGGAAAAGAGGAGCCTAAATGGATCTGCATTAGCATTAAGTGTTGTTAACAGATCATTGTAATAACTGTTGATCTCTAACCACTTCAATAGTTGTAAAATCCCCTAACAGGGTAGCCTTAACTAGCTTGATTCAAAATCCCTTAAATCGGGTGGTCTTAACCAACTTGTTTCAAATCCCTTAACCGAGTAACTCGAGGCTAATTTGTTCTGAGAAGCTAGGGAAACTTAGGAGATCCTTTTAGCTATTGAGTTCTTAAAATCCTCTAACAAGGTGACCCTATCGGGTTTAACCCTTTACCGGGTGATCCTTAATAGGATCGGTTCCTACTAGAACCTATTGTAATGTCCTTAACCAGACAAGGCTCCTAATAGAGTGGACTTCTAAAGAGTTCAAAAAGTAGCTTATGGATATTCATCCCCACCGTGGTTTTTCCCAGTTGGGTTTCCATGTGAAAAATATGTGTGTCATGTGTAATGCTCTTGTCTTGTGATGCTTTGTTTTATCTATTAAGCACATGAAGGTTCTATGTTTTATGCATGTCTATAAAACATATTGAACTCACTGTTGTGAAGATCTGATGGTTAAGTTTACTAGTTAATGCATGAGAATATAATGATACTGTGGTATTGAGCTAAGAGAAAATCTTATTGAGTGACTGGTTCATGACTGATTGAGCTATACTGGATGTTACCGGCTGCACTTTGTTTTACCGATATCCTTGTTTATCATTCATTTGGTGTATTTGTTGTCAAACTGGTTTTGGACTGTATTTATGTTTGTACTAATTCACCCCCCCCCCCGCTCTCAGTACTGGGTTGGTACTAGTGGTTCATCATTGAGTTATCAATCTGTAGGTATGGTATACCTTCATCCATTATAACAGACAATGGAGGACAGTTCAAGAACAAAGATCTAGACAAACTCTGTGAGAAATTCAAAATAAAACAACACTGGTCATCACTATATTATGCTCAAGGCAATGGATAAGAAGAAGCATCTAACAAAAACCTATTGACTATCTTGCACAAAACAATGAACAAAATTGGGAAGGATTGGCATCTATAGCTCAATCCTCCCCTATGGGCTTATAGAACAAGTATCAGAACACCTACTAGGGCTACACCTTTTTCTCTGGTGTATGGGTCTAAAGCAGTATTACCTATTGAGGTGGAAATACCATCTCTAAGAGTTTCTTTGCAAGGTCTTGTTACTAATGAAGAATATATAATATCTAGATTGTAAGAGCTCAAATTACTGGATGAGCATTGGCAAGTGGCATTTGATCATCTCAAAGTGTATCAGAAAAGAATGTTTAGAGGATATAACAAGAAGGTTAGACATAGAGAATTTTAGGTTGGTGACCTAGTTCTAAGAGAAAATCCTAAAAATCAATAGTTTCGAGACAACAACGGGAAGTTTGAACCCAACTAGTTGGGTCCCTATATCGTTACTACAACTTTTGGCTCTGGTGCCTATCAACTCTCAATATCGGAAGGAGAACAACTCTATGAACCAATCAACACCATCCATCTAAAGAAATTCTTCACCTAAATATTCTCTGCTTCAGTAGCCTGTATAGCTAAAAGTCCTGAAGAAATCCTAAAAATCAGAAAAAGTCTTCAAAAAAAATCCTAAAAAATCAGAAAAAGTCTTGAAAAAAAATCCTAAAAAATCAGAAAATGTCCTCAAAAAAATCCTAAAAAATAAAAAAAAGTCCTAAAATAAAAACGAAAAAAAAGAAAAAAGAAAAAGAAAAACAGAAGAAAAAAAGGAAAAAGAGAGAGAAAATGCCTTGGTGAAAACCTGGTAAATAGGCACCTTGGTAAAAAACAAAATATATCTCTGCCAAGAAGGTGAAAATCTGGTAAATAGGCACCTCTTGTACTTAAGCGTTCCATCTATCAATGCAATGTTGGCATTCCCACTTTCCTACATATTTGCTTTTGCTTGTACATATTTCAATCACTTTTGTGACATCCTGGTTCATTGGAACCCTCATGGCTTGAAACTGATCAATGTCCCCGTCTTAGGTAATCAACAAGAGCCCATTACATGTCCTAAGCAATATCAACCAAGTCAACTTTACGTCAGTGAAACTTGGACATCCACTCCAAGTCAGTTACCTGTCTCTTGACTACTAAAGAGTTTTATCACTAAGTACACAAGCAAAACAACAAAACTGAAAACAATAACTAAACTGTTTGAGATATGCATGGAATTTTCTTTGTGTGTTGTCTTTTATATTGGTTTTTTATTATTATCCCTCTGAGTAACTTGAGGAAGCCTATCTTGACTAAAAGGAGCAAGGATTGAGGGCATAATATTTTCTTGTATTCTGCTTGTAGTAATGATCCCAATGATCTGGAAACATCTAAATTAGTTGGGTGTCTATGATAAGAGCCTTCACATTAAGGTGAAATCACCACACATACCTCGACTCTGCTTATTTGAATGCTATAGGGAGGTCCGTATCATTTCTTTGTCTATTTTGAGGGAATTTCTTTATGATGCAGTTCGAGTCCCTACAAAATTTGTCCAAGGATATGAATGAAAAAAGGATCATTGTGGACAAGATAATTAATATTGCACATGAAAAGCAAGGAACTCTACTCTGCCTATTGTGGTTGTAAAACGCTCAATGATGACAATTAAGTTGTTGAAAATCCAGTGACTAGGTTTAGGTTGCCTATCATTTTGCATATCATTTTTCATTTCATTTTGCATTTCATTCTGTATCTCATGAATTTAGAGTGATTTCGGTATGGTAACAATACTTCCTATATCTTCTGAATGAGAGTTTTAAGAATCATCATTTCTTCGCTAAGTGGTCTCTTTTCATCATTTCTCCGATCGAGTACTTGTGTTTTTGAGATATTTAGTTGCATACATAAACATTTAATATAGATTCATGCATTCACTATCATTCATTTGAAATCATCTTATTGCATAGAAAAATGAAAAATTTACATCTCATTCACATTCATCTATTTGCATATGAAAAGAAACAAAAATAGACATCCATGATCATTTGCATTACATACATTCATGCTGGAAAGAAATGCAGACATATAGAATAAAGCATATAGCAAGCATCTCAAAATTCGAATCGACACAAGTATAATGAAGTCAAATTGGATCTTGTATATATATCATATCAAGTCTAAGAGTACAAAATGATGTCCAATGACATGTACAAACTCTCATCGGAGTAAGAATCGTATCAGCTACAAAAAATGGGTGTGTCTACAAAAAACTATATCTCAGCTACAAAAAGAAATATCTAGTTGGCACCCTCTCCCTCATTGCTAGGTGGAGGAGGAGGATCTTGATGTCGGGATCCTGACGAGGTGCCTGAGCTCCCTCTGACTGTGCCATATACTACAAGTAGGGTATCATCTGTTGTGCAACAGGAACTGCAACACTATATGCTACAACATAGTAGGCTACCCTACTAGCCTGATGAAGGACTTCCTCTCGCAAGGGCTCTATCTCTACTCTCAATGCTATGATATGGTGATCACGCTCGACCCTCACCTTGGCAAGCTGTTGGTCTCACTCCACTAGCTGAGTCTGAACCACTATCAACTGTGGCTGCAACTATGCAAAATGTGCTCTCATCGATCGCCAAGTGTCAGTCCCCTACTCTCTAGCAGGCTCTCCACCCCCATCTCCGCCTGCATCTCCACACTACTCATCTCTTTGCTGCTGAACCTATCTCAGAGCTGCTCACTCCTCCTTAGTCCCACCCAATCTCACTCCTAGACACCCTAGGGATCCGCCCTCACCCCTCTGTTGTCCACCCTCAGCTAGAACCCTACTGCTGCTAGCACTAGGATCACCACTTGTCTGCCTCAGAGCCTCATCTCTTTGTCCCTGTCCCTATCTCTAGCCCTATCCCTATGCCAATGCCAGTGTGGGGGCATCATCCACAACATCCTCAATATGAGGAGCCTGCTCTATTGGATTTGTGAATCGAGGGAATGGATGTTGCTGAAAATAATCTCTATACTGGGGCAATACCCTTGCATCCGCAATATCACTCAGGTAATCCCATCTCAGTCACTGGAGACTAGTTAGCTCCTACATAGCCAAGGCATAGGATAACCATGGAGACCATCCCTATCTCTCCTTATCCGCATAACATGCATATGTTGTATACTCCTGGGATATCCTCTGAGGCCGGCCATACTGCCTCATCACCTCTGAAATGACGAATCGCTCAACACTAGTTTGTGATATCCCAATGAGAGGGCGCATATCAAAAAGGTCCCTACAAACCAACCGCCAGTCATCCCATGGCTCCAAGCCCCTGTATGGTCTCCATACTATGGCTATCAGGTCATCAAGCTGTCGTCTCCAAAAATCTATCTTGCCTAGATGGGGCTATGTAATATAACCGACATACCTGTATATAATCGACTGCCCAAGCTCTCTATTATCATCTACCACCGGTTGATAAATGGGAAGGTGCTCCCAAGCCCAAACCTGTAAAATATATACACCCGCAACCATGCTCCTACCATCTCTGTATACAATCACATGCATCTCTCGATACATGTGAACCAGTATACAAGAAACACAACCAAGTCTCTAAGGGGTCTCAACCAATCTCTCCAGCATTCGACCCCAATCACACTGGAAACCTTGCTACCCTTTATCTGGCATTAGGAAACAACCAACGAAACCTGCTAGAACACATGCCAGCGGAAACTCCTCACTATATCTGCTCATCAATATGTCCCAACTGATGGAACGGGTCAAAAAGTCTAGACCCCTGAATAAATGCCTAACCGTCTGTAATCCAGGTAACAGTGTGGTATGGTAACATAATCCACCTTATCCCCAGCAAAAGGGATACAGAGGATCCTATACACATCCTTGGGAGTGATAGTCAACTCCCCCACTGGCAAATGAAACATGTTATGCTCTGAGTGAAAATGCTCAACCAATGTTGTGAGCATACCATGATTAACATGGATATCAGGTAATCTCAAAAGATGAGTCAAACCACATAAATCAACCTGAGCCTACTCAACCTTAGATAAATGTCATACTAATGCCATGGTGGGAGGATATATGCATCTGAAGAGCATAGGAGGTAATTGAACCTGCAAAAACCCAACAAAAAACATCTGAAAACATTCCAAATAAGCCAAGACAAGAAATAAAACATCATGCAATTCCAACTAAGTCAAGTGCAAAATCAAATTTTCAAGTTTAGACCTTCAAAAATGCTCACTGTTTCTCGAACAACAAAACATAGAAGGGAAGTATCTCGTACGGGTCAGGAATGACTCTTGTATGATAAAACATTCCCAAACAACAAATTATAAGACCCCGCACGACAAAATGGTTTTTTTACTAACATGTCGCACGATGCAAGGGTAGGGTCCAAACGACAAATCTAATGGTCCCAAATGACAAAAGAAAATTTACTAGTTACTTGTACGAGACAGGATCCTTTCTCACATGATAAAACATAAAACTTGACCCCAAACATGCCAAAAACTTAAAAAAAGAAGAAAAAAATTCAAAATTAGAAACATAAAGAGGCTTAAGATAGATCACTTACCACTAGCTTGTAGTTTCGGGGTTGGTTATTACGTCTCTAGCGCTCAAATCAATGTTGAGGAGCAGGGACCACCATTTTCTTCCCAGAAGGTTTTTTGAATTTTCAAACTTGGAGGTTAAAATGATTTGAAAATGACACTTTCGTCCCATATATAGCCAAAAACCTAATTTTTCAACTTGCTCCAATGGACATGAAAATTGTACCCTTAGCTAATTTGCCCATTCTAACTCCATTTTCAGGATCGAAATCAAAATTCGAGATCATTTTTCTACTCAATTTCACCATTTGGACCACTTAGCGATCTTTTCATCAAACCGCTCATTCTCTTCTTCAATTTGCGCTCAATTTCTCGTTATTCAACACTGAATCTCAATTTATTCTAAAAAAAAAACTTTGTGCTCAATTTCTTATCAATCATCGCAAAATTTTCAAAAATTCCTCTAAATCTATTTGTGCTCAAAACAACTTATCATTGCTCAAAATTTCCTATCATCATGTACCCTCGCTATCTTTCGATTTCGCTCCCTAGGGGGAATACTCATGACCTTATGACCTCACATCTTCAAATGTCAAGAAAATTTTCAAATCTTCATCAAAAGTCAAGAAAAACATCTTTTTCAACTAAAGAAAATCAATCAAATAAGACCTCATCACTAGGGGAATCTCAACTTCATCGCCTTATATCAAGTTTAGATTTCTTGATCATCTAAATCAAATCAATCGCTAGGGGCAAATCAGTTTCATCGCTTCAAATCAAACTGATATTTTTCTTTTATCTGAATCAATCTCTTAACATTAATTTCATTGATTTTCATCAAGTTGATTGTTCATTTAAACTCAATCAAGGGTTTAAAGAGTTTCTTTGATCACACTCAATCTAAGCAGGTGTTCAGTATTCGTCACTTTGGATCAAGTTGGATAGTTTATCTTCACTCATCATATCTTGATCAATCAAGTTCAAGATCAATTTTTATCATCACTCATTGTGTCTAGATCAATCAAGTTCTAGATTAGTAAGATCCGCTTCTTGATCAATCAAGTTCAAGTTTGGTATCTTTTGTTTCCTATCATTCCTAAGTTCAATCAAGTTTGGGAATGGAATCGCTTTAATCAGACATCATTCAGCTTCATTGCTTTAAAATCAAGCTAAATACCTTGCTTTTCATCAAGTTCGTGATCAATCAAGTTGAGAACTGGTATCTCCTAGACATCAACTATTCTTTGAACCAACGCGTTGCTCATACATGAATTCAAAGAGGGGCAAATGTAATACCCTAAAAATGATCATCTAAACCATGAGCCCCTAATCTCGACAACATCACCAAGGTCCTAACCAAAGGCAATTAAATCAACCTTGAGCACACAATTAATTTCTAAAATCATCAAATGTCACATGGCAAAATTAATCAACCAATATTAATTAAATATTTATTTAATTAATTGATCATTCCAAGTAAATCATTTTTAAACAATTATCTTATTTATTTTATTAGATATCCTAGCATATTTAATTAAATAAATCAATTTTCCATAAATCTTCAAAAAAGGAAACAAATCAAGAAAGAGGAATTGGAAATTATGAGCACAAATCTTCAAAAAAAGGAAATAAGTCAAAAAGGAATTAATTGACCAAAAAAGAATAAAAAATTTGAGAAAAGAAATCAATTGGAGAGAATCTTGAAAAAAAATTTAAATTTGATAGATAATCTCAAAGAAAGCAATTAAACTAATTAAATATTAAAATTGAATGAAATAGAGAATAAATCTACTTTTCCTAATTTTATCTTAATTTTAGTTCAATTTCCTTTAAAACCGAGAAAAGCATCCAATCCCATCAATTCACCTAGATTGTGCTTCCTCTTGGAAAATCTTGACCGCTCATCACCATTTGATCTCAGCCATTGGTTTCTTTTTGAATTTTCTATAAATTCGGGCTCTCATCTCTCATTCAAAAAAATGATGGAGAATATATTGTTATTGTGTTATTTTTACTCTAGGTTCATTGAGAATTTGCATTGAGATATTGCATATTAGTTATTTAATATTGTTTAAATCATTTAGCTTAAATATTCATATATTGCTTGAATCATGTTAGATTAAATCTTGCAAAGCTTGCATTCATCTAGCTTAAATCTTGCATCCATTTAACTTAATATCATGCTCATATAGATTAAATCCTTCATCTTGGTGTAGTCTTGTCACTAGTATTGCTTATACAAATCTGAGAGCAATCTTATACATGCATCTTTTAGAAGGCAATGGGTCAATTTGTTATGGTTTTCTTATTCATGCTTGTATCTAACTAACCATGCATCTAATGACTTAATTGAAGTGTTGTGTATTGCAGATACAGATCCTTAGTCCACTTTTCACACACACAGCAGGTGTCTTTAATTCTTCAAAATTCCAGTTACCCTAAAAATATGTTGCAAGAACTAACCGCTTTAGGTTGCCTGTGAACTACCACATGCTCGAGCGTTGGTGGGATCTTCATGTGCTTCTATCTCTTTCAAAACATATTTTCTTCCCCATACCTTGAATATATCATCATCAGGCCAAGAGAAGCTATTAATTTTTTTCTTTAGTTTATTCAAACTTTTCCATGTTTCCCTTAACTGTTTAACTTCCTTCTCCAAAAAGCCAAAATGTGATTTTATTTCCTCAATTTCTTCAATAGTTTGAATAAATAAAGAAGTATCATCTATGTTTATAATGTTATTTATTCTTTGAGACAACCTATGACCTAGCTCCCCAACCCATACTTCTTTATCTTTCAATTTACTGACACTTAAAAAAGCTCCAGGAAACAATTGCATACTCTTTTCAATACAACTTTGCACTCCTTTCGATGTTGACTCTTTCCACTCCAAACCTGCACAAACCTTTTACTAATTCATAAGTAGGTTTGATAGTGTCATCAACACCTACTTCTTCCTAGGATAAAGCATATATGGAATCTAAGTCCACCTCTCTGGCAGTCCACTTATCCAAAATTGGCTCCAAATAAGCCTTTTCTTCTTTCAAAGAATCCAAAAGAGTCAATATTATTTTCATATTTATATAAACAATTGCTACTCCAACAGTATGAGCAAATTTCAAAATGGTACCCCTGACCTTTTCCTCATATTTGTTTGCAAACATTTCTTGAGCCTGCTTCAATTTCTCCATCTCATCTTGAATGTTCTTAGCTAATTGGAATCCAGAAGTCATGGGGAAAGGAGGGAATTCAACAATAGGACTGGAAGGAGGGGGATGAGGAGTAGAAGAAGCAATCATTAGTTGGGAAGACTCACCCTTTTGATATTGTCCTTCTAATTTACCTTTCAGCTCTGCAATGGTGTTATCTTTAGAAGCTATCTCAAGCTTTGTTTCATTGTAGGCCTTGAGGACTACCTCTAGTTTTACTTGGAGATCAACATTCTCTTTTGCTTCCTTTTCAGCCACTGCCACTCCAAATTTATCAGACTCTAAGGTTTTGTTAGCAAATTCAATTACCCTTGTATCTTTGGCTCTCTTTACAATCATGCCCCTTGAGTAGTCAGATCCTGAGGATTCTCCCCTTCTTCTATTCTTGTCTCTTTTAAGTGACCACATTAATAGGGATGCATGGTCATCACTATAATTTATTCCCTCTAAGGGTTTAGTTTCTTTCCTTACTGCATCAAAACTTATTGCATCGGCTATGTCCCATTCTAGGAGAATTAACACTCCAACATTTGCAAACAATTTTCTCCCTTCCTCAGGGGTAATTGCCTAAAACTCTCTTAGCATCTCCTGCTTTATTTATGCTTCAATAGAAGATGTATCTTTATGGGATTGTTCAATTTTCATCTTTTCACATCTTTCCTTAAAGTTCCCCATATGTTTCTTCTAAACAAATTGCAAAAAGACTTCTGACTTTACAAAATTGTCATCTGCTAAATATTCATCACTAGCCTATTTAATGACAAGATCCAACTTCTTACCTGCAAATTATTCTGCAGTCAGGTCCATTTTAGCACTACTGGATCTTCTAGAATTCCTTCTTTCAATTCTCCATAAGTAAATGAAATCTCCTCGAGGCTTCCTAGTTGTATTAATTGCTCAACAACTGCTTGCTCATCACCTATATGTAATGGGGATTAAGAAGGTGAATACGAAGATTTACTTGGTTGGGCCTCTTTTTCCAACCTCTACCTTTTTGGGGAGGTTTGTGAATCAGGAGCATCCTCCATTAGCCTTTTTCCCTTTGATGTGGAAGGTTCCTCCCCCTTAGGTATCACTACATTGTATCCCAATTTTTTGTACATTACATACTCTCCAGGGGGAACAATCATAGCAAACATGGGCTTGGTCAAGACGAGCTTGGCCTTCTCAAGGTCTACCTTCATTACTACATCCTTTTTCTCATTCAAAGTTTGCATGGCATCCTCAAAATAATCTATCTGAAATTTAATATTTTCCTCAAATGAGTGGAGACTCTTTAATGGATCATAATTCTTATCAAAATGTTGTACAAAATCAAGAGTTTTCTTTAATACTAACCATTTTTTCCTTCTCACCTCTTGCTTTGCCAATTTAAATTCTTTCCTTATTAGATCTTTAGGGAAGTGGAATTGATGCACTTTGGCCCCACACCTGACCTTGTTCCTAAACATACCATTAAAGAAGTCTTCAGGATCAACAAACCTAGCCACTGCTGTTAGCAATCTGTATGGCTGGAGGAACTTCTCAAAATGTAACCAACCCCCTTTGGTAATCAAAAATTGATGTGCCATGGTGACAATGGGAAAGATTGTCCCTCTTTCTTTATTTGTCAGTTCTACTTCTTGCGGACCCCCAATCTACCTTATAATTTCAGCAATACCAATCTTCAAGGGGACCTAATAGGGTAGCAAGTATGGGGTTCCCCTGAAACCATATACTCTAAAGACAGTAGAAAAAGGATATAAAATTGCGTCACCCCAATTGTGCACAATCTTAATGTCTTCTGCAAACTCCTTGGGTCTATTGAATTCAAGGAGAACCTTTAGGATCCTAGGGTTATCTTGACATAGAAGAATTCTAAGCTTAGATGCAAAACATTCATCAAACTTCAAATAACTTGCATCTTCCCTATCCTAAGATAGATCTGCACTCCACAATTGGATTAGCATGTCTTCACCATCTTTTACTCTTAACAGGTCCATATCTTTTGCAAAATATTTTGAACCTTTAAACAAAAAGATATGCATTAACATGGAATACCAGCCAAAAGGTCTATCCACCTTTGCATTATTGATCCCAATTAAACCCTCATGGATGACATTTGCAAGATAGGGTGCAAAGTCATATGCTACTGCTATGGATGGGTTCAAAATTTGTGTCATCATAAGCATGTAATGAGTGGGCATGGCATTCTCTGCATCTCCTCCAAAAATTTGACACAAAGACCAATATATACCCTTAGCCCTCAAGGTGAAGAAATTCATAGGGAAAGGTTTTGTTGTACTAGGGCCTATGAGTGTTAGTCCTCCTATCTTTGCAAAAAATTCACTCAATGGCCCACTCCTAAGATGATCCTTATGGGCATCATAAACCTTTCTCAAGATTTCAAAATCAATGGGCTCTATATAACTTGAAGCTTCATTTAGCCAGAATACCTTCTTATTCATCAGCTGTAATTTTAATTAGGGGGCCTCTACTTATATTCCTCATAATCCTAGTGATGGGGTCATAGCTATTTGCAATCTGAGTTAATAAATCAACATCCATGAAAACCCTGGGGACCGCCAATTTCCCAACATCTAGTTCCCATATCTTATTTGTAGGAGAAGGTGCATTTCGTTGACCAAACCCTACCCTGAACAGACCTAGACCTGCCATGCCTATCTAGGGATCTCTTAGCCAACATCCCTTATCATATAAACCATCACCAATCCGCAACCGGGGAGACTTAGACACAAGTTCCTTTATCTTGGCAGCACTATTCATGGATTGAATCAATTGTTCAAGAAAATCATCACAAATAGCTTTCTCCTAATAGTCTACCTTTCCTTCGCAGTGCCATTTTTAGCAATCTAAGGCTAACCTTACTTCAATTTTTCTATTCAAACAACCCTTCAAGACTTCTAGCACCTGACAATATCAACACAAGCATAACTTACTTGTCGCCGAAGAATTCGCAAAAATTGCGCACCTTATCTCTTCTAATCTTCTTGAATTACTTTTGCAATTAAAATCTCAAAACAAGGTTTTATGTATGCCCCCCAATAGAAAATGAGCATTAATTACCATTAATGGAGCCACACGCTCTGCAATTGATTCATTTAAATTTTAATTTTTCTGCTCCAACGGACCAGAAAGATGTCTTCAATATGCTTTTCCTTCAGTCAGTGATCCACGAAGAATAAAACTCTAGCAACTTTCCATCACAGTCAAGTGACAACCACTTGATCATGCATAATTAGTGCACCTTTTAATCAGTTAAGCCTTTGAAGAGGGCCCATCATTCAGTCACCCGCTTGCCCTTTGTCACTGATCTACGAAGGGTAAAGGAATAGCATCTTCCTATCATGGTATAGCAACAATCGTTGATTTCCCCTGGACTTGTCAACCATTTAAAACACCTGGGCCTCTCACATTGGTCGGGCCCACCATTCAGTCACTAGTCTATGAAGATTAAAACTCTTGCAACTCTTCATCGCGGTCTAGCAATAACCGTTAGATCATATCCTTATCATTCGATCTTTAAGGTCCCTTTTCACTTACCCGCCACTACTGATTGTTAGCACTTAAACGCTGCCACTGACAGTTAGCACTTAAACGCTGCCACTGACAATTAGCACTTAAACACCACTGCTAACTGTTAGCACTTAAACCACCACCATTGAATCTCTGACCCACCCCACCACTAGTGGATTGTTGCTGAGTCGCGATGAGTATTCAATGTGTGACTTCTTATTGCGGTATCATGACAACCGTAGGATCAAACAAGACTTACTCGGTTGTTAAGAACCTTATACATACATTAAGAAACATACTTAGGACTTTAGGAAAATATAAAGCATTTTAGTTTTAATAAAGGCTACCTGAGCATAAAGCTCAAATGGCCCCTTTTAACGATGTGGTGACCCTTCTTGTTAAGTGAAAAATGTAACAAACAAACAAATGAGTCCTTAAGACAATATGACATAAAGGCTTTTACCAAATGATTTTGAAATTATTGAACCCTAAACCCTTAGAAACCATTGATTTGCAGACAAGACATCAGAAAGATTGGAAAATTAAGGATATCAGGACAAAAGCAACACCATCCAAAATAGTGATAACAATTTGAAATGTCTAACAAAAATATCTTGTATCGTAAAGGGGAACCATAGTCCTACTATTCAAGCATCACTGTCATCTTACACTTTGTTATCATTCAATTTGAAAATGCACCTCACATCCATAACAAGAATCACTATTAGTATTGACCAGTAGGCATCGATCTATAACATCACATGGTTAGTTATTTCCATCTTAGAGTACCAAATTTCAAACTGTATACCAGTTCTCTTGTGACATATAAAATAAAACATATCATTCATATTATTGTATACTTTCTATAAATATGCATAATTTAAATGATTCAACAACTTACATACATGTTGTTGTTGTTGTGTGAAAATGAGGAAAGCGGTCAAGAACGCTCCTCCTTGTGCAAAGAGATCAGCCTGCATGAGCTTGCATTCACATAAAAGAGTATGCAGGTTCCCTGAGGAGCTCGAAACCCCCTCGTCCTATTGACACCAATCCAGACCCTTTACCACCAAAAGTGGAGGATTGCAATCAACAACCTATCCCGCTTGCACTAGAGGATTACAGTCTACCTTCAACTACAACAAAAGTAATGATGCAAAAGAAGTTGTGGTCAATAGCTAACATGAAAGATTCCCTCCATGATATTGAGGACAATGAAATGTCCATAAGGAGTGCATCTAAGAAATGGGACATCCCAACTGCAACACTGTCCAAATGGTTGGGTGGTCTCACAACCACATCTAGGAAAGGTCCATCAACAATCCTTACCATTGAAGAAGAAGAACAGATTATTCAGTGGTGCCATGAGATGGTTGTAGTTGGTCATGGCCTCGAGATCGTCAAATTGAAGGTAGTTGTCTCTTAGATATGTGAGACTAGACCAAACCCTTTCAAGAATGGCATGTTGGGTAAGCCATGGTGGTCTAGTTTCAAAGCCCAACATCGATAACTCAGCTTGCGAACAACAGAAGGCCTCGACAAAGACAAGGCACTATGTGAGACCGATAGTTGTGTCTATGTTTTACGAAACATTGTCAAAATCCTATGCTTCTAATCCATATGGTTCTAGTCGTATATAGAATTATGACGAAGTCGGTGTTATGGATAGCAGAAATGGGGCAATGAGGGTGCTTGCGAGAAGAGGAAGCTAGAATGTGTCTTATATACTCCCGAAGAGATTTTAATGGATAACCTTTCTTTGTTGCGTTAACGATTCTGGGCAAAGCATTCCAGTGTTCTATTTGTTCAAAGGCAAGAAGCACTTACAAAATTACATTAGTAAATGTGAATTGGGTGCTTGCATGGAAACATAGAAACATGTGTGGATGACAAAGGAACTATTCGTTAATTGGTTGCACCACTTCAAGAACTCTATTCCAGGGGGCATATCACCCACCAATAGGAACTTGCTGATTTTTCACGGCCATGGTAGCCATGTTGCACTACCAATCATCCAAGAGGCAGAGATGATAGGTATAAACTTGCTCACATTGTCGGCTCACACTGCTCACATGCTACAAGCACTCAATGTGAGTGTGTTCTCTCCATTCAAGACCTACTTAAAAATACAAAGTTGCATGGATAGCAAGGTTTCCAAATTTAGAAATCAGAAGGGCAGAACTAGCAGAAATAGGAAGCAAGTCTTTGGCCAAGGCATTGACTATTTCTAACATTGTAGCATGATTCAGAAGGACCAGGGTATGGCTCCTCAATCTTTATGCCCTCATAAATGACATGCAACTTAGTAACATATTCGATAATGATGGTGAAGATGCTTATGCAATGTAGAACATGCTTAGCCTATCGAGTGTTGATGTGTCACCGGATATGGTTGAAAAAAACATTTCTCTTATCCGTCAATCAGATTCAAATGCACAAGTGGATAGTGAACAACTAGTGGACAACATTGCTACAGTTGTAGTTCATAGTGTGGATGACAGTCTTGGTCTTCCATCCAAGTGAAATTTACCATCATGGTTGGTGGAAGGGGCAATGGATCTAGGTGTTAAATTGCAAGGGCAAGAAGAATAGTGAACATTCACCTTCCCTTCACCAGCAACAGGTGTCATGGCAAAGGTGGTGCACTACTATGTTGATTATGGCCAATCCAACAACAAAAAATGATGTAGGTTTGATACAAGATACATCACAAGTTGGTAATGTGGAAGACGAAAGCTTGCTGTCACAAGTAAGTGAGATGCCTTCCTCCCGACAAGAGAGATCACTTACATGATTCTTAAATATCCTAGTTCATATTGTCAACAAGAAATTTGGTAGTGGGGCTGGTAACGACATCCTCTTGAGCAAGGAAGTGTAGTTGTTAACTTGTCATGAGTATATGGATGCTTTCATGGTGTAGGAGACACGAAAGAAAGAATTAGAGGACAAAAAAGAAAGAAAGGAAGAGTAGATCAAAGTGAACAAGGCAGGAAGTTTATTGGCCAAGAAAAAGAAGGAATGTGATAGAAAATAGAAGGCGATTGTCCATAAGGAAAAGGAGAGGCTGAAAGAACTAGAAAACTAGGAAAAGGATGAAATAAAACTGCGAGAGAAGGCAAGGATGGAACACGAGGCTAAGGAAAGGGAAATCGAGGAGAAGAGAACTATTTTGGCAAGAAAGAGAATATTAAACACTGAATCCAGTCCATCCATGCCTTTTCTTGAATGACATCCCATAATGCAAGATCTGATGAACACAGTCATGTTGAACTTTCCAATAGGGTTAAATTGTCAACCTACTTCCCCATCCCCTATGTTTTTTGCTCCTTAAAAATATATTGTAGGGGTACCACCATATGGTGGCAGCCCTAGATATTGCAACTCAATGCCAATTGAAATAACTACTAGTCAAGAAACAAAAGGTGATGAGAACATGGCACCCATTGCAGCATCAAGGGAATCACCTACAACGACAAGAGCTTATTTGCCTCATTTTTTCAAATGACTTCTATAAGAAGTTTCTGATTTAATTTTTTGGATTTTTGTTTTACATTGACACATAAGAACTGCAACTATATGTAATGAAGACATTGATTTGACATGGAATCTACAATCTTTTTATATGGCTTTCTGATTCACATGTAATGGGATGATTAAGAAAGTTGTCAACAAATGCCTGTCTTTTCTTGTTTCCAATTATGACCATTTCTTATGTTAAATAAATGTTGCTACAATTCACATGTAATAGGATGATTGAGCAAAGATGTCAAAAACTACATGCTTCAGTTTTCATCAATTAGAAGGATTCAAGTTTTCATTAATCAGTTTAGCACAATTGAGTTGGATACCCTTGTTGGGACCTCAAAAAAATTTCATAAATTTGAGGACCCAAGCTCAAACTTTTGTATATTGCATTCAGAATCACCTTTTAGAATGGGATTGAGTAGCTCAGTTTGTGAGCTCACTTTTTCACACCACTTGAGTTTCATGAGAAATCCCTTTGGGTAAGTGTCAATAACCTATTGGAGATACCATATGCATGTTTGTAGCCTATTTGGATTAGTTATGATGAGTTTGTGAAGTCTCCTTTGGAGGTCCAGAATTTAGGTTGTTGATTTGGAGTTTTTCCCTTTTATGAGTAAGCCCTCTTTGAGGCATTGCATCTTCATGCTAGGTGATCATCATGCCAAACTAAGAGTTGCCCATGATTCTCTGCAATTTTTTGAAGCCCCATGCCAAGTGACATGACCCCATGAATCTATTTTCTAGGTTTTCAAAGTTTATTTTGTTTGCAAAATGTTTAGTTTTGCAAACTAAGCAGTGTCAAACAACAGTTTAGTGCCCTCTTTGTGACTTTTTATTTCACACCTTGTTGACATGAAGTTCAAATTGGTTGTAACCCATAATTTTATATACATTTTTCTATCACTTTCCTAGTTTGTAGCCCCCCAGCTCCCCGTTTGATCAGTTTTCAAGACCCATTGTAAACGAACTTTTTTAGGGTTCCAAAAACAACATGTTCAGAATTTTCATAGGCAACTTTGAGGGTTAATATGATTCACCTCAAAATTCATAATGAATATCTGTCTTATGCATTGGATTCTTTGTTTTGCATCCTATCAGAATGCCAGGTCTCAGGCCATAATCAAGTGTTTGGGTCAATTTTTGAAGCCAATTCCAGAGGCTACTTAGGTGTTTTCGACCGAATTTCAAAGTTGCAAAAATGTAAAAGTCAATGATTGCATGTTCAAATTCTCAGGTCTAGGTCACCTCCATTCAACGTATCAGTGCTTCAGATCAGCAGGTCAGTTGTCCAGAAATGAATTTTTTTTTAGTTAGGCCCATCGAGGCCCACTCGTGATAAGACCCAGTTTGACTAGTTGAAGCCTGATGAAGGAAAAGTATATTATTTAAATCAATTTGATTTAAATAATATTAAGTATTACAAAATCATTTTGGATGAAAAGGGCAAATGAAAATCAATAAATCATTTTATTGGTTTGAACACATCATTTTGCACGAAGGGATGTTTAAATCATTTTAAATGATTTAAATTTTATATGAAGTCTTTTTACTCCTTGAGAGGCCATAGGTGGGCCCGGGCATCTTAAAAGGGCAAAAATAAAATGAAAGTCTTTATCATACCGTGAAGAGGAATAAAGCTTCCTTCGGCCATTAAACTCTTGAAGATTTAAAAAAATCTTTCTTACCCCATATGATCTTGGTGAGGGAAATATATGCTGCACGAGATAAGGAAAATATGGAGGGCACGTGCATTATTTTTACCCCACACGCACTCTTCAACACAGGGAGAGGGGAATTCACTTCTCCCTATTATGTCGCACAAGGATATGAGCATACAAAACCATTGTGCGGGATAGGAGAGCAGTTACCACAACGAAATGAATGTAAGCGCAAAAAAACAAAAAAAGATTTATGGCAGAAAAAAAGTGTAAACATAGAAAGAGCCAGCGTCAAAGATGAGCAAATAAATTCAGGCACACAAGGAAAAGAACCAAAGAACACAATAATGATCTAGGATTTCAAAGGCCACACAGATAGCACAGGCGTATCTGACCAAACTATATTGAATTTCATGAGTGGTATGCCATCAATAGTAATTAATTGTTACAGGTTCATTTAATAGTTCCCTGTATGGTGTGTTCTGCGGTATGGTGTGGCGTGTCATGTGTTGTTCAAGAATATAGAAGAAAGAGATATAGTGTTTGAACAAAGATCCTTCACGAATGATACCCACTCTTTGGGTGTTGCATCGAATGGAAGCATCAGTTTCATCCTTGATGGGTAGATTTTGTCTGATGAAATGTCATCGAGACGTTCCAGTGATGGTGTATGATGCCACCGTATAGGATTCATAGTATGATTTACAAAGGCTTCAAGAGTTTGTCATGCCGTTCAAATGGGGTTAACGATGCTAGTATGGGCATGAGATTGGACATTTTATGGAAGGCTTTATTAACCTGTCGGATGTTGTTCTGAGCAAAAGGAGATTGCAAAGGATAATTTTCCATCGAGACAAGGGCTGGTAATGTTGAAGATTGGGCATGTGAGTCATTTGTGTTTATGAATGAGTTCAAATGAAGGATGCGAATACCACACCTCTCAAACACAAAGAGAATAACACAAGTGCATTCTCAGGAGGCAAAATGAATTTGTGAATGTGTCCTGCAATGCTCAAATGGCCAATGATATATCCAGCATAACCATTTTTTATACTTGCATTGGGAGTATTGTTTTGATCTCACAATTTGGATAAAGGTAGAAATTCATGCTAAAGAATACCTCTGGATTAGTATGCAGATATGGGCAGCAAGATAAAAGAATTTTGTCAAAATTGAAATTGCTATTGTTCATATGAAAGCCAGATATGAAAGCACAAACGCGTGCAAGATTGGGATGCAGTGTCTATAGGTGAATACGTGGTAGTGAAAGCTATTTGTGCGAATAAAGTTGGAATATGGTGATAAGGGGCACTTTTGTCAGAAAGCCCTAAAACAATGTTTTGCATGGGTTTTAGACATTATCTGTAGAGTTCCCCTAAATTATGAAAATGTCATTGAAATAGCATAGTATATTTTCACGGGGCTGAAATAAGAAATATTGGAAAAGTGAAGAGAGTGAAATATGTGGGCATATTTAAAAGTGAAAGGAAAACTTTTACCAAGGAACATTATGTAAAAGAAAAGGGTGAATAATTCCATAGTAAGTGGGAAAATTAAAGGAAAAATAACAATGCTACAGGTGAAATGCTTTCACCAGAGATTGGGGCAAAATGTGCAAGTAATTTTTTCACACAGAGGGTGAAATATTTTAAGGACAAATGTGCATCAGTAAAGGAATTTTCACCTGAAGGTGAAATGCTCCCACCAAAGCGTGACAAACAAAGTCTTTGTTATTGTGTGAAAATATCTTGCAAATGTAAGGAGATAGAAGGAAAGAAGTGGATTGAATTCACTCGGAAGGATTGTGGTGGCAAAGTAATCTAAGGGTGTTATATTTGTGACAACAATGATGCAATTCTAAAGATATTTTACTAACTGTAATTATTTTCACTATATAGGGAGAAGTATCTTACTGTCAAAGGTAAAAGATTAAGTGAAATTAGCAACATTTTCATTCTCATGGAAAGGGTTAAGTGCTATTGTTTCACATGATAATGACATTTATTTTCATTGGTAAAACATGAACATGTTGATTAATGGCATTTTTACTTGAAATTGAAAATTTTGTGTGTATTGCAAAAGGGGGAAAATGCAGCAAGTAGATAATTCTCAGTCGGAAATCAAAGGTGCATAAAATTGTATTTACTTCTCACTCAAGGGGGTAAATTGCTTTTGCCAGGTTAGTGCAAGGAGGAACTTTTACAAAAGGGGTCACATGCAGAATAGGAATGTGACAAAGAACCTTTTCCAACCCAAGAGGTCACTTTCAGCAAAGGGAAATTTTCTATTTTGAATCTGCTGGGTCTCAAATCAACAGATTGGATAGGTTCTAAGGAAATGCCAACTCCTATAATCAAACCCTCCAATTGACTTGGCCAACATATAGAGTGAACCTGTTTGGTTGCTAACCCTCTCACTTTAGGCTCTGCAGGACGTAGGCGGGTATACCTATTCACTGAATGTCTCCAATAACCAGTGCTTTTTATAGCAGATGTATTATCCTAATTTGATATCTCCTGATCTTGAAATGGCATGAGTTCCTTGAATGGAGATATAGCAGATGAGTTCAAGATTGTTGTTGCAATAACTGTTTGCTTTATATTTCTTAATTACTTCTGTTGCTATTAAAATAATCAATTATGAATGAAATGATGAGTAATTTAGCCAGTGCCTTCTTCGTTGTTTGGGTTACAGAGTCATTACATTTTTCTTTAGGACTTATGGTGCGAATCTGTGAGACAGTTTTTTAATTCATCCCTTTATGAACCTATCAGTTATTATTTCTTATGGAACCAAATGAATGCTTATATTATATGCTGATTGAGAGAATTTAACCCTACCCTTAAGGGACCAGTCAATGAAGCTTTGCAAGGAACAATTACAATCCGCAAGCAAAACTTTTGTTACAACACTATAATATAAAACATAGATTTGATCTTAAGAACATGAATAACCTTATCTTATCAGACAATATCACAGACGATTGCCAAAAGAAAATGAAATGATCCACAACACATATGCAGAGAAATAGTTGATCAAAATTTGTATTCCATTATAGTTTGTATACAGAAGACTTACAGGCTGTCATTTGTCGTTATCTTCATCTAATCTAATATATCCCCCTACATTACAAAAATCATTCTCATATATATATGAGGATGAAGGCTTTTCACGAAGAGACACGACTTTTCACAATACTAATCATTAATTTGAATATTTCTAAACTTAAGCAAAAAGAGATTCAGGAGCCCCAAATGATGAATGTAATCATCGTCTTTGAAGGTTTTGATTCGAGGAGTTTGTTTCTTCAATTCATCTCCCAGCGACAGATACTTGAATATTATCTGGTTAACAGTAGGGGCCATATCCTTACTTCGATCTATCTCTGACAAGGCCCAATCCCTGACGCTGATGAGCTCTTTTTGCAAATCCTCCAGGGATATCACTCCTCCTTCTTTGTAGACGGAAGGCATTCCAACGGGTTTCTCATCATCCAATTCCTTTAGGTCTCTTCTCAGCGTATCTTCAAGTTTGATATGATCTTCCATATACGCAGTCCCCTCGACATTTTCCTCTGGTGTCATGGCATCGACATTGTTTAGTACTTCATGTAGTCGTGCTTTTAACCTCTCATGCTCTGTTAATGCTTTTATCGTTCCATTGTATACTTTCCAATATGGTTCAACCTGTAAGAGCATGGTGTTAAACCGATGTCCGATGATATCATTGACCAGTTTGTCCATCTTTTGTTGGATACTGTCAGCGCATTTATTTGCCTTTTCTACTTGATACTTCTAGTACAGAGCATCAGAGACATCGTCCAAGCTATGTCCCGCGGGGTATGAGGTGTACTCGCTGATAGGAGTCCCTGTCTCTAGTTGCAATACTTTTGCCTGCAACTTTTCATTTTCCTCTTTAGATTTTTCATATAACCCCTTATATGTGACGTTCTCTTTGACCAAAAACTCTGTCTGGTCTAGGTTCAATCTTGCAACATCCAGGTTGAGCTTTGCAGTGACCCTAGGATCAGTTTTCCCAACTTGATGAACCATGAGGTGTCCAAAGGTTTCTTCAATGTCTACAATGATAGGCCTCTTCCCCTTTGGATATAGTGCCCACTGTAAGAGAGCTTTCTTGTCTGGATCATATCCAGAGCCTAGGAACAATTTATCTATCTCCTGAGGCAACACCTGTTGATTCAAATCTTGTTTCTTCAGGAAGCCATCAAATAAAAGTGCTGAATTTATATCCCAACTGGAGAAGATGATTACACTGGCCTCTTTTAATAATTTCCTCCCTTTCTTAGGAGTCATGTCTTTCATGAGGACATCAATTTCATCCTGTAATCTCTTCATCTGTTCCTCCTCTGGTCTTCCAGCCATGCTTCATTTTACATGAGCTCCTTTGTATTGGTACAAAAATGAGAGAAACTCCCTAGAAGAGGCAAATCCATCATCAGCAATGAAGTCTTCATGCTCAGTCATTCTGATATCAACAACATCCTTGATGTTAATCTTGCCAGTGTCCATATTCATTTTTGCTTCAAAACCAGGAGGATAATCTTCCCTAGGAGAATCAGGTGGGATACTACTGGCAGTCGACTTTGGTGACATGTGAGCTAGGGGTTGATTGTCCTTCTCAGTATTAATGAAATGAAGGAATTGCGAAGGCACTCTGTGCATAATTTCTGCTTCATGTTGAAGCAGCCTTGTAGCTACTTCCAGAGGGTCTTGGAGATTTCCAATTAAATCTCCATCTATCATTCCCCTCACCCTTTTCCATTTGTAGGCTTCCCAAACTAACTCACTCTTTTCTTTTAAAGCTTTGGCCTCCTCTCGTTCAAGGTTCTTAATCAAGTCATCTGGCATTTTGGCCACATGTATTCCAGCTTTGAGTTTCTGTGAGGCTCTGGCAGCTCTTATATATCCTTCAGGATCGAAGTTTCCCCTAGGCTCGCCCAGAGTCATGCCATAATAGTCTAATTTATTCTGTAGTAAATGATAACTCTTTGAGCTTTTGACAATGAAATCAGAGAAAACTAATAAACCTGGAACAATAGATTGTTTACCGAAGTCTATAAGATGCTTAGCACTAACAATAGACAATTGTCTAATAATCTCCAAGCTGGCCACCCTGTTTGGTACCATACTCGGAAGCATGTGGGGTTGCCCTTCATATCCAAATACCCTTATTTCTGTGTGATTATCATGGTAATACCAATCACCCCAATTATGATCAATCTGTGACTCTGGAGAGAAGTCCTTTGGTCTGAGGAACCTCTTGATTTCAGGGGACAAAGTGTAATCCCTGTGTTGCCCAAAAGCTGCACTAAGAGGTTTCACAAAGTATTCTTGAAAGTGCCAATATTGGTTGTTCATGAACCTCTGGTCCCATGCAGATACCCATAACTGAACTGGCTTCTTCAGACCATTCTTATCATAAGATCTAATGCTGAACTCATCTGACCAGAAGTTAATTTCTTATCCACAATAAAGAATGATATGCATTAACAAGGAGTACAATGAAAAATGAATATTCACAAGGTCCCCTTTCATCTTTTCTAATCCATGATTTAAGGCATCTGCAACATAACTGGCAAAATCAAATGACCTAGGGTCCTTTGATTGTAAATCAGCACACAGAACCATAACCCCAATATCCATGAGTGGATGAGCCTCTAGGCCTAGTACTTGGGCTGCAGCATAATATGTATACTTGAAATATGGATGGAAGTGGTTCACATCAAACGGCACTTTGTCATCTTTGCCAAACGGAACAAATGACCCACCCACTTTTGGCCTGTGAACAGGTAGTGTCCAAGTCTTGTAGATATTTTCCAAACTAAAGAATTCCTGTGAAAGTTTCTTCATATCGATATTCTCCTCCACCTCCCAGTCCAAATCAAACACCATATCAATAGTCTTTTTGTTAATTACTACTAATGTATTCCCTCTGTAATCACATATGGTTTTGGTTCTTGGATTGTAGCAATCTACTAGAGCTTTCATCAATTCTACATCTACAAACACATTTGGGACTACCAATTTGCTTAAGTTCTTCTTCCATAGATTACTTATGGGTTCAGGAGCATCCCTTCTTTTGTAGCTAAACAAAAACAACTCATGTCCTCTGATTTCAGTCCAAATGTCTCTTAGATTTTCGAATCTATCCTCTAATCCTTCTTCCTCACTTTTGATCTTTTTGGACCTTACACTAGATGAGGGACACTGGTCTAACAAATCCTAAGTCAGAGCTCTCCCTTCTTTCTTTTGTCTCTTGGGCTTCTCTTCAGGGTTCAGCTCTTTTCCTTTCCTACTCTTTTTAGAAGAAGAAGACGAAGGTTCCATAATTACAGCAAATACGAGAGACAACACTTACTTGGAGGAATGCTCAGCTCTTCTGGTTATCGTTCGCAAGTCTCCGCAAGTTCTTCGCAATTCTCAGTCTTTTAGCATCGATCTGGTTCTTACGAAAATTCACTCAGTTCAACTGTAATCGTATGGGCAACTTGTGCACAGTTAATGTTCTGCATCTACAACGGCTACTCAAGTGTTTAAACTTAATTGCAGATGTGACACTCTTCAATTGGGCCTTTAACTCTTTCGTGGGAAGTACAGTTCTCTCAAAGTGCTCATATTTCAAGTTATCGATGAAACCCTTGTCTTCGGCCGAGTGTTTAAATCTTCCATCGAAAGCTCATTTTCTTCGATACTATTGTTTCGGTGAATAGCTCATGTCGAGAAGCCGTTTTTAAGACTCATCGAAATCATTCTTTCATCGATAGACCCCTTTTTCGATAAGTCACTTGCAATTTCCATCGAAATCATTCCTTCGATGAGTTTCTTTCTTCGGTGAAGGCCTATGTATGTTCATCGATATCCTTTTTTCATCGATATCCCTCTTTATCGATGAAACAACTTTGCCTTTGTTCGACATCATGTTCATCGATGAAAACTTGCATTTCGATGAATGCTTTATGAGTTTCTTCGGTAATGATATCCCTTCGAAATCACTTTTTGCCCCTTTTTGCTTTTTGCTTTTACCTTTTCGATGAAACTTGGGGTATCGATGAGCGGTTCTTTGTATTCATCGAAGGTAACTTTTTGTCGAAGTACTTTTGTATGGCACTTTACGTACCTCTTTTCGATGAAAATATTCTTTCGATGAAACATCTTTTGAAGTGCTCGATACAGTTTGCTGGCCGAAACATCCTTTAGTCTTCATGCTTATGGAAACATACATTTTTTTTATATATTTTTATTTTCAAATATAGTGTTCAACAGCGGCTCTGACTGAGGATGGAGGCATATTGAATATGTCTTCAAGAATTCAGAATCTCTGGTTAGCGCAAACATATGATGGTATTTACAATGGAAATGGATCCTAATCTACTGTACAAGTGATACAAAATGTTTCAAGAAAAGAAGTTCTTTAGGAACTACCCATGTACTGGCAATTCTTGGACCTCCCCTATCGCGTTTTGAAGCAAATAAGAATCCTCCCCCTTTTTGTCTATAATCACATATGGGCCGATCCACAAGGCTTCAAATTTACCATGCTTGCCTTTGTCTTGACTCTTGGCATTCCACATTAAAACCCAATCTCCTACACAAAATTTTCTGTTTGATGTCCTCTTGTCATACAACCTCTTCATTTGATTTTGAATCCTGATATTCTGCCTTTGAGATTTTGCCCTGACTTCATCAAGTTCCACTAACTGCATTATCCTTTCTTGTGATGGATCTTCAACATCTATCTCTTCTTGAATCATAAATCTATGTACAGGCAAGAGATTATCCAAAGGTAATCTGGCCCTTTTGCCATAAACCAATTCAAATGGAGACTTTCCTGTAGATTTCTTCACAGTTATCTTGTCTGCCCACAGTGCAAGATTCAACTTTGAATCCCATGCTTTTTTGTTCTGCCCCAACATCTTTTTAATGATCTTCAGGATGTTCTTGTTGCTTGATTCAGCTTGCCCATTCCCCTGGGGGTGGTAAGGAGAAGAATGTGATATCTTAATGCCATATTCTTCACAAAAAGTGTTGAATTCCTCTGATCTGAAGGACATGCCATTATCTGAGATGATCCTTGCAGGAACACCGAATCTAGTAATAATGTTCTCCATTAAGAATTTTATCACCACCTTACTAGTGGCCTGTCTGGTAGGTATTGCCTCCACCCATTTGGTAAAATAGTCTGTAGCAACCAATATCCATCTGTGTCCTCCACTGGACCTTTCTGATATTTCCCCTATAAAGTCTATTCCCCACTGTTGAAATGGTTCCTCAGCCAACATTGGTCTCAGTGGGAGTGATCCTTGATACTTTGTTTTATTTGAAAACTTCTGACAAGCTTCACACTTTCTGACATATCTATAAGAATCATTGAAGACACATGGCCAATAATATCTAGCTCTCAATATTTTATGTGTTGTAGTCTTAGCCGAGAAATGGCCACCACAAACCCCATCATGCATTTCATGAAGAACTTTGTCTGCCTGGTAGTTGTCTAGACATAATAACAATATCCCATCTCTATTTTTCCAATATAGGTCCCCATTTATAATTACATATCTTGCTGATTTTAGCTTCAGAGCTCTCTTCTGATTATCAGTCATGCCATCTGGACATTTCAAATGCTTGAGATAGTATATGATATCGGTGTACCATGCTGTTCTTTCAATACTGAAGTTAGCTTCTTCCCATCCAACCTGATTCACACCAGACTCCTCAATTTCATTTCCTATCATGAGTTTGGCCAGCCCTTGTCCTTTGATAACCTGTGAAATTTTGAGTTCAATGTTAAATTCTTGTATCTGATTGATCCATTTGCATCTTTTTCCCATGACCTCAGTTTGTCTGAAGATATCTTTTACTGCTGCATTGGGGACATAAGCAATGACTTCAGCCCCTACTAAGTATGGTCTAAATTGTTTTACTGCTTTGACCAAAGCATAGGCCTGCTTTTCATTCAATTCATATTTTACTTCTGAAGGGCTCAAAGACTTGCTAAAGTATGCAATGGGTTGTTCATACCCCTCTGAATTCTTCTATAACAACACTGCTGCTATAGTGTGACAAGAGGCGAATGAGAATATCATAAATGGTTTACCAAAATCTGGGGATATTAGTACTGGTGCCTCAGAAATTGCTCTTTTGATTGCCACAAAAGAATCAATTGCCTCTTCAGTCCAGTCAATTTGGGCCTCTTTCTTCAACATCCTTACTATAGGTTTTATTATGTCTGCAAAATTCAAAATGAATCTTCTCACAAAATTAATTTGTCCCAAGAATGATTAAATGGCTTTGATAGTTCGAGGGATGGGAACCTCATTGATAGCTGCTACTCTTTCAGGGTCAATTCTCACCCCCTCCTTGGATACTATGTGTCCAAGTAGTTTTCCCTCTTCAACAACAAAGTGGCATTTCTTGGGATTCAAGGAAATTCCATATTCTAAGGCTCTTTTAAATATCTTCTCAAGGTGTTCACAGTGATCATTAGCTTTCTTTGAGTATGCAGTCAAATCGTCTTGGTATACCACCATGATTACATCAATCAATTCTGCAAAAGCCACATCCATTGCCCTTTGAAAAGTAGCTCCAGCATTGGTCAATCCAAATGGCATTCGTGCATAAACATAAGTGCCCCATGGGGTTGTGAAGGCTGTCTTATATTTCTCAGTTTCTCTAACTTTCACTTGATTGTAACCTGAAAATCCATCCATCATAGACAGCAGCTCACACCCTGTTACCCTCTGCAGCATGTTATCCATATTTGGCAATGGATAGTTATCCTTTAGAGATGATATATTCAAATTTCTAAAGTCTACACATAATCTAATATCCCCATTTTTCTTCCTGACTGGTACCAAATTAGAAACCCATGTGGAATATCTGCATGGCTCAATTATTCCTGCGTCTTTCATCTTTATAATTTCTTCCCTCATTTTTGGTAACAATGTAGGATTAATAGGCCTCTGCTTTTGCCTGAATGGCTTAGCTTCTGGTTTAAGTGGTATCTCATGTTGAAAGAGATCTTCCCTGTAAGCTTTGAGATCTTCATAAGACCATGCAAACACATGTTTGTATCTTTTTAGCAATATTACCAGTTGTTGCCTCATAGTAGGAGTTAATTTTTTTCCAATAAAAACATTTTTGGGGGCTTCTTTGCTTCCTAGATTGATTTGTTCAATATCATTCTCTTTAACAGCTGACCCTTTGGTTTCAATCACATCTTGAGCATTAAAAGTTCTTTCTAATGCTACTAGGCCTCTTGGTAATTTATTTGATTTTAGTTGTATAATTTCATGTCCAAATAAAGTTTCCTTACCTTCAGTTTTCTCCACAAAGTCATTGAAATTTATAGCTTGAGTCTGATAATGATCAACACACTGTAAGAAGTTCAACAGATCTACATCATCTTGAAACACTTGCCAATTATACAAGTTGTTAGGAACAGATGGTCTTACTTTCACTTCCACTTCAGATATCCCAGTTAGTGTTATATCATTGCCTTTTAATGCAATATTTGCTAAAAAATTTGCCATGATGTTTTTTGACCTATCTATCCAGGTTATCTGAAAAGCATCAAAAAGCTCCATGGTATCCCACACAGCATTCCTGTATTGTTTCAGTCTTAAGTGTTTTGAGGCATATCTTTCCTTTACTTGTGAGACTATTAATTTTGAATCACCGAAGACACTTAGCAATTTGATCCCATGTTTGACTGCTATGTTAAGACCAGTGAGTAGAGCTTCATATTCAGCAATGTTATTTGTACATTCAAATAACAACTTGAAAGAATATTTGTAAGTTTCCCCTGTGGGTGAGATAAAAAGGATTCCAGCCCCACTCCCTTCTTTGCTACAAGACCCATCAAAGAACATTTTCCATATCTGACCATCCATTTCAGTTAGACATGACTCAATGGGGATCCACTCTTTAAATTTAGGTTTTGTCAACTGTACCTGGAAGTTGTCCATATCAGTTTGTAAAAAACATACTTGGTTCACTGTTTCTTCCATGTCTTCTATGATATATGTGGACCGAGGTTCCCTGTCAATTTTTATTTCACGTCCATTTATTGGAATTGTAGCATATGACAAATCCAGCTGCACATATCCACCAACCATATTCGACCATTGTCTAGACAACAACATTCCATAGTTTGGTGGAACATCTACTACTGTGATATCTGTTTTATATGATGCTTCTGGACATGCTGCTAGTTTGAACTCTACATCCCTCATGATACCAATCACTGGGACTGATCTATTGTCCATAGCATAGCATTTCTCAAAGGTAGTATCAACTTCCAATCCTAGTTCTTTCATTACCCCAACAGGCATGACATTTATGGCTGCTCCTGAATCAATCATACAATTCTTTACCTTTTTGTTGTTTATCACCAAAGTGAGATAAAATGGGTCTACTTGTGTTGGGTTTTTAGTTATAGTGGACCCTAAATATATAACTGGAGCCATTTGTTCATTGTTGTCACTTGTTGGGACCTCTTGTTTCTGTTCATTAGTCTTTTCTTCTTGGACACCTGAAATCATCTCCAAAGTTCTTGCTCTATACTCAGGAAACCTCATTATTTCCATCAATGGAACATAAACTTTTAATTGTGTTAATGCAGTTGAGATATCAAATGAGGTAGAGTGTTGTGATGAAGGGAGTTTTACTATTTCTTCCTTTTGAACATTAGGACCCTTCTTATTATTTTTTGGTACAACCTCCTTAGTCATAGCTCCTTTGTTTATTCGCTTGAGTGTCTCATCAGTTTCTTTCATAAAAAGACTAGTAGGTTTACCTTGCTCTGGATTCACTACCCTATTCCTTAAATCATAAGTCCTTTTTGCTTGTGCAACGGCATAGGCTGTAATTCTTCTTTTTTCTTCCTCAGTAGGGATTCTGAGCTTAACACTTTCATTTTTGCTGGTGGTCACAGGCAAGACAGAGCATTGATCAACATTCATGGAATCTGACCTTCCTTCCTGACTAAATGATATCATATTAACAGTTGAATCATCCACATGTTCTTCATAGCTATCCTCTTCCTCTTGCAATCCTTTTGCTACTGCACACAAAGAAGAAGCGTGTGGCATATTGCAAGCATAACACCACATGTCATCGTCTTGAGTATAATTTACTGTTCTTTTTAAAGGATCTGGAATTTGTTGATTGTCTCTGTGGTTCCTGTCTACTGGTTTTCCATCCTTCCATGTGGTGTTATAAGGCATGTCATGTAGTCTAGGTCTCTCAGGATGGTAGTATTGTTGCTTCTCTGTTTTGTTTACTCTTACAGATAAATCTTTCAGGGCATTTAAAACTTTGTCAAGCTTATCTTCATCTCTATTAGCCTTGGGTGCTCTAGGATTGTATAACCTTGCATCCTCTCTCTTTCCCATTTTACTAGCAGCCTTTCTGTTGTTTTCTATAACAATAGCATCTTTCATAACATCCCAGAGGTCTCTAGGATTTCTGGTTCTTAGCTCATAGTTTGTTTTACTGTCATAAGCATTGATATAATACAGAATGCTCACCTCAGGTACTGGTTTCATCCTATTGGGGATTTTGTTTAAAACCCTATTAAATCTTTTGTTAAAATCTATCACTGATTCATTTTGCTCTTTCTTTATGCTAATGATTTCATGCAAAGCAAACTCAGGGCTATTATGGTCTCCATACTGCTTCAGGAACAATTCTTTGAATTCTGCAAGACTTCTAATGGATGCATCAGGCAACGTTCTAAACCAATCTCTTGCATCTTCTATTAATGACTGCATAAACAACCTAATCTTGACATCCTCATATGGTAAACCAAAATCCTCAATTACTGCATCAAAGGCTTTACAATGAGCCTCACCTGAAACTGCATTACTTCCTGTGAACCTTGGTATTGTTGTCCTGATTTCATTTGGGATAGGATATGGGTACACCATCATTCCTGAAAAATCAAATTGCCTCATTTGTTCCATATTTATTAGTCCATGCCCTCCATGAGGATTCACAAAGTTCTGGTTCATATTACCATATAAGGGCATTTGATTTTGATAAGGAGGAGGGTATTGATTCTAGTGTTGATACTGAAACTGATTAGGGGGTGGATGTTGGTTATAAAATTGACCAGGGGGCGGGTACTGATTAGGAGGATTGAAGCCTGTATGTGAATTTTGCTGGACTGGTGGTGCACTTGATTGCACATGATCATCCCTCTTGTTACCAAATAAAGGATTCTTATAAGCTTTGAAATCATTACTCTTTGTTTTACCCACTCCTTGAGCATATTTTTTTTTGTAGTTGTTTACATCTTTATTAAAGTCATCTTCACCAACATTTATACCCAACTTAGCACACAACTCCAAACACTCCTGAGTCCTTCCTGAATCTCTCATCTCAGCAACTGCCTCCATCATTTGTCTGGTTAAATCTGTAAATCTATCTGTAGGATCTGCCATACTTGATCCTGATGGAGGTGGTGTGTATTGTCTGGACCGTGCTTCGTGATTTTCAAACCCAGGGGGAGTTTGATATCACCCCTTCTAGGCTTTATATGCTGCAACCAGATCTTCATTCACCGGGCTTGAAGTTGTTGTTCTATCTTGCTCTCTCAAGGGTGAATGTTGGCTACTTTCATGTTTATACTGGTTGTATCTTTCTCTCATAGAATCATTCATGGGTTCTTTATTTTTGTTCCTTCATTGAGAGAAATCTAATTGGGATAAAGATTGTCCTTTTGTGACCGATCTTGTCCCGTGCATTGATGTTCTTATTTCAGAGTCGCCACCTCTTTTCTAGAGGATATAAATTGTTTTTATTTCTTCTGAGTTCTCTCCCACAATAGAGTTTTAATTCTTCTCCCCAGCAGAGTCGCCAATCTGTTGGGTCTCAAATCAACAGATTGGATAGGTTCTAAGGAAATGCCAACTCCTATGATCAAACCCTCCAATTGACTTGGCAAACATATAGAGTGAACCTGTTTGGTTGCTAACCCTCTCACTTTAGGATCTGCAGGACCTAGGCGGGTATACCTATTCACTGAATGTCTCCAATAACCAGTGCTTTTTATAGCAGATGTATTATCCTAATTTGATATCTCCTAATCTTGAAATGGCATGAGTTCCTTGAATGGAGATATAGCAGATGAGTTCAAGATTGTTGTTGCAATAACTATTTGCTTTATATTTCTTAATTACTTTTGTTGCTATTAAAATAATCAATTATGAATGAAATGATGAGTAATTTAGCCAGTGCCTTCTTCATTGTTTGGGTTACAGAGTCATTACATTTTTCTTCAGGACTTATGGTGCGAATCTGTGAGACAGTTTTTTAATTCATCCCTTTATGAACTTGTCAGTTATTATTTCTTATGGAACCAAATGAATGCTTATATTATATGCTGATTGATTGAATTTAACCCTACCCTTAAGGGACCAGTCAATGAAGCTTTGCAAGGAACAATTACAATCCGCAAGCAAAACTTTTGTTACAACACTATAATATAAAACATAGATTTGATCTTAAGAACATGAATAACCTTATCTTATCAGACAATATCACAGACGATTGCCAAAAGAAAATGAAATGATCCACAACACATATGCAGAGAAATAGTTGATCAAAATTTGTATTCCATTATAGTTTGTATACAGAAGACTTACAGGCTGTCATTTGTCGTTATCTTCATCTAATCTAATATATCCCCCTACATTACAAAAATCATTCTCATATATATATGAGGATGAAGGCTTTTCACGAAGAGACACGACTTTTCACAATACTAATCATTAATTTGAATATTTCTAAACTTAAGCAAAAAGAGATTCAGGAGCCCCAAATGATGAATGTAATCATCGTCTTTGAAGGTTTTGATTCGAGGAGTTTGTTTCTTCAATTCATCTCCCAGCGACAGATACTTGAATATTATCTGGTTAACAGTAGGGGCCATATCCTTACTTCGATCTATCTCTGACAAGGCCCAATCCCTGACGCTGATGAGCTCTTTTTGCAAATCCTCCAGGGATATCACTTCTCCTTCTTTGTAGACGGAAGGCATTCCAACGGGTTTCTCATCATCCAATTCCTTTAGGTCTCTTCTCAGCGTATCTTCAAGTTTGATATGATCTTCCATATACGCAGTCCCCTCGACTTTTTCCTCTAGTGTCATGGCATCGACATTGTTTAGTACTTCATGTAGTCGTGCTTTTAACCTCTCATGCTCTGTTAACGCTTTTATCGTTCCATTGTATACTTTCCAATATGGTTCAACCTGTAAGAGCATGGTGTTAAACCGATGTCCGATGATATCATTGACCAATTTGTCCATCTTTTGTTGGATACTATCTGCGCATTTATTTGCCTTTTCTGCTTGATACTTCCAGTACAGAGCATCAGAGACATCGTCCAAGCTACGTCCCATGGGGTATGAGGTGTACTCGCTGATAGGAGTCCCTATCTCTAGTTGCAATACTTTTGCCTGCAACTTTTCATTTTCCTCTTTAGATTTTTCATATAACCCCTTATATGTGACGTTCTCTTTGACCAAAAACTCTGTCTGGTCTATGTTCAATCTTGCAACATCCAAGTTGAGCTTTGCAGTGACCCTAGGATCAGTTTTCCCAACTTGATGAACCATGAGGCGTCCAAAGGTTTCTTCAATGTCTACAATGATAGGCGTCTTCCCCTTTGGATATAGTGCCCACTGTAAGAGAGCTTTCTTGTCTGGATCATATCCAGAGCCTAGGAACAATTTATCTATCTCCTGAGGCAACACCTGTTGATTCAAATCTTGTTTCTTCAGGAAGCCATCAAATAAAAGTGCTAAATTTATATCCCAACCGGAGAAGATGATTACACCGGCCTCTTTTAATAATTTCCTCCCTTTCTCAGGAGTCATGTCTTTCATGAGGACATCAATTTCATCCTGTAATCTCTTCATCTATTCCTCCTCTGGTCTTCCAGCCATGCTTCATTTTACATGAGCTCCTTTGTATTGGTACAAAAATGAGAGAAACTCCCTAGAAGAGGCAAATCCATCATCAGCAATGAAGTCTTCATGCTCAGTCATTCTGATATCAACAACATCCTTGATGTTAATCTCGCCAGTGTCCATATTCATTTCTGCTTCAAAACCAGGAGGATAATCTTCCCTAGGAGAATCAGGTGGGATACTACTGGCAGTCGACTTTGGTGACATGTGACCTAGGGGCTGATTGTCCTTCTCAGTATTAATGAAATGAAGGAATTGCGAAGGCACTCTGTGCATAATTTCTGCTTCATGTTGAAGCAGCCTTGTAGCTACTTCCAGAGGGTCTTGGAGATTTCCAATTAAATCTCCATCTATCATTCCCCTCACCCTTTTCCATTTGTAGGCTTCCCAAACTAACTCACTCTTTTCTTTTAAAGCTTTGGCCTCCTCTCGTTCAAGGTTCTTAATCAAGTCATTTGGCATTTTGGCCACATGTATTCCAGCTTTGAGTTTCTGTGAGGCTCTGGCAGCTCTTATATATCCTTCAGGATCGAAGTTTTCCCTAGGCTCGCCCAGAGTCATGCCATAATAGTCTAATTTATTCTGTAGTAAATGATAACTCTTTGAGATTTTGACAATGAAATCAGAGAAAACTAATAAATTTTGAACAATAGATTGTTTACCGAAGTCTGTAAGATGCTTAGCACTAACAATAGACAATTGTCTAATAATCTCCAAGCTAGCCACCCTATTTGGTACCGTAATCAGAAGCATGTGGGGTTGCCCTTCATATCCAAATACCCTTATTTCTGTGTGATTATCATGGCAATACCAATCACCCCAATTATGATCAATCTGTAACTCTGGAGAGAAGTCCTTTGGTCTGAGGAACCTCTTGATTTCAGGGGACAAAGTGTAATCCCTGTGTTGCCCAAAAGCTTCACTAAGAGGTTTCACAAAGTATTCTTGAAAGTGCCAATATTGGTTGTTCATGAACCTCTGGTCCCATGCAGATACCCATAACTGAACTGGCTTCTTCAAACCATTCTTATCATAAGATCTAATGCTGAACTCATCTGACCAGAAGTTAATTTCTTGTCCACAATAAAGAATGATATGCATTAACAAGGAGTACAATGAAAAATGAATATTCACAAGGTCCCCTTTCATCTTTTCTAATCCATGATTTAAGGCATCTGCAACATAAGTGGCAAAATCAAATGACCTAGGGTCCTTTGACTGTAAATCAGCACACAGAACCATAACCCCAATATCCATGAGTGGATGAGCCTCTAGGCCTAGTACTTGGGCTGCAACATAATATGTATACTTGAAATATGGATGGAAGTGGTTCACATCAAACGGCACTTTGTCATCTTTGCCAAATGGAACAAATGACCCACCCACTTTTGGCCTGTGAACAGGTAGTCTCCAAGTCCTGTAGATATTTTCCAAACTAAAGAATTCCTGTGAAAGTTTCTTCATATCGATATTCTCCTCCACCTCCCAGTCCAAATCAAACACCATATCAATAGTCTGTTTGTTAATTACTACTAATGTATTCCCTCTGTAATCACATATGGTTTTGGTTCTTGGATTGTAGCAATCTACTAGAGCTTTCATCAATTCTACATCTACAAACACATTTGGGACTACCAATTTGCTTAAGTTCTTCTTCCATAGATTACTTATGGGTTCAGGAGCATCCCTTCTTTTGTAGCTAAACAAAAACAACTCATGTCCTCTGATTTCAGTCCAAATGTCTCCTAGATTTTCGAATCTATCCTCTAATCCTTCTTCCTCACTTTTGATCTTTTTGGACCTTACACTAGATGAGGGACACTGGTCTAACAAATCCTGAGTCAGAGCTCTCTCTTCTTTCTTTTGTCTCTTGGGCTTCTCTTCAGGGTTCAGCTCTTTTCCTTTCCTACTCTTTTTAGAAGAAGAAGACGAAGGTTCCATAATTACAGCAAATACGAGAGACAACACTTACTTGGAGGAATGCTCAGCTCTTCTGGTTATCGTTCGCAAGTCTCCGCAAGTTCTTCACAATTCTCAGTCTTTTAGCATCGATCTGGTTCTTACGAAAATTCACTCAGTTCAACTGTAATCGTATGGGCAACTTGTGCACAGTTAATGTTCTGCATCTACAACGGCTACTCAAGTGTTTAAACTTAATTGCAGATGTGACACTCTTCAATTGGGCCTTTAACTCTTTCGTGGGAAGTACAGTTCGCTCAAAGTGCTCATATTTCAAGTTATCGATGAAACCCTTGTCTTCGGCCGAGTGTTTAAATCTTCCATCGAAAGCTCATTTTCTTCGATACTATTGTTTCGGTGAATAGCTCATGTGGAGAAGCCGTTTTTAAGACTCATCGAAATCATTCTTTCATCGATAGACCCCTTTTTCGATAAGTCACTTGCAATTTCCATCGAAATCATTCCTTCGATGAGTTTCTTTCTTCGGTGAAGGCCTATGTATGTTCATCGATATCCTTTTTTCATCGATATCCCTCTTTATCGATGAAACAACTTTGCCTTTGTTCGACATCATGTTCATCGATGAAAACTTTCATTTTGATGAATGCTTTATGAGTTTCTTCGGTAATGATATCCCTTCGAAATCACTTTTTGCCCCTTTTTGCTTTTTGCTTTTACCTTTTCGATGAAACTTGGGGTATCGATGAGCGGTTCTTTGTATTCCTCGAAGGTAACTTTTTGTCAAAGTACTTTTGTATGGCTTTTTACGTACCTCTTTTCGATGAAAATATTCTTTTGATGAAACATCTTTTGAAGTGCTCGATACAGTTTGCTGGCTGAAACATCCTTTAGTCTTCATGCTTATGGAAACATACATTTTTTTTATATATTTTTATTTTCAAATATAGTGTTCAACAGAATCCACAAGGAAGGCTCCAGTAAAAGTCAGATTTTGACTTTCACCAAAGAGGCGATTTTTCAGTTTTTGGACCGAGATACTAAAGTGAAATGAAGTTAGAGGTGGAGAATGGATACATATGGGCAATTTTGGGTAAAGTGCAGAAGTTTGGACTTGACAAGTGTCTAAATTGGCATTTTTTAAATTTTCAACAAGCCTCTAGCAGGGTGTAGGTGCAATTTTAGGCAAATTTTGAGAGAAGAGAGAAGATTTTAAAAATGTAGATTTCAAATATGAAGACATGTCATTTTTCAAGATTCCTTTAGAGTTTCTTTTAGAGCTTTTCTTTGATGTATTCAGTTTTCTTTTCTTCTCAATTAGTAAAGATTTTGAATGTAACTTTTGTAAGTGTTGGAAGCAGGGCTTCCATCCCTAATTATGAACTTAGAGTAGTTTAAGTTTTTCTCTTTCATCATGAAATATTTTTGATGTTTCAAATAGTTATAGTCAGTTTGCAAGCAAGTTTCATGAGTTTTCTAGAGTTGTCTCCTTCATGTATTGTTCTCATTTTATGAAATAAAAGATTATCATTTTATTTTGTCCCAACAAGTTTGGTGTCATTTTGTCTTCGACTTCTCTCCAAGGAAGAGATTAAAATATGTTGGCATTGTGTTGTCATTGATGTCAGCCGGTATAGGAGGGAAATCGATATAGGAGATCTATGTGTAGTATTGTCATTGATGAATAGCAGAAATGGTGCCATTGATATCAACTAGCATAGCGGGCCACTAGTAAAGGAGAGAATGGCATCAAGCACAATGCCCATTAGAGTCACCGATACACAAGTTAGTGTTGACTTGTGTTTAATACATAAGGACTACAAACCGGTAAGTGATATGTTGGTACAACGTAGTTGTCACTAACAAGAGAGAAAGATGTTGGGATGTTGATTGTGATGAAGAGGGGGAATGTTACAAAAATCACATCAACACCGGAAGTGAATTATGTGTAGGCCACTGGTATTATGTGGGGATGAGAAACAACAAGACTCCCACAAGACAAAGATGCAATTGCCATATGAAGAGATGAATGACAGTGAATGCGACCAACTAGATCACATGTGCCTATTTGAAAAAATGCATACTACAACAGGGAAGGCACATTGGTGCATTGTAAGACGTAGATGACAATGATCCACTCCCATCGATAAGTGGAGCTTATCTCCTATTATGCATGGAATGCATCATAGTTCTCGGAGATAAGATAATTGAGTTAAAGGCAAGTGTTTGAAGGCTCACACTATATCAACTAGTGAAACGCTAAGTTTCCTTAGGTGCATGAGATCAGAGATATGCACTAGATCAACTGGGTAGACATGATGAGTTGTTACTACAGAGACTCAAGGATATGATTTTCACTTAGACAAACCAATTCATATGAGAACCGGTCTATAGATGAAGAAGGAAAGTTTGAGTAGAAGTAGATAGGTGGAAATTGGTGAAGGCTGATGACATGATGTCATCAAGGTCTTTACCGGTAAGTATGTCCACCAATAATGCTAAAAAGGTGCATATGCATAAGGATCCCATCTGATGAAGATGTGCATAAGGTAGGTTGGCATGTGTACTAACTGGTTTAGGTGCTCCACTGGAAGATAAGAAAAGTGCAAGGTTGAAGGAAAACCGGTTAGGGTATGACCGACAGGGTTTATGAACTGGTAGATGAACCCGGTTGTGTTGTTAGTGATCTAGTATGTATCGACACAAAAGATCTAGAAAATGTGGATGCCAACAAAGGGGCCACATGGAGGTGAAGTAGCATGCATGCACAGGTCAGTGAAAGTGTTATTGATGAGGTAGGCGATGACTGGTTGACATTAATGTTGATAGTGGGTTTCATGGGTTTAAATGTAGAAGAGTATGGCTCGAAAATGATTAGAGGACATAGATATTATTTGATGACTCCATGATCGAGGCTGAGTGTCTAGGTGTTGATCAGGGTAGGTGAAGCTATTTGTGTGATCACTTCATATGTGTTTGACAAGTGTAGATCGAAGAAAGTGTCGTATTTTCCAAATAGGGCAAACATGTTCTGAACAATGAAGGGTTCGTGAAGTCTGATTGATCTATTGCAGGTGGTCGATCTTTGGATGAAGATCTGATTGGATTTAGTCTACCTCAAGGTCAATGAAGAAACCCTAGTGAGCAAGAAGTTTAAATGGTATTCATGGCGGGAATACTCAAGTATAAGTATGTCAACTCATGACTGAAGAGTATTGATGTTGCTGCAGGCCGAGTGATGAAGGGTAGAGAGTGAAAGAGTAGTAAAGAGTCAACCAATCAAAGAGTTCATTGAAGATCACGATGACTATGTGCTCAAGAGAGAACTAGTGAGAAGAGTGCAACTGATGAGGGTAAAGCAACCAACAGACTGTCATTGATCCTAATAGTGGTGTGAACTTGTGAGAAAGACAAGTAACTGGCAAAGGAACAAGAGAAGAGTGATCCCACAAAGAAGAAACAGTGAAGATCAGTGCACAGTTAAGCCTCCAATAGAAGTAACTGGAAAGCTGAGAATGGGTAGTGTGCAAAGAGAAGAACTGATAGAGGAGGAGAAGAGGTTGAACTGGTAAGGGTGCAACAAAGAGAGAGATGCAACATAGAGTGAGTTGTAGCAAGAGATAAGGCTGTTGCAGTGAGAGGTGAGCAGAGAACTAGTGGGTAGATTTTCATAAGAGTTACAAAGTCCTTTTGTAACAAGGCTATTAAGTTTTTGTAATTAAATATATTCATTGTAGATCACTGAGTTGGAGCTCAGTGCAAGGGTTGGTGCTACTTGGGTTGGTGGCCTAAAATCAGGGGTTGGTGCCTTAAAGAAGGAGTGGTACTCCTTGGGTTGGTGCCCTAAATGTTGTAACCAAATGTTTTATTGTGAGGCTGGATTGGAGTAGTAGTCTCCAACAACATTTCTTACCGAGTTTTTTCCCATATTGGGTTTTCCTCATACATATGGTGTTATGTGGTGTCCCTTTTATGTGTGGTTGCATTTGTGTCATCCTCCCATCTAATTGGTATATCTTCTTTATGTTAGATCTATTAACTAGTATACACATAGGATAGAAAAGGGTTAAGTTTGGAAATCACTGATTCACCCCCGCCCTCTCAGTGACATCTAGTGTTCAACAATTGGTATCTGAGCCTAGGTTCATAATTGATAAGCTTTCTCTAGCTTGGATAGATTCTAGTATTTGAACATAATGGTTTGCTTAGTGTCAATCCCTACTCCTATTTTGTATGGCTCAAATTATTCGATTTGGAGTTGTAGGACAGAAGTCTACCCATCCTCCTTAGGGTTTGATTTGTGGATGTTGGTTGTAATGGTTGCCCTAGTAAAGTGAGTTCTCCCACTGATTTAGATGCAGAAAGAAGATACTAGTGCAATGGTGTAGTAGTGAATGCTATACTCTGTGGGTTATTAGATGATTTTTCCTCACAGGTGGATAGATGAAAATTGGCAAAAATCTTATGGGATAGATTGAAGAAGCTCTATGGAAATGAGCCTGCCACTACAGAACCAGTTTGTGAAGAAAACATGAGAAATGCAACTCATGTGACTACAGATGATGAAGGTAGATCTTTTAGTAGCCACAACAATGATGAAGAAGGAACCCACCTCTTCATGGCTCAAGAATCACAAGATGAGAGACACACATCTATGAATGATCATGCAGCTCACTCCTACCACCAAGATGTGTTTGGCAATGATAGTGAAGGAGAAGAAGAAGATGAAGCAGAAGTAGATCTTGAAAGAGAACTTGTAAGTGCACTCAAAGAACTTAGTAGAGTGAGAATTGAATACAAGTTATTAAAGAATACTACAATTGTGGGACAAAATTGGTTGATCAAATGGCTTGAAGAATCTGAGAAATGTATCTCAGAGTTGAAGACTCAACAAGAAGATACCAAGGAGTGCCGGTGTAAAGATATAACATCTGAGATAGAGGCAAAAGATAAAGAATATCTACAACTAGTAGGAGAAATGGAGTCTCTGAAGTGATCTTGAGAAGTGTCAGGATGATCTCAATGTAAGGATCCGGTTTGATGGCCGCAGTGATACCTTGGAGAAGATGTTGAAAAAGCAAAAGTATGCCAAGGATATCGAAGGATTAGGAAGTGGTTCCAATGAATGCTCCACTAGCAAGAATGTCCCCCACAACGAAATTTTATTTGTCTCCTCAAATGGAGATAACAAGGGACAAACCTTCATTGTCCAGAATTCACTCCGGAAGAAGGTTGATCTAACCACAACCAATGAAGACATGAAGCTAGGGATGATGACTAGTGCTACAAGAAGGATGAACAATGCAGATCCCAAAGGAAAAGGAAAGATGGGAGTAGGCACCTTCACTGGAAGAAAGAATAGAAGAAGACAGCATAGAAGATTTCCTACTACTAGAAGACAAGGAATGCTGCCACCCACAAGACAAGGAAAGTGTGGGAAAAGAAGAGATCGGATGGAAGCTCTGCAAAGTGTGGACAATCCAAGATCCATCCCCAGAGAAGAAGAAATGGAGATACTAAACTGGTAAGATCTCCCCATGCATGGCAAACCAAGTTTGTAAGTTATGTGCTCCCTTTCTTCGGTTACTATTTAGCATTTATAGAATAGAGCCATAGGGCAAATGAATATAGAATGCAGTCTAGGAATAGATAGTATGTTCTTCCTAGAAACAATAATGTCATATGTTGGAGATGTAATGGCCTTGGCCATAAAAGTCATAACTGCAGAAGGATGAACTTGCAGTCACATGACAATCGGTATATCAGCTATGCTCAACATGGAAATGGATACAAAACATATGAGAGACAAAATGCTACATGGAACAAGAGGAGAAGTGTTCCTATGTATTCAAGGAATCCATGGAGACTGGTAGCTAGCTATAATGGCTTAATTAGAAAAGGAGGAGAAAATCGATATATTAGAAGGTCCTCCAATCATGTATTTAGCATGAACACAGTTTTCTTCTACAACAATGCTTCTAGTCATGATGTAGAATTCGGTAGAGAAAGGACCAGTCATCAAAATAAAGTAAGACCTGCTCCCAAGACTGAAAATGGGAAGAAGAATGAGACCAAGCAAGTTTGGAGGAAGAAGATGCAACCATGGACCGACACTATGCATCCAATGCGTAGATGATATCTCCTAAAGCTTAAACGAGATGTAGAACCTTAGGGGGAGTAGTACCTTGACCATATCATTCACTCCCTTGGTGAAAGAGGACAAATGTAATAATAGGATGTTGTCGGTAACAAAGAAGAAAATGAGATTGTAAGATTTTGTAGTGGTTGCCTTGGCTACACACCTACAGATGAAAGATGGATAACTACTGCATGTGTCAATGGTTGGAAAATTTGCAATTGGGATTAGATGCAAATTGACACAAGAAGATAAGAGTTAGAGGAAGGTGCTCTGGTAGTGATGATGGAGTGGTGCAAGAAATTGGTATGTGGAGTATGTTATCGGTATGTATATTAACAGGTATTTATAGGTTATTTAAGACAATGAGGTTCAGGATCATTGCATTAACTCTGGTAGCATGGTGAGGAGTTTATGTCTCAGGTGGTGCTGATGAAGATCTGAATGACATATGCTAGCTCGATTGTTGATCATATAGGCATGCATGTTTTTTTGCTAACCAATTTGATTTATGACATGATAATGATATTGTATGGCATTGTGTACACCTAGGATCATGTCATATGCAATGGTGAAATTAATGGACTTGATGGATCATTTGACAAATCACATATGCACAACTCAACCGGTATATGGTGTAGATTGGAGCTCCAATTTTAAACCTGATAGACAATGGGAACCTGAAATGTATGACTCGAGGGGAATTGACAGCCATGATTTTGACTTGTATCAGATTTGCTAGACACATAGGGTGTGCAAGTATCTATGGTTGTACCAATATGATTTTGTTTTTGGAAGTGTCCGGGGTTGTGAGATACTTCAATGTCTATCCAATTGAAATCACAAGTAGACCACTGGGGGTGTTGTCTGTAAAGAAGGAAAGGTACCTACACAAGAGAACCTACATTTGGTACTAGAGAAGATACAATTGTTATCAGTGTCAGCTTCAACACTTGATATCAACAAATTGGGGTTAGAATAACTTCTGCATATCAAGGGGAGATGATATAGTTTGACCAATAGGTATATTGTATTCACTGACACATGTGCCTTCAATTGGTTTTGGATTTGTATATGCATGTGTTTCCGGTTTGCATATACACTTGGTTGCTTAGCAATTGGTGTCAGTTGGTGGTTGATCTCTCCATCTCAAGTGCTATGAATTGAGAGGATGCAATGTATGATGGTAAAAGGAGGAGAGAAACCCTGTCAGTTCCCTTTGCCATTGTTTTCAAAGGAGGAGAGAGATTATGTAGTATGCCACATACTACATATGTGAGAATCAATGGAACACACAAAGGGGGAGAGAGAATCTATAGTATGTCGGATACTACATGTGTTGACATCAATGCCAAAGGGGGATATTTTTGGCATTGTGTTGTCATTGATGTCAACCGGTATAGGAGGGCAACCGATATGCGAGATGTATGTGCAGTATTGTCATTGATGAATACCAAAAATGGTGTCATTGATATCAAATAGCATAGAAGGTCACCAATAAGGGAGAGAATGGCATCAATCACAATGGCCATTGGAGTCACCAGTACACTAGTTAGTGTTGACTTGTGTTGAAGACATAAGGACTACAAACCAGTAAGTGACATGTTGGTAGTACATAGTTGTCACTAACAAGAGAGAAATATGCTGGGTTGTTGATTGTGATAAAGAGGGAGAATGTTACAAAAATCACATCAACACTAGAAGTGAAGTATGTGTAGGCCACTGGTATGTTGTGTGGCTGAGAAATAATAGGACTCCCACTGGACAACGATGTACTCACCATATGAAGAGATGATTGATAGTGATTGTGCCTAACTGTATCACATGTGCTTGTTTGAAGATATGCATGCTCAAAAAGGGAAGCCACATTAGTGCATTGCAAGATGCAGATGATAAGGATCCACTCTCTCCGGTAAGTGGAGCTTATCTCCTATTATGAATGGAATGCATCATAATTCTCGGAGATAAGATAAAAGAGTTAAAGGCAAGTGTTCGAAGGCTCACACCACATGAACTGGTCAAACACTAAGATGCCTTAGGTGCATGAGATCAGAGATATACACTAGATTAGCTGGATAGATATGATGAGTTGTTAGTATAGCGATTGAAGGATATGTTTGTCACTTTGACAAACCAAATGATAGGAACACCAGTCTATAGATAAAGAAGGCAAGTTTGAGCAGAAACAAAAAGATGGAGATTGGTGAAGGTTGATGGCATGATGTCATCAAGGTATTTACTGGTAAATATGTCCATCGATAATGCTAACAAAGTGTAGATACATAAGGCTCCCACCTGATGAAGATGTGTATAAGGTAGGTTGGCATATGCACTGACTGGTTTAGGTGCTCCACCGAAAGAGAAGAAAAGTGCAAGGTTGAAAGCAGATCGGTTAGGGTATAATCAGAATGGTTTATGAACTGGTAGATGAAATAGGTTGTGTGTTCGGTGATCTAGTGTGGACCGACATAGAAGATCTAGCAAAGGTGGATGCCGAAAAAGGGGCCATGTGGAGGTGAAGTGGCATGCATGCATAGGTTGGTGAAAGTGTTGTCAGTGAGGTAGGTGGT